>NC_036444.1:21253961-21600461 GCF_002775205.1 Xiphophorus maculatus | reverse complement strand
TGCACTGTCAGCTGTGTGCCGAGAGCATCCAGTGTAAAGCAGCAGCGTGTGTTGCAAGGCGTCATAAAAACCGGTGTTAAAGCTCACACATGTCTCCAGAATAGGATTGATATCACATTCCTCACATAGCCTTGTTTTAGTAACAGTAGAGTGAAAGGGCTTTTGCAATTAAGCAAAAGTTCCTGCTTAATTGCCGATATCATAACCACCTTCATGTCTTTAAGGTTGACATGTTTGGATCAGATGGTTATCAAACGGACACAGCTGGATATTTGAACCTGTTAATATACAAGTTTGATATGAAAACCCACACTCATGTGCTCATAGTTTGTGTTTTTGAAATTTATTGAAATAATTTCCCTCTGGAACAAGAACAGGTAAATTTACAAAGATAGGTATGGTGACATTCATACCATTTGTAGAAGGGAAGGGACAAAATCTACACAATTCTAAAAAGTGAATTTAAGCTCTGCAGACCAAAAGAATATGCATCATTTTCATTCTCCTAGAATATAAGTGATGGTCAACATAACCCTTGTTGTGTTACATTCATCGGTTCAAACATATTTTTTTGGCTTAGCAAGCATTCATTGTATTGACTGCCCTGCGATGATCTCAAAGGCTCAGCATATTCCACATCCCGAGTAAGGAGGTAAATTGGCCTGAAGTCTCTCAGTCTCTCTTCATTGTTGCTCTTTTTCGATCCCTCTTTGTTGATTTGAGCTCACTGGTCAACCTGCGGGCAGCAATCCATGAGAAGAGGAGGAGCAGCGTCATTAGGCGGGCTCCATCCATTACCAGGACAGGCCTTACCTGGCCACTATCAATGCAGGCAATGTTCTCAGCCATTAAGTAAACGAGCAGGCTTCATTATGAGGCACTCGGCCAGCTTCATCAGTCTCCCCAGCAGCAGAGAAGCACATACTGCTCATATTAGAGTCCTTGGATTTTAGGGTCTTTGTGGAAGGAAAAAAAAATAGCTTAATTCATCAAGCAAAAATTGGTCTTTGTTGCAAAATTATCCCATTAGTTCAGAGAACCACCACGCTTTCCATCCTTTGTTTCCCTCATTGTCTTGAAGTTTATTATCCGCCCTTCTTTCTCCATTTCCCTCGGTACCCTCCCACTTTGTTCCCACTTGTTCCTTTGAGAACAACATCCTAAAGCAGACGGTTCTGGGAAGAACTCCTATTTCCATCTCTCCAAGAGCTCCTTAGTGAGCCCTGCTCCCAAGGCAGGCTCTCTCACTCGGCAGAGGAGCTTGCAATAAAGGCCACTACCATTACTGAGCCAAGCTCACTGAAGAGTTGTAAAATTTTTAGTGCTGATGCTAGTTTGAGACATCATGATGGCTGTGTGGACAACGTAACAGCCACATCCACATAAAAATCGATAGGCGGCTGTTAATGGCACTATATTGCCTGACGCAGTGTATGAAAGATAATAAAGAAACAGTTTTGAGTAATGTGATGCTTTGCCAAACTGGAGTCAAATAAGATGCTGTAAAATACTTGTTCCTTTTATTTACTGGAGCTATAAACGATTGCTTCTCCTCAATGTGAAAGTGAAAGGCCAGCATCTTTATCTTGTCACACTAGATGGTAGGAACCTTGGTTTCCCTGCTGGCTGGAAATCTGGAAGTTTTATCTTTGCTCTTGGAGTCAGACGGCAAGGAATATATGAGGAAGCATATTAGAAATGCTGCAGATGTTGCTTTGTCTCATACTGCCATTCTTTACTAACTCCATTTCTGTTCTTGTGATAGATATTCATATTCCACATACAATGTTAGTTGAGATATGCAAATTACTCTCTTGAATTGACAGAGACCAAATTCATGATGTGGATGCGTTATTAGTTCGTATAAGCCAACATATAGAACAACACCTAAATATATATCAGTAAAGTGCCTCTTAAGGAAGCCTGCTCATTTACCTAATGGTTAAGAACATTACCTGCATTCATAGTGGCCCGGTTAGGCTTCTCCTAGTAATGGATGTAGACTGGCTAAGGACACTGTTTCTCCTCTTCCCATGGACTGCTGCCTGTATGTTGACCAGTGAGGTCAAATCAACAAATTGGATTGAAACAGAGCAACAATTAAGAGAGACTAAGAGATTTTAGGCTAATGCTAGAGGTGGATGCGGGTTTCTAAAGATGTAGCGTTATGATCCTGTTGTGGCCCACTCAAACTTAGGGTAGACCATTGAGTTGATAGTTATCCAGCCAGTCACTACCACCCTCCACAAGGAGGGTAGGGCATAAAAGCATGTTGAAAAAGAAGCTGGTTGTCCACAGAGCGATGTATCCAGGCGTGTTAGAGTAGAATGGTTGGAAAAGGCGCTTAGGAAGCAAGGATTATTGCAGCACTGACAAGATTCTGGAAAAAAAGACCCTTCAACCATTTGGAGGAAGATTCACAATAAATGGAAGTAATTGACACCAAACACAAGGAACAGTATACAGTGGCAACCCCTGCAATAAAGGACCTATTCAGTACATAGGTTACGTAGTCCTCCTTATGTTAAGTCAACCTTGAACAAGAGGCAACATCAGAAGTTTTTTACCTGTACTAAAGTGAAAAAGAATTGGACTGTAGCTTTGTGAATCAAAAAATGTTAACTTTCCATTTGGGGTCTCTCACTGTTGTTCTAGATTGATAAAGAGTCTGCCTTATTTCATAAGAATCAACTGATCCAATAATTAAAAGCATGGAATTTGATTGCACTGTTTTCCAAGTCTTGATAAGTATAGAAAAAATATATATTTTTCTGACTTTATTACTTGTCCCGTTGCCTGTATAAATAATCCCATCTCTTACCAACCACAGTTGTTACGTAAATGGTAACCATGGTAACCATTTGGTTGTAAGTGGTGAAAACATGCTGTTGTCAAGTAAATGGTTGCCAAATGGAAGTGGGTTGGGACAAAATGTTAAAATGTGGGTACCAATTGGAGCATGAATTGTTGAATTGGTCCCAGACCCTCTAGAAACCGAACCGTAGAATAAAATAATATCTTCCTTGTCAGATTTCTGACAACATAATGATAACCCATCCATGTTTCTTCTGACCCCAGTACTCCTTTGGCGAGGACATGGAGAGCTCCCTGCTTCAGCCACTGGAAGCGGCGTTGCAGGCAACTACGCATTCCTACTGCGGCCGATCCAGCCACTTGTTTACCAAAAGGTTAAGAGAGAGCATCAGGCTTGTTTAACCAGAAGACATGGCTAGGATCGCAAGCTAATATCATTCCAGTGCCTGATGCTTGTTGACTGATGTTCCTCCTGTGGAGATGACCTACTGGATGATGTAGTTAAGACCAAACGGTAATTTGTTTACATTGTGTATGCTGAGATTGTACGTTGAGATTATGTGAATGGGAAAATAATGAGCAGAATGTGTTTTATTTTTACACATAGATAGTTTTGGTACATATCTGTCTGATGTAGACACAATAAGGACACAGATACTTTCTCACTTTTCCTGGAAAATACACTGTCTTCACTTTGCCCGGCAGAGATTACAGACATGATGCTGATAAGGACAACAATCTCTGTTTTCAATGACAATCACAATTTTTTTTTTTGCTTTTATATTCAGAGAGAGCTTGAAAAGAAGTAAAGACATTTATTTGTTTTGAGTTTCATGAGAAAACAACATTTTGACCTAAAGAGAGTTTATTTAGTATTTTAGATTCTTAATATAATTCTGCACAAGTATTTCCTTTCTTGGTTTTGGTTAAAGACTTAAAGGTTCTCTTGATTAAACATTTCATATTAATCGGATCAGTATTTATTGGACATCTATGATGTTAACTTGGAAGTATTTGTGGGTATTATTTCAAACACTCCGCTCTTCTTCATTTATTGCATATTTTATTGGACATGTCTTGTTTGTGTTTATTGCTGCCCAAACAAAATCCGTTTGTGTAACTGATGTAACTTCAAAGGGACTGTGCTCTGACATCAAACCACCAAACATCATGAGGAATTTAATGACGTACTTGATTATGTTTGCTTTAAAACTGGAAAATAATATTGAATGTTTAGGAAACATTTTAAAATAAATCGAAAAAAATATTTCTACTGCTTCTGTTGTTTTAATTTAGAATATATAGGCTTAACATGTTTTAACATGTTAAAATGGAAAGTCAAAAACTGTCGGACCTGCAGGTTGGAAGACTAAAAAGTTTCTTCAAACTTCTCTACAACAAAACAAACAGCAGTTGTTTGTTTTGCTGTAAAGCCGTGTTTGACTGGATAATACATTCACCTACCACTTTATTAGGCGCATGAGCCTAGCCAATCATACAGCAGCAGCTCTGTGTGTTTAAGTTCCGAGATACGAAGAAACAGGATTGTATTTACTAAAAACGTGGAGTGATTGGTGATGTTAGGTCCGTGTATTTTCAGGCAGTTATTTTTTTTTTTTTTGTTTGAAATGAAAAATGAAAAAACAAAAAGACTTGTTTTTTTGTTTTTTGTTGGGAAATCGGATAACGAGCCGTTATCCGATTTCCGAATAAACGAAAAAATGAGTCTATTTTCATTTTTCATTTCAAACGAAAAAACTAACTGCCTGAAAATACACGGACCATGTAAGTTCACCCACAAAATCCTCCCAGGTTTCCAGAGAAATAATCTGGCGATATATCCATTGACCATCTGCTATATAGATGTAAGTACCCTAGAAAGACACCAGTAGCTCAAAGGCTACTTGCTACGTCTATGACTAAGGTGTGCAGAACACCGTCTGGACTGGAGGCGGTCTCATGATTGGAGAATATTTCCTTGGCGCACTTTTGCGTCTTTGTAATCTGAGGCTGAGCATTGTTTGACTGTCGTATTTGGTAGAAATTTTGCTGATGATCACATCCTCTGATGGTAACGCACCCTATCATCTTCTTGTTGCTTCTTGAGTATAATGAGTTTGCTGTACTACAATGATCTCCAAAGTTAACCAGATGATATATATATATATATATATAATGTCATTTTGGACCAAAATCACTAAAGCAATATTTATTCATCTTGTTGAGTGTATGCCACAAAGAACCAAGGTAATTCCTATAAGACATAGGGTAAAAGCAAAGTGGCTAATGAACACCATGAATACTTGCACAATATAAAAAACTCTGCAGGGTTGTAACATTGAATAAATGTTCTTCCTGGTTTAGACATAACCTTTCCAAGTAATGGGGAATATGGATAATTGGTTATGTTTACTTTCACAGATAATCTATGAGTAAAATAGTAATCTGAGGCTGACAGTTTCTTGTTTTCATTCAATCTATATAATTTTGACTTTTCCACCCTAAACACTGTGCCTACTTGTTGCTCATTCCTGCCACACTGAGACCGAGCATAGACTCAATCCTTGAAGGGTGCAGTGAGCTGAAAATGAGAAATCAATGCAAGAGGAGTTGAGAAACTGTTGTTAGATGGCCAAAAGAGGAGCTGATGTGTCTGGGTCGGCAGCCTGTGGCTCTTCATTTCGCAGACGCATCGACGGACGTGCCCCGAATTGGCAACGGTTCTGTGTGATGAATTTAAAATGGACTCTATGCTAAGAACCAGCTTGATGTATCCATGTTCTTGTCAAGGAGTCGCTTAGTGTGCAGCAAGTGTGGAAAAGGTTTGAAATAATTTCAGAAAAGTGATCATACATCTACCTCTGAATCTGTAAATCAATGGCAAATGAGTGTAAAACAAAACTGCAGCAAGTCCTATGGATTTATCAGGAAATTAATGATTTTATTGTGTTGTACGTTTGCTGCAAATGCCCGTTAGCTCTTTTTGTCCTTCTGTCCGTGCTTAGTAAAATGACACAGTGTCTGAAAAAATCTTCCAAAATGAGCTTTTGCTTAACTCCAAAATAGGATTTGTTGGATGCTGTAAAAGCATTGCCAACTTTCTTTCTACTTATCTTCAGGAGATTAAGCATTAAGAGTGGCCTATTTATCTCACATAACGAGCTCATACATCTGGAGGGAAATTCCCGGTGATGGTGAATATATTTAAGCGCAACCCATTTAAAGATAAATGTTTTTTTTTTTCTGCTTAAAAATACAAAGTGTTTTCTGCTTTTAGGTGGACAGGCTATTGCTGCCTCAGCCTGCTTTTACTCTCCCTGAGTATGATGGTGATTGAGACCTCATCCGCCAATGGATTATTCATGTTACAGCCTGCTCTGCCTGCTCCCCATGTGGTACTCAGCAGGGATTTAAACACCTGAAATCGTTTAAAAACAACCAGGGCCAAAGGGAATCAGTACAAAGCAAAAATAAAAAAATTAAGGATAATACAATGTTTGGAATTTAAAGACATCAACATTGGAAAGGAAGCAAGAATAAGATACATTGGAGTTGTAGCAATTCTCACTTTTAATTTTCTTAAGCAGCTTTTTACAAATTTTACACAGGTATCCCAAGCCCTTGAAGTTTAAAAAAAAAATCCTGTCTGCAACTTAAACCTGCAAGGCATAAGATTTATGATAGACAAACAAAGTAATGCATTTTTGTCCGGTAGATAAAAAGGATTTTCATATTTATTATTCTTTTCTTATTAAATCACACAGTGATGGATATGCCCAGGACAGACTGAATAATGGCAGTGTAGAAGATGACCACAGCTGCTCCTGTGGAAGGTTGTCCTGCTAGAGTTTCCTCAGGAAGTTTAATTTGAGCCGGGTTTTCCTCCAAAAAGTATCTTACGTGTGACGACTATTTCAGGTCCGACGAGAGAATTGTTGTTAGGAACCGGAAGTGGCCCACTGTAGAGGGTGAGTTAGTATTTTATTTATGGTGATGTAGATTTCTTTTTTTTAGTTTCATAAAGAGAGATCTTGTTTGCCTAAAACTTGGGGAAATCAAATTTTTCTGTGTCAGTGTATTATAGGATAAAATATAAACAATTAATGCATACGACAATCACAGGTGCAATATAAGATTCAGTGTGGTTAAGGCGAGGCTCCAACAAGCCGAGCCATTGACTGGGCACGCAGACAGTATGATAAATATATACCAGTGTGCTTCTGTAATTGCCCAAAAACTAGTTATACACTGCCTGGCCAAAAAAAAAGTCGCCACCTGGATTTAACTAAGCAAATAGGTACAAGCCTCCTATTGGATAAATACTGCATAGGCAATTATCTTTCAGCTGGCAACAAGTTATTTAACCCCAGCTGATGCAATGAGTAACTCCTCATTTCTTAAACAACCATGGCAAAAGACACATCCTGTGGTCATGGAAAAGGCGTTAGTCTGTTTAAGAAGGGTCAAATCATTGGCATGCATCAAGCAGAGAAAACATCTAAGGAAATTGCAGAAACTACTAGAATTGGGTTAAGAACTGTCCAACGCATCATTAAAAACTGGAAGGATGGTTGGGAACCATCGTCTTCCAGGAAGAAATGTGGTCGGAAAAAAATCCTGAATGATCGTGATCGGCGATTACTTAAACGTTTGGTGAAATCAAATCAAAGAAAAACAACAGCAGAACTCAGGAGTATGTTTAATTGTGAACGCAAAAGCATTTCCACGCGCACAATGCGAAGGGAACTCAAGGGGTTGGGATTGAACAGCTGTGTAGCCGTAAGAAAACCTCTAATCAGTAAGGCTAACCAGAAAAAAAAGGCTTCAGTTTGCTAGGGAGCATAAAGATTGGACTCTGGAGGAATGGAAGAGGGTCATGTGGTCTGATGAGTCCAGATTTACCCGGCTCCAGAGTGATGGGCGCATCAGGGTAAGAAGAGAGGCAGGTGAAGTGATGCACCCATCATGCCTAGTGCCTACTGTACACGCCTGTGGGGGCAGTGCTATGATCTGGGGTTGCTGCAGTTGGTCAGGTCTAGGTTCAGCAACATTGTGTGCCCAAAGAATGAGGTCAGCTGACTACCTGAATATACTGAATGACCAGGTTATTCCATCAATGGATTATGTCTTCCCAAATGGAACGGGCATATTCCAAGATGACAATGCCAGGATTCATCGGGCTCACATTGTGAAAGAGTGGTTCAGGGAGCATGAGACATCTTTTTCACACATGGATTGGCCACCACAGAGTCCAGACCTTAACCCCATTGAGAATCTTTGGGATGTGCTGGAGAAGGCTTTGCGCAGTGGTCAGACTCTCCCATCATCAATACAAGGTCTTGGTGAAAGATTAATGCAACACTGGATGGAAATAAATCTTGTGACACTGCAGAAGCTTATTGAAACAATGCCACAGCGAATCCAGGCTGTAATCAAAGCTAAAGGCGGTCCAACAAAATATTAAAGAGTGTGACCATTTTTTGGTGGTGACTTTTTTTTTTGGCCAGGCAGTGTATCTTAGAAACATTAACCTTCGATGTCCTATGAAGCACTTGAGATTGCCTGGTGCTATATAAATAAATTTGCTTTGCCTTGACAGTTATTTGCTAATCAAACTAAACAGGCTGAAATTTTTTTCTTTCCCTAGCATCCACTTCTCCCCTCTCTTCCTTTCCCACAGCCAAAATAATTTAACCAGCGAACATTTTGATCAATAATACATTTTCCAACAGTGCTGAGACAAGTATAATTGCGCTGGTACGTCAGGGCTCAAAACAATTATTGTGATTTACCATGCAGCATAAGTTATGTATGGATCATTTAGTATAATGCTGAGAAGTAAATTTGCCTCTCTTAGCAGAAGAAAATTAGAAATATCCATAAGAAAATAAAATGGAAGGCTATTTCAGGGTCCCCCATCAGAGAGTAGAAATGACAATCTGTTAGAAAGTTCAGCTTAGTGTCTTGCTCTGGTGATTTCTTACTGATTTAAGTTCATCAACACTTTGCCAGAATAAGATACAAAGTCTCATTTGGTGATATATTCTACATTTAAATAAAAATAGTTTTTGACCAATTGCATACCTTCTTTCATTTCTCACAACACAGTGACTGTTTAATGTGACACAACATGATGTTGGAAGTTACTGCTAACCTAGTCGTAAGGAAGTCAGGCATAAATTTGAGCTCCTCGGTCCACCTGCTCTGGCCAAGCTTACTTGAAAAACAAAAAAGTTTTTCTTGTCCTTATTAATTGTTATTAATTTTCTAAAAATGAACAGCACACAGATTCTTGGAACTCTGTTTTACTGCTGCCCTTCATATTCTCAAAAGCAGGCCAAATAAGCACTTCTGAACGCTTTACAAATCAAGCTAACATATTACAAACAAATTCACAAAAAGCAAGTCTTTGTAAAAGACAAGCTAACAGGTTCACAAAAAAACTTGCTACGAAGAGCTTATTGTAGCAAGTTTTTTGTTAGCTTGCTTTTACAACAAGCTAATAAAAGCTTGCTGTAGCAAGATAACAAAGGTTAGCTGGTTGTATTTCTTCCTGCAGGTAGTCCTTAGGATTCCATAGGGTGGCACATATCAACAGTTCTATGGGGTTTCTGAAGATATTGTAAAGTTTTTCTTGACTGAATGTAATGTGAAAAGCTTTGGAGTCCTCTGGACTAAAGCTCTATCCAAGTACAGGCTATTTGCTATTTACCATTATTCCGGATATATAATTGAACCATATGATTCAGTGCTAAATTAATTGGATATTTTGTCTGTCTAACTTAATGAAACTGAACGTTTCTGATGAAATATAATATTTTTTGTATATAAAGGGAGTTGTGGGTTTAGTTAGGTGGTGTGTAGGGCCCATGATGTATTAGTTCAAATACACACTTGACAGAAGGGTCACCGTTATAACGACACACTTCCTTGTGCAACACTTTGGAGATTAAACTTTCAATAAATAATCAATACTCTGAGCCAGTGGAGGCAGGTGGCTTTTCCTCTCATTCTGCAGCCATAAACAACAAGCCATCAAGAGCCTATATGAAGATCCAGAGGCCTCTCACCTCCCTCAATGAGTACAAGGCCTGTTTTATAGATGCATGACATTCAAAGGATCACAAATAAGGATGCCATTATTCAGTTTCCGCTCCTGTATTAGCTTTTTATGACCCAGTTGGAGCAAATGCTATTGAGATTGAGCATTCGAAATGCACCAGTAATACTGTCTGTACGACCCTTTATAAAAGTGGGGTTATAAATAGGTTATCAATCACGTCAGCTGACCTTTTTTTCCTAGTAAAACGTCTCATTGGGAAGCTACATCTGACCCTAAAGCAAGCTGAAATCAATGCCTCGCCAAATATTATTGCTCAGTAATATTGTCCTTTATTCAGTAGCCTGCACTTTCCTGATTACTCTGTGTAGACACTACTGACAAAGAGCATTAACGAACTGAGAATTTGATTCACTGAAACTGATTGAATGTGTACTTCTACGCCCATATGACCGCAGCCAGAAGCTAAACGTTGCCTGTAAACTGATCGTCAAGAATCTGATTGTATTGTTTGCTTCAGCCTTGAGCTGCCATCGTGACATCAGTTTTTAAGTGTCATTTTCAGTTTGATGCAAGTCTTTGCAATTAGTTAACGTGCACCGCAAATCTGTAACAAACTCCCAGGAAACCACAAAAGAACTTGGAAGATTGAGCTCCGTTACATCAAGGATAAAAACCCATTGGTTTCGAAATGCCTTTGACTATCAGTAACTGGAACATTAATCAACATATTTTATGTGTTCTTGCCTGATCATTTTGATGATGGCATTTGGCAAAATGTAATGTTTGTTTCATAATTGATGACTGTATGATGTTTTTGTATGCTGTTGTAAAGTTTGCCTAGCAAACTTCATAGTTTACTCATTGTCATTTTCATTCATCTGTTTAGTCCCATGAGTCCTCAACCTAATATACTGTGGGTTACTTAATTTTCTTGTGCGTGCATCCCTACTCCAGTGGCATTTCCTAATGAATGTAACTCTCCAAGGCCCTCGCACAGAGGTTGCAGCGATAACTATTGGAGCAACTCGACCTGTGAGTGGTGGCTTTAATTGTTTTTTCCCAGAGTCTGACAGCAGACAACACATGATGGATTTGCTGGACCACCCACCATATAGGATGCTGTGTACATAAGCTAATAACTAATCAAAGTTTCAGGGAAATGAGACAGTGAGACTTAATGATTTTTAACTGTGGTATTCGTAAAGTTGTTTTTAGGACAAGAAAGTGTCTCATATGAATTTGAGAGTACAGTGGCTGCCAAAAGTATTTATATCTTTTGAACTTTTAATAGTTGTCACATCAAGACCACGTGCTTGATAGACCAAATGTTATGAACCAACAAAAAATGTGCATATTTATGAAATGGAAGGACAATGTTTATTTATTTTCTTTTTTGTACTTTCTCCAAATCAAAATTTTTGAAAGTGTAGCGAGCGTTCATATCCGGCCCCCATTACTCTGACACTACAAATAGAATCAAATGCAACAAAATATCTTCAGATTTCTCGTATTTAAAAAAAAAAAAAGAAAAAAAAAAAGATTATACTTTTTAAAGCTACTATAAAGCCACTGCTTTCTTATAAAATACTGTTTGAAATACCACCCAAAAAATGAGATTACGGCACAACATAGCCTAAAAAATCATTACTGTCATTAATCTATTTGTGAAAGGCAACCATAAAAGATTTTGTTAGCAGTGGCAAAAGGAGAAACACTGTAAAATAAAGCAATAAAAAGATTTGCTCAGAGTTTGCCACAAGCCTTGTTGAGGACACAGAAGACATAACAGAAGTTGTTCAGATAACACAATGTGTGGTGGAACACCGACACTGTACATCACGCTGAACACGGTGGTGGCAGTATCATGCAATTGGGACAATTTTCTTCCTGCAGGAGGAAGAAAATTCTTCAGATTTTCCTCCTGCTAAAGAAAATCAGCAGGAAGATGCTTAGATTGGACAATCTGCTGTCCAGTCTAACCAGATTGGACAGGAAGACTAACACAGCCAAAGACAGAAATAATTTATTGTTTTGCCTCACAGTTATGCACTTTTTTTGTGTTGGTTTGTAACATGAAATACAACTTATCTTGTGGCAGTATTGTCACAAAATACTTTTGCACCATTTACTGTTACTGTTCCACAACTCCACTGAACTCCGTCGACCTCTTGGACCATTGGTTCTTGTTAGAAATGTGTTTAAACTGGGGGTTTCAGGTGAAGACATGCTTCCCATGTGGAACTTGTTAAAATCTAATTTCAAGCTCAAATTTGAAATTAGAGTTGTGTTTCTTGCTCCCTCCAAGGCAAGTAGTGAGACATGTTAGAGCAATAATACAATTTAAGCTTACCAATAGCAGTGGCACGTAGATTGCACCAAGATAGACATGTTTCAGATCCCCCTTATTATTTTCAAGGACACTTCATCCACCAAAACACAAAGATGGTTTCTTGCCAAAGCTGTGGTATGTCATTATCATTATTTATGCATGCTTGGGGGACTAAAGGACCTCATTTGTCAGGGAGAAGATTAATAGTACAAATAGGAACATGTGATGAAGACAAGAAATTCTAATGGGATATTTTTCAAGAGAACCAAATTCTGACCGGCGCAAAAGTGACTTTGCAATGACTTTGTAAAGGTTACAAAGAAGATATATATTTAGATGGATAAAAAAATATTTTGCTATTAAAAGTTTAAAGTTTTGTCCGTTTGTCCCTATGCACGTCTTAAGTAAAGCATTCAGACTTTTACAACGTTTTTGGAGTTTCGATTCCAAAGGTTTTAGTGAACTCGTGGCAGACATTTTTGAAGAGAAAGAAAAAAAGGATTTGGAATAGTCTGGAAAATACCAATATTTCTCAATTTCCTTCTCAAAGTCTTCCCAATACTTTTCCCACTCTAGGGAAGACTTATAAATCAGAGAAAATACCACACATTTCCATATTGTATGAACCGCAGATCCAAAAAAAATATATATATATATATATATATAGACTGTATATATATACCCACATACTATCAAAAACCATGAGTGTGTGATTTAGTTGCGTTGGATCCTTTCCATGTCGGTTTCAGTGTTGGTGGGTCCACTGTTTGCGCCAAGTAACCATTACAGAAATCATTTGGATAAGCCAGTGACTGTTTACAGAGCTCTCAGCTGATGACTGAATGAATTAACCTTATGTGTATTTGAAGAACAGAAAGGATTCTGCAGTTGCTCTCCTTACTTTACCTTTGGGCAAATTGTTGCAGGAAGGGTCAAAAATATATATTCTTTTAAGAGTTCCTGCCCTATTTTTCTAAAATAGCTGCATTTCAAGGCAACATGGTTTGATTCTTTTTCACCAATTCCATATTTTAGGATTTGCTTATTTTTGGTTGTATTTTTATTTTTTTGTGATGAAAAGTTACCAAAATTGGAAGTATTTAAATACTCTGTAGGACACGTAGCCTGTTGTGGTAAACTGGTCACCAATACTTGCATCAAAAATGGCATAAGTGCTATCAGTTTTTCAATTAGATTTGACAGTTGAAACACTTATCCATTAGAGGAGGCTTCATTCAATTCTGATTATTAATGGCACTTTGTAAGAAAGCAAAAATATGTTTTCATTTTCAGTGGGTTCTGTTTATTTAGGCGACTTCTGAGGGCAGTTGGTTTCACAAAATGTTATTTCTGCGTGTCAGAATAAAAGGGGCTGAATACAAATGCCTGCCACATTTCTTAAGATTTTTCTTTCCACACCATATATCAATCCTGTCCTCTTCACTCTCTTTAGTGATTGTTGATTTGAATCTTTTTCTCAAGATGTGACATTTAGGTGAGAAATTTTCAACTAGCATCCAGAGATTAGGATACTTTTTCCTGTTTTTTTTTTTTTTTTAGCAAAATAACAAAATAACTGTATAATCCAATGAACCAGATTGTGTCTTCTCTTTTCTATTGGCAGCCCTGTACTTAAATCAATTGTATTATTAGGCCGTGGATCGACAGATAAAACAGGGAGCGAGGCGGCACCACCTTTATTTTCAAAGATGTCGGTCACAACTAGGGAGAAACTGGATTTTAATTAAAGGGGAAAATCTTGATTGTCACGGGATCCAGACTGAGCCACTGACATGCGCCTGTAGGGTCTGACTTCACTCCACTTCATTATCCTCCTCCTGCATGCATAGATTTTCTTTTACCTTTCTCCCAGCAGACATTCAGTGGCTCTGTCACTCGATACTCAACCTATAGAAGACTTCTGCAGAGATCAATTGAATCCTGGCAAGTATAAAGAAACATGTACGCTACCAATTTCAATCATTTTCAATCTTTGTTGTTGTTGTAGTTGCTACAATATCACCTGATACATATTATGTGTCCTAAATGTGTCCTATACATTGTAGGACACATAATTCATGAGACAGAATATATAAGGCAGTTATTTAATCTCGTGATTAGATTTGTGCTACGTCTTCCTCTGCATTAATGTAAGAAATCGACACATGCTGAACAAAGGGAAACATCCTGGCAGTGTTTGACTCCTTAGATAAAGATATGCGTTATTTTTGCAGAAGTGTCACATTTAACATAATGGCATTTTAATAAGATTAAGCTTTAATCTTTCAGGTTTGTTGCGTCACATGGGAGGATAATCCACGAAGCTCCTCGGATCTTACCAACACACAAATGCTGGCGTAATAATCCTCTCAGCCGTTAATGCAATAGAAATTGCATGGGCAGGATTTATAATAATTTTCAAATAGGGTAATGAATGTCATTATTGCCAATATAATTAAATTAGTTATGGTAGAAAGTGTAAAAATTGGGTTAATTTGTCACTTCACTTCATATCAATAGCATATCAAATCTATTAAAAAAAGGAATAAATGATTGAAAGTTTCACCCAATAAGATAGGCCACAGATAAGCATGGAGAATGTCAATGTGAGACACACAGTTTATGTAAAGAAAAGTCAGAACATTCTGACAATTGAATGCATCTTCTGTCCAAACCAAATACAATAACTGCATTTTAAGTTAAAACAGAAATCACTCTGTCCAGACAATCCTCCTGCTGGCTTGCCCACATTAATCAGAAGCATAGTTTCTTTTTCATGTTTCTGAGCCAAACGAGAGAGAGAACATTCAGTCTGATTATCTTTCACTTTTTGAAATCCTCTTCCTTCGGCCACATGAGAAATATAACTTTTTAGCATTCTCCTGTTCAATGACCCATTGAGAAATAAACACAAAGATTTTAAGCTAAGCTACGTGGAGAATTATATGTGTTTAGTAGTAAATCACAGACTGGTTATGTGGATAAAATGACTTGGACAACAACTGCAGGACTTTCTGATATAAATAATTCTTGTGACACTGCCTCTGGGCGACAAGCGAGTCTTAATGCAGATGTACATCAGGTTGTTCTGGATGCATTCAGTGTCAAGCCTAAATGTTGCAAAAATCTGAGTGTTTCAAAATGAAACATTAAAGTACTGTGGAGGGAGTGAGGGTAAAAGCTGATCCACTGTTGGACGGCTCTTTGAGATGGAAATGGAGGCAGACACAAACAGGTGTGTGCATGTCAGATTGGAGATGATGGATACAACTCACAGCTCCTACTGCTGTCACTGAGCGGATTCTGCAATGCTAGCTTGTCACGGGTAAGAACAGATTTTTAAACTGCAGAGTTGCATCGATTTAGCTTATTTGGATTAACAAAGGGAAACAGCATGGCTGATATAACATCCCTTTTCCCCCTGAGAAAGCACATCTGATGTGTAAGGACTTTTTAGAGATGGTTGCCATTGTGTCCTTAAGCTCAAACTGCAAGCAGTGTCACGATCAGTACAAAACAGCTGAAAAAAGGATCACACTTTTTGGGGCATCCAAAGAAACTTGCTGCTCAAGATCCCCTTCTCAACTTCATATTTAGAGTATTTATGGTTAATTCTATGACTTGGAAATATTCAAAATGCTTATTGAAAGTTGATTTCCCAAAGACTATAAAATAAAATCATTCATTTTAATTTAAAAAAGGAGGTTGTGATAAATAAGTAAAAAAAAAAAAACAGCACTTCTTCTCAGTGTTTTTAAACATCACATTCTTTTATTATGGCCATCATTCAGCTAAGACATTTTGTATGATTAAAAAAAATGACATTAGGTAAAACAAAAATCAGGAAGCTCTGAAGAGTATTTTCAAATCAGACCGAGGTCGTCTCTAGTAAAACCGCCTTTGGTCATTTGTCATCAGACCAGTAGGATCATACCAGTAAGAGCCATTTTGGATCTGTGTTCAGCAGCATAGTGAGCATCTTCCGCATATTCTGTGTTCAGTCTGTAGTTTCTGTCGTTCAATTTTTCTTCCCCATGAAGCACAGCCATTTGTTAAATCATAAAATATTTGGCTCCAGATTTGTTTCTCTCACTCCCTCTCAGTCATAGAGGAAAATCTTATATTGACTTTTACTTCCTGTTTCAGAGTTATGGAGGCGCTCCGTCTGATAAAGACAAACAAGTAAACAGCTTTCTCCTTACTTTAATGTCGGAGTTGTCATTTGCTCCATCTGCTCAGCCATCTCACCACATGGAGAGTTACACTCTCAGCAGGATGAATAAATTTACTCTAATGCTGGAGACGGATAGGAAATATAGGCATGTTGCTTTAGTATAAGCTTTTTGTCAGTAAAGCACACAATGCTCCAATAGAGTCCAAAATTAGTTCCAATTTTCTCATTTTCTTTTTGCATATGAATGGTTTATGCCATTTGACATACCATTTGTTATAATTTCACTAACATAATGTCTTGCCAGTTTTTTTTGTTTTTTTTTGTTTTTGCATCCTTTCAAATTTGTCACCTTACAATCACAAACATTAATAGCATATTACTCGTTGGAATTTTAAGAGACAGACCAAACCAGAGTAGTTCGTAATTCTAAAGTGAGATTTAAAGGAAACAACATTTTTGAGCAATAAAAACCTGACAGATTTATATCAGTTTTCAAGTCTTGCTGGAAATTCTCAGCTGCATTTGGAGCTGGACTTTGACTGAGCCTTTTCAACACAATCATTTATTTTGATCTTAACCATTGTATTGTAGTCATGGTTGCATATTCAGAGTTGTTCAGCTGAATGGTGAAGTTCTGTCTCAGCCTCAAGTCTTTTGGAGCCTCTAAGGAATTTTTTTTTCAGGATTGTCCTGGTTGATTCATCTTTCCATCATCACTTCTGCCCCTACTAAAGAAAAATATCCCCACAGCATGATGCCTCTCCCACAATGTTTCAAATTGGGGGTGGTGTGTTCGGGGTGATTAATGTTCCCTCCCGTTCAGTGTTTTAGATGTAACTCCAAAAGTTTTCTTTTGGTCTCATCTAATCAGACCACCAACGTCTTGTACATGTTGACTGTGCATCTACATGGCTAGCAGCAAACTGTAAGTGGGATTTTCCATGGCTTTCTTTCAAAAAGGCCATTGTCATAGCCACTTTTTTTCACAAAGTCCCGATTTGTGGAGTGCACAACTAATGGATGTCCGGTCGATTGACTCCTTTTCCAGATGATGGATTGACAGATCTCTGAGAAACATTCTTAGATTGAGATGTTATTTATAACCTCACCCTGATTTAAATTCTCCTTCAACATTCTCCTTGAACCGGCTGGTATGTTTCCTTGGTCTCCATGATGCTGTTTGAACAAATCTATTAGGCCTTTTGCAGAACAGCTGGATTTATATGAAGACAACAATTCTGATGACAAACGTTTGCACTGGATTTCATTTTGGTGTATCACACTAAAGTGGTATGAACACGAACGCATTCTGAACTTTTCAAAAACGTTGCACTACTTTATCCATCAATAGCAGCTCAGGGAGGAGGTGGAGGAGATTGATTGTTTTCCCAGATTATCTGTCTCATAACAAACTGTCACGACATGGTGACAGCTTTAACAAATATGGAGGAAACATATTTTTTATGCCTTTAAATTTGTGACTCTTTTTATGGGTCAAATAGACTCAAAAAATTGTAACAGCAGCTGCGAAGGGGGGCCCAATCTAATCTTTTGTCCCAAGATTCCTGGCAGCGCCCCTGCCAATGTCGGTTGGTCTGTCACACTTGCAATGTACTTTGCTTTCAGTCTGATTGCCACTTTTTTTAAGCAACTGCAATCAGAAATTAAACATTTTCGGCTTGCTGCACTCTTCTTTCATTTCAGTAAAAATAAATACACAAATACGGGGAGATGTGAATGGAAAAACTCAGCAGGACGATGTCTTTAACACCTTCGGTCTTTTCATTTCATTGCTGGGGCCATTTAAAAGCACATGCATGTTGAAGTCATCTTGAGCTATTCAGGAATCCCATCCAAGATCCGGATTCAATTACCATTGGGTAGATATGCAGTTTCTCTGTATCATAAATAAATGGCCTGTCATTTATGGCTGATTCACAAAGTGCACTGTTGCATTTAATCTCCTATAGCTCAATGTCCTTTCAGTCCTCTGACTCCCGAGTTACATAAATGGAGCTCCATGCAAGTTAGGAGCAATGATTCAGCTTGTTTAATATGACTGCTCTGTATCTCTAGGAGGCTAAAAGGTGTGAAATGGCAAAAAATACACCTCTGAAAGGAAGCCCGCTATGTAGAGACAGAGACGCTAATCAAAAGTAGAGCCTTGATTATTATGTTAAACATTGTGTGACATATAATTTTTTTGAATGGCAGTTACATGTTTTTGTTCCTGAATTATTTACAGGTTGCCATGAGAACACATTCCTACACAGAGATTGAAAATGTAGTCATTGTAATTCCAGTTGCATCTATATGTCCACTATATTTCCTGGATTTCGAAGGGGAAAAGGGAATATTTCCAAAAGTAAACCTTGTGGGAATTATTCAGATCTGCCATAACTAGAAGCTTTTTTTTCTTTCTTTTTCTTGCTCTTATTGTGACAGGTATGGTTTGTGGAAAACACTCTTTCCCCCCCCTCAACTGTCAGGCTGTTTTATTGTTATTCAGATGTTGGTGTCCCATGAGAAATCCTATCATCGAAGGATGTGGCTGATGTTGTTTTTTTCCCCCTCATCAACTTCTCTTTTATACAAGGAGTTTAAATAACCCATGTTGTTTAATTGTTTGTGCCTAGTCACTATCTGCCACTGATATATTTCTTTATGCTTTCCCAACAAAACATGAGTGGGAAAATAATTAGTTTTATCTGTATTCTGACCTACACAAAATTGTACTCGGGTTGCTATATTTATTTATGAAGCTTACTGCTTCTTCAAGAAGCTTTCAACATTTTTCAACATTTTTGTCTGATGGCATTTGGGTTTGTAACATAGCAGCTGCAGCGTAGCAGAGACAATCAAGTATCTACATTACCTTCAGTTGTTATAAAAATGCTATACGTTCACTGTGACTTAAAATAAATTTAACTACAAAATTTAATGCCTTGAAATTGGGCCTTTGTCTCTTTAAGAAAATCCTCCTTTTTCCGACACTATGTCTTCAGGAAGTCATCACAGCTTTATCCCTCTATTAACCCTTTAACAATGTTTTTACCAGCTTTGCACTAAGTAGCTCGGGTTTGCTAATTGCTTCTGGCTAGTCTGAAGGAGCTGAGTGGACGAGTGGTGAGGGAGGGCTGCTGTGTGAGCTGGAAACTTAACAGCTTCCGAGGAGGAGCTTCACCGTTGAAGGCGGTGCTCGGTCCATGCAGGCGGTTTGCATAGCTGAATGGTTGCCGGGGGAGATTAAAGTATTTCTCAAAAATGCATGAAAGAATTAATGCAACACTCCAGGTATGTTGTTGTTGAGGAAATGACGTTATAACATGATGGAAAGCTCCTAAAAGTTGATTTTACACAATAGTGCCCTTTTGAAGGACTTTTTAATTATCTATTATTAAAAAGTATTAAATACTCAGTCTACAGTGTTGCTCTCCTCCTGCCATGGTGCAGGTGAAATAAATGTGTGGTGCATTATTCATTTTAAACATTTAAAAAGAAGCAAAATACACTTTGAATAACATAATAGCCTTGTGGCATATCTGATAGAAATATTAATAAGTCAATAACTGGAAAATTGCTTATCTGGAAAAGAAAACCGGGCCTCTTCACACCATGTAACTCACATAATGGATCGTCTGAACCACAGGCAATGAATATCCCTGCTTACTGAGACAGTCAAAGTCTTACAGCCAACAATATGATGGTGGAAATTCAGAGCTAGTCAGTGGATAATATCTTAATATCAGGGTCTAATTAGATTTAACTGCTGACATAAAATTTATTTTCCTGCACGGTGATTTATTGGCCACCTTCAACACAACAGCGAACATGAGCCTTTTTTGGAAACTGTGAATACAAACACAAAATCACAGAATTAACAAACTTCATTAGAAACACAATTGAATTCCCCAATATAAATCAGAGGACAACAGAGAGCCTCACAGCGAGACTCTTGAGTGTAACAAAGCAATTTCCACACACTGTGATTCAGCTGCATCAATTACCTGCAGAGTTATTAAAACTCAGATGAGAACACGTGAGGCTGTTCATGGGCAAATCTCCATAGTTTTAGTGGTCAATGCTAGCAGAAACATTTACTAAATAAATTTGTTATCTTTTTACACGTAGAGTGTTGCATGAATTTCTTCTCTTTTGGTATCTTACATGTCAACTGTAGGTGTAAGAAAGTGAAGCACTTTCGAGTATTTATGTTACAAGCATTTTCTACGACAGTATTTACAAAATGCATGCATAAGAACTCAGAGAGCATCAGGTTTCAAACTGAGACCATTTTTAATATACTACCATCAACCCAGGAATCTGTGCATGGACCAATAAGTTTACTCTTTCTGATTGGTTGGCAAATCAGAAATCCCGTATCTGCATCTGATGGCGTGAAAACACCCTTGAACTTCAGGTTGAGTTGAATTAAAACACCTGCCCCTTTTAAACTCTCTCCTCTTGAGTTGTTTTGCTAATTGTGGCTTCCTATTGAAGCACCGACAATTACATGAAACCTTACATAACTCTTTCTTCTAAATTTAGATAATTTAAAAAGGTAAGGGACAGTGAATGGAAAATTCTTCAAAAAAAGACATCGAAATTCTACCTTGCTGCTTTTCAAAACGACTTATCTATGAGATCCAAGATAAACATTGGCAGATTTCAAACAACTACGACTTAGCTTGGCGCGAAGGCTATGTAAAGATGAACAAGAAGAAAATTCTAAACATTTTGTAAAATCTAGATGAACTCTCCTGTCTGAAGATAGTCCTTATTAGTGTTGCTGTACAAACCTATTTCTTGTGACTTCTACACAATCAGCAGACGTTTGTAAATTAAAAAGGAAAAACTAACATTTGAGGATACACTCAATGGACTGATCTATATTACTTACTTACTTACTAGAAATCATTAGGTTTTTCTTTCTTTATTCAAGGAAAAACAAACATTTAGCCTCCTACCATTCTTTTTGATACAATTTCACTCCCATAGTTCTTAGCACCCATTCATCTCTGTATTTAGTACATCTCTGAACTTTATACACAAGAAAGAAAAATACACAAGTTAGAAACACGTTTTTATTGTCCTTATGTACTTTGCATACAGTATAACCTGTTTCTTGTTGCAAATACTCAGACGCCAAACCTACTAAAATGAAATTTTAAATCACTCTCTTCATGTTGGAAGAGAGTTCCAACATGAACTGTGGACAATTTTACAAGAATCTAAGTGTTTATCTCCATGCTAGTTTTAACAAGTCTAGCTACTAATTAGAGTATGGCATCTGTTATATCCGGCTTCAAAATCGTGTCTTCACAAACAAACCGACCGTTTTCATCTGTCACTGGAGATGACTGATGCTTTCTCTTTCTGGAGCCAAATTGTCAACAATCCAAAGTTGGATTGCTGCTGGAAAGTTGGAAAGTCGGATTAGAGAGATCATATAAGTTACAGTAATGTAAGCCACTAATGACCCCACTAGAGAATTGTTTTCTAGAAAACGTGGTTGTGAAACAAAATCAAGGCTGAACTAGAATCCACAATTTTTTCAAACAATAATCGAAAGAAAAATATACAAATCTATCATCTATTTATTAAAAACTTTTAGAAGTTAATTTTAAATCATTTCAGATGACTGAGCTCTAAACTAGTAGAATGAGATATTTCAAGACATGCTTTGACAATTATTTACTGGCCTTCAGTTTCCTGGTCATAACAATTCAAATAACATATTGATCATACCTTTAAATGTGAATTGTGCTAAACTGAGCACCTGTTAAGATGGATGAGCTGGTTGTTTACACTTCCTCACATTTAAAGGTAAAATTGAAGGTGTATACTTGTCACTGTTTCCTTCATCAGAAAAGAATATCATTTTATTCATAAATATTTAGTCTCGGGGTTAGGGTGTGAGTTAATTAAACAAACACTTCTGCTGTAGTGGAAATCAATTTGGTCTGTGTTGTGAACAGTAATTACCAGAAGATAAACTCATAATTCCCTTGAGTTTCGCTCAAACGGGATCACAACAACACGCGGGTCAAGAAAGGTTAAAGCCTCACATTGATTCGAAAGGTAATTAACTTGGATGAGCTATGACAAGTTCCTAAACAAATGATGTGCGCAGATGAGTTAGGGAAGTTATCTTACAGAGACGTGCTGCAGCAAAATCTTTCTTTTTGGCAGACATTTAAATGAACAGACAGCTCTGAGCTAAAGCCCTGAAGCCAGACACATCTCAGAAGCAGTGAGAGTTTTTTTTTGTTGTTTTTTTTTTTAATGCTGGGCTCATCTGAGGAGCTCTCTTCTGTTAGATGGGGAATGCTGAACATTTTTGACCTTCTTTTGTACTGGTTCTCTTTCAGACTGAAATTAATAAAGCGGAGCAAACCGCTTGGGCAATGTCACGCGGTTGCAACAGCGGCATAACATGAGCAACATTTATTTCTTATTAATACACAACCATACTTCAGCAGGTAGTGCGACTGGAGATCCATCGCATGTTCCATTCTCTTTCATTGTGAATTGAACATGTGCCACCTCCATCCTCTTTTTCTCTTGTGGGTTATCATTGAATCCTGTGTAAATAACAGCCCATCGCAAACATGATGATGGCTTTAAGGTTTGTAGAGTAGCCTAAGCATAGCCTGCTGTGATGTTTTTATGGTCGGAGTCATTCTAAGGCAGTAAAGGTCTAATTAATTTGGTCTTGGCCCCTCTTAGGCTACTGTTAGCTTCAGCCTCTGGGATCAGCTAATCTGAATTTAAAATAAATGAAAGTGTCAACAGAGTTACAGTAGCTCTGATATTAAATGGCCGCCCTATCACACGTGGTCAAACTTTACTGAACTATATCCCCATTGAGGTAATTTACGAATTGGATGAGCAAATGAACAGCTTTTTAAAGTAGAAGTTTAAAGATGAAAGATTGTATAGGTACTGCATTCTACTTAAGGTTTTTACAAAGTTCCAGTTTCACCGGGAGAGCAACAACACACCAGTCTGATTCAACACCGGTAAAGCCAGCGTGGCTTCAGGGTTAACTCATTTATGTCCAAAAGGAGTTAATGGAAACCTCTGACGAAAATGTAAAAATGTTACAAGGTCCGATTTTGTTTGCTCTAACACATTTCTTCTCTTGGCTAATTAAGGTTGTTTATTTTCAAAAAGTAAGCTTCGAAAGGCAAGGTAAGGTAAGGTAAAAGGTAAATAATCAACCCTAAACTGATGCTAGAAAACTGACTGAAATAATTCATCAGGTCGATAATCCAAATGCCAGTTCTTTAAAGTAACCCCAAAAGATCTAAGTTTGGATATAAAAAATTACAAGCTAGCAGAGAATTTTATAAATCATTTTGACAAAACCCATTCTGTATCTCAGAATGAAAGCTAGTGTGACAGCTTGTGTGTCACACTAGCTGTACGTTTCTGTCTCGCATCATTGCATTTGAAAAAAAAAAAAAAAGATCACAGACTCCCGGTAATTAAAAAACTCTTTCGCTTTTTCTGTATCATGGGTGAATTACGCCCTGCTATGAGGTGAGACTTCTATCTCACATATATTGATTTTAACAGGTCTGCCAATCAAGTTGAGTAGACCTCGCCATTCTTTCTCATTAACTGCAGGCTTCTTTCGACGAGAGAAGAAAGCATCTATTAACCTCAAGGCATCTCCAGAAATATCTTTTAAATTATGGCCACTCAATTTTCTTTCTCATGTGGGACTTTTCAAACAGGCAAAAGAAAAACGTTTGCAAAAGTTTCCTGTTGCACAAACCTACAGTGCCTATAAAACATATTTATTCCTTGGATGTTACTAATCAATGATGATCAACAAATTTTGGCTTATTTGACCAAAAATTATACAAAAACTCTTTAATGTCAAAGTGAAAACTTGTTTCTGCCAAAATTATGACATTTAGATGAAAATATGTAACGTAAAATATGTGATTGCATAAATCAAGTCAGTATTTATTAGATGCACCCTTGGCTGCACAGTGGATAGGTCTCCCAATACAGCACAGAGATGCCACTACCGTGCTTCACAGTGCAGATGACGTGTTTGTAATGATGTGTGGTATTTGGTGTCCACCATTGTACTATATTTCTTCTGTTTCTTGATTATGGATTTAACTGAACTGAGATTTTTTTTGTATCCATCTCGTGACTTATGCTTCTCAATAATTACTGTTAAACATTATTTTGTAGAACTTGGTTTTCAGTTTGACATTAAAGGTTTTTTGTTGTATATTTTTTTTGTCCAAACAGCCAAATTCTGATGATGAATGCATAAAAATGAAAGAGAGTGAATGCTTTTTATAGGTGCTGTATTTTTTCTAAGATTATCTACCTAGACATCAGATTTTCTTCTGATACTTCTGGTACTATAATGTGCTGCCTGTCTGTCTCTGATTAGTCAGATGTCCGTCTAATTTGACAGAGAATTTATTTGGGGACAAAAAAGACATTGTGTTAAACAAAGACCGCCCTGCATATTGCTCTCGAGAAGCATGTTCCCATCTCTACGCGAGTCTAGGACCTTGTGAATTTCAATAGACAGGTTGAATGAAATGATAATATCTGCAGACAGTGCCTTTGTCCTGGAGCTGGAGCTGACAACACACAACAGAGCAGGTCTTCAACAAAAGACTCATTGTTCCTGACAGCTCCAATACTTTCTTCTTACCTTTGTTTCATTCTTGCCTTTATTCTGCGTAAAGGGGGCTAAACTCTTGAAAGCTGTTAAAACTGAAGCAGAGTTGTTTATACAGACTGGGCCGCATTTATTGACACACTGGATAAAGAAGCACAAAAAGTCTTTAAAAATTTAGCTGTACTGCAAGTAAAAGTAAAACAGGCCAGCAGCATCACAGATCGGCAAAGATTGAAAACCGTATCAACCAATGTAACCAAATATCTTTCCCTGTATAAAACAAAATGTCACAGTCACATCTGTCAAAATGATTGGCCAGCACTGATGATGGGTCCACTAGTTAGCCCCGACATGACTGCACATGACACACAGTCCAAGGTCTGTCATTGATTACAGCAGTAAGGAGAGCGAGACGCTCTGTGCTTAGATTTATGTTTTGAAGATGATTACTGCTATTATTTTCCGTTGGTCTCACCCTTTATCTTAGTCTTCTGGTTTGTAAACAAGTTTCAAGTTTTGTCATTGGGAGGTCAGCTGAACATAGTGAACAGTAGCCAATACATCCATAGATAGTAGGACAGACATATGTCAAGCAGTTCTTTGACATATAGAAATCTTGTCTCCTCAAGATGTTAGTGTTTGCTTCAGTTCCCTAATTTAGATCGTTAGACATTTTTTTCCTGTTTCTTTGTTGGCTTTCAGCTGTTTAATTAAATCTGGCTGTAGATATGGGGACGTTGAGGAGAGTAAGCCATCTTCTTATGCTGGCTTTCTGCATTCTGAAGATCAGTACACATTTTCTGTACTTGAATGGCAACTTCTCTTGCCTCTCCCTTTTTGAATAGAGATTTAAATAAATGACATCCCATAAAATCATGTTTATATCCCAGGAAACAGAATGACAAAGCACTGGACGACAAAGTCCACTCCTTCAGCGCTGGCCTTCAGATACGCCCTTCTCCAGCTAACCTGAATCAAATGAAAAAAAAAAAAAAGCAACTGTTTTTAAAGGAAATTGTTTGAAGATGCCAGTAACTGTGCAAAAAAAAAAAAAATTCTTAATTTGACAGTCAAATCACTGTAAAAACATTTTTTTTAATGACGGAATCACATATGTATTTCTAAGCAGGAGTTTGCACAAGGCAGACCATATTTTGTTCCCCATCTGTTGTGCAATTGTTTGTGGAGCTGCTTAATCCCGGTGGAGAACTCTGACAGGTGCCTTTCCATATCTGCCAATGAACCCCTCAGCAAACAAAGGTTGAGGAGGCTTGTAGGAGAGAACAGCTGGTGAGTGCCAATATACCGGCTCAGTGAACTGCCAAGACCTCTGTGGCTCAGCCCCTCCAGGACATCCATAGAGCTTGAGGTCTTAATCTGAAATCTGGTCTAAATACCGCCAACACCTGTGTTTCTAAACTGGGCAAAATGCACAGTTACAGGCCAAAACATTCGGCTCCAGCTTACACATGATCAAATTTTGATGGGAAATATGGATCAATAAGTGTGGACAAATTAGAGAACAAGGTAAATTTGTTCAATACGGCCTAATATTAGGAGATCTCGAGGGGTTAAATTAAGAAGTTAGTTAAATAAAACTGTCTCTGTGCCAGAACGTGGAGGAAACATAATGAGAGTTATTTCTACAATTTTTAAGCTGCTTCAGGCAACTTAGCACTGATTATTTCCACTTCAGCTTGACTTGCTGTAATTGTCCAGTGGGTCTCTACAGACTCTTAAGTGTTACTCTGCAAGGCTCCAACACTTTTCAGGCCATTACGTTGACTCAATTAGTTCTAACATAGCACAATGTTTTGGCAGTATTGCCTTTGTTTGTTTTTTTTTGCTTGGATCTTTTAACGTTTCCCAGAAATTGTGTTCAATTACTGTGTGTTTTGCCTGAAGAATGACATGCCTGTGATGGTGGTCAGTCTTCCAGTTGCCCAGAAATGTCAGGTACTTTTTTGATAAATTCACAGAAGGCTTTTTTTCTGGCCTCTCTACAAAGGCATAATTGGATTGGTCACATGCTGAATTGAAAATTGTTCTTTTGCATGGTTCTCTCATCTCCACAAAGGACTCCGTGGATCATGGTTATAGCGACCGAGGACTTAACTTGGTGATCTTTTTGTCAAATTACATATTTTCTTTACAGCGTAACTTTAGAAAGACCACTTTGGAGTTCTTTAATGGCTCCCTTAACATATTTTATTACTTTCGTTGCAAAATACCAACTTTTGATTGGACCAAATTTAATCACTAAAAAATAGCTGTTTTATATACTGATAATATTCACATTTAAAAAACACAAAAAGGAAAAAATAAAAGACAAATTTAAGCATTTTATGTTGAATACTTTGCTTTTTTTGTCTGTGTGTTTATGACATTATAATTGTTAATAATTGACAACCCGATTTATTTAAAAGAAGTTGACACTCTTCAAAATGGGAAAGACAATAAACATGTCTTTCAGGTGAGGCATATGGGTGTTGATCTTCAAAAGTTAACAAATTACCAAAACAGGTGATATTTTTTAAAATTATGCACTGTAGGATTATAATTAAAAAATAAACAACGGGGTCTGTGACAGACAAGGCTGGACAAAAATCCAAGCAATAAAATAAAGTTTAGTTCAGTTTTGCACATCTGTGCAGAAATAAATATAAAAATGTTGGATGCTAATCTGTTTTTAAATGTGCGGTGAGAAGTTGTTGCAGTAAGTGTCTTCTACCATGCCGAAGATTTAGACAAATAGGTCATGACTCATAGATCAACAGCTATTCCAGCAACATCATTATTTAGGTTTCTTTCCCAGACACACCATCAGCCATTGGAGATTGTGTAGACAAGTGATTGCCATAGTTACCATACAGGAAATGTTGTGCAATCATCACCAAGACTATTTAAAGAAATTGAATGTAAAAGAAGGGAGTGAACATTGGCAACAAATTGTCATATTAATTGTCAATTTATGATACTTTTTCATTAACTGTATATTTTCAAATAAAGAACTCTCAGAAATGTTGTTTCATATCAAAGTGAAGTTGTATGTGTTTCTGATAAATGACCAAAATTTTAAAAACTTTAAATGCTGGAAGGGAACATTTTCTTGATGAAAGCAGTTGGTATCAACAAAACACTAAAGATCCCAGCCATTAAACCAAAACAATTAATTAAATGACGCTAAAACTCTTTAGTTAAACTGTGTGGAACTTTAGCCCTGAGGTAAAGACTGAGATTTTGTTCTACTGTGGATACATTCTCTAACTCTTATTCATCATTGATACAGTATCTTGCAAAAAATTTGACAACTACTTATGCTGAATTTTTCAAACCTGGCATTTGCAGAGGAAACTGCTAAAACTAACACTACACATCAACCTGAACGCACCAATTCCAACGACGACCATGCCTATGTCATACATAACTGTGCGATGCTACTTTTCAGGTAACTGATGTTGATGGGAATATTATGAGAACCATGCATTCTTCATTTTTTACTTCACAGCTCTGTGTTTGACTTTCACATAACACCCCAATAAAATATTTTATAGAAATTAAAATATGTGTTTGCAGAGAGAAAACTACTTTTGCAAGTGTATGCCAATATTGATTTTGTTAGATGTATTTTTTAACATGGCATCAACCTAAAATAATGTCTTTTCTTCAACATCTAGACTAAACCACATGAGATTACTATAAAATATAACCTTAAAATAAGCATGCTACAACCTTTAGTCTTCAACACTTCCTTTTTTCCTCCCCGAAAGCCTGCACCCACAGTAAGCACTCAAATTATACAAAACCTACAGGCAAACTGCCAAGGCCCATCAGTTTTCAATCCATATGGAGCTTCTAGCCAAGGTATGCAAACCTGTAATGCCACATAAAAGCCGCAGGAGTCTGGGGACCTGGAAAAAGAGATGAGGGAGAAGGAAGTAGGACATGCAACAAAAGGATAAAATAAGCCTAGAAAATTCCCTCAGGGGGGGAGGACTCTGAAGGTATCGTCGCTCAAACAGTTACCACACACAAACCAGCACACACAATGGCTATTGTGATCCATTAGGGGGACGATAAGAGGGATGTGGATGTGGGAGGACCATAGATCTGGATGCAAATTCTGGTACCTGACAGAATAAGAGGAGTATTCTTCAGAGGAAAGCCTGCTGCTCGGGCTGCTCCACGGTAAAATAGGAGGGCTGGTAAACAAGAATTTAAATGACTCCGAGTTTGCCTGCATGACATTTCTGCTCCGCGAGATTAATATGGAAGGAGATTACAGGCCTCTCAATGGGGCCGCACAAATGAAACAAAACCCAGGAAGATTATTAGGAGGCTGACAGCTGATGTCAAACAAGAGAAAGCTCAAGACGGCTGTAGAGAAATGAATATTTGATAGGTTTCGATCAAAGGCGACATTCGGATCTTGATGTGGTTGACTTTAGAGACGACACTGGTACGGTTGTGTTCTGAAAGTATCTGGTGATTATTAGTCTAATGCAATGACGAGATGAATTGACACTGTATCCTGAAGGGTTATTCGATTAAGTAATTTATGCAAGACAACCCACAGTGGGTAAATCAATTGTTCTGTAACTTAAATGGCAGTGCAAGAGAGAACTAACAAGGCAACAAGAATCTACACTGTCTGGCATGAGTGTTAATACCCCTTAAATCTTTACCCCATTTCCATTTTCTTTTTACAAATACAAACATATTTGTATTTTATTGGTATTTTATATGACAGACCAACTCAAAGTACTGTGATGACTGGCAGAGAAACAATAAATAAAATGACTTATATAGGACGATGACAGATTATATGGAATAAATTGCAAAGACCTTGGCTTTGGTCTTATCCAATCCACTGGAGCTCCGGTTGCATGTTTGTGTGCTGCTGCAAGAATAAATGTCTACCAAACCATAAAAGGCTCCCACATACTCGGGCGTACTTCATTCCGCAGAGGTCCCCACATACTCGAAGCGGACTCAAATCAGACGTCTGCCGGACACATACATGCAAAACGTCAATTATTCCAATTGCATGTACACACAGTGCTTCTCTGTTGGAAACAGTGTTCAAATCGAACAACTTTGTGCAACACCAAGCTGATAAGGTCAAGAGTAGGCGCAATCAGTCCCAAGCGTAACTGGCACTCTCTGTGCCACACTGACAGGTGTGCAGTGGCTTCTCTGGTGGTGAAGAAATGGGGCTATGCACCAAACTAACTCAACAAATTTTCTAGTATCCATTCAGATTGTGGGGAAAAAAGAAATCTGTTGCGAGAAATGTCGGCAATCTGTTTACTCGACTATGAAATCTCAATCGTCCGTGTGACTCAGAATACGCAGAGTACACCGAAGGATGTGGGTCTCAACATAAACGTTGAGCGGCTTCTCTGTCCCTGTTAAAGAAAAACATTTCAACAGCATGAAATGTTGATTCCGAGTTTGCCTGCGCCACTACTGCAGGGATGGTAAATTTCTAACAAACCTCTGGCTGAGACATTCACAGAGATTAAACTAAGATTACACAACACCTGAATGGAATCTATTTACCCATTGGGTTAAGTTTGAAGGCAATAGGTTGCAATTTTATTCCATTGTATCAAAGAAAGAGTGAATATACAAAAATTCTTTGTATCATGAAACGAACAGAAAGAGCTATGAACGATTTTTTTTTTTACTGAACATCGATATCATAAAACATAACTTCTTTTTCAGATTCCTGAACATTGTTTGCATTTTAAAGTCTTGAAATTATGTTGTATTTCAGCATGTTGATGCAGACTGACAGGCAGGCGGGATCAAACGAATGTGGATTGACAGGTGAATTTAATTTGCACGTCTTCTCCCCTCATTTAATACTGAGTGCCGATTTTGATCTGACAGACATACCAGATATCCCTGGCAGCTCCACCCCCCATCCAAAACCTGCCGAGGGGGGTGCGGCTTTCATCACTTTTATCATATTGCTGAGGCAGGCCATGCGTTTATTTAGATAACCTAAAATAGATGACATCCCAGAACTGGGTAACCTGTTTGTTTTCTCTTTTTGAGTCCCCTGAGGTTCAGTATGTATGAGGGAACTCAGTATACTTGCTAAATCGTCACCACATGAAAGCAGCAACCTTCTTTGAAGATGTGCTCCCAAGTTGGGTCACTGAAATATTCTCATCAGATTTTTGACATTTGATGAGTGTGACTAGATGGTGAGATATGGTGATGTCAAACCCCATCTAAATATTGCCGAAGGTCATTGAGCTTTGCAGTAGCATTCCAGTGTCTTTGCATTGTCACTGTCAGAGAGGGAACTCATTGCTTTTTGCTTGCAGAGTGCAAATCATTTTTCCACTTTGTGAAAGCCAGAATACACACTGTAATTCAGTGCTAAGCAGCAGTGATTTAAAAAAGATTTCCACTAAACAAGATTTTCAGAGGATGACGTAATAATTCAGCTGCTGTTTCAAACACCTGTACAAAAGGATTATCAACAACGGGTCGTGAAATAACGAATGACAATCATCACTAGCAGTTTATTTAAAAAGAATAGATACTCATTCTTTAAGCGCTGACAGCATCCGACTTATGTCTTTGAATTATTTACGTTCTGTTAATCAGATAGGGATTTTTCTCTGCTTTATAAGTCGAACTAGGTTTGTCAAAACTATGTTAACCTGTGGAGTACCTCCAATTTTGGTATTTGGTCCCATATTATTAAATTTTATGAACTTACTATCAAAGGTATATTTAATGCCTTCCTCAGCTGCCCAAATTTCATGAAATACTGTCAGACTATCTATTACCTTTATCCAAATTTCATTAAAAGTCCTACATATCAAAAACTTGCATGTTCGGTCAACCGGCCTCTCTATAGTGTCCTTAAGTGTAAGTGTGTGACAAATTAACTATGTATGATACTTATGTGTGTCAGTGTAAATATAAAATGCAATTTTAGCTGCTGGGAAGTTAATGCTGCCATTCGATGGAAAGTGTTTGCAGAGTACTTTTCTGGCACATATATTGGCTTGAACAAACAAAACCCTCAAGTGAGATTATGTCTAGGTTGTTTTCTTTTTCTTTTTAAAAAAATCATTTTCTGGGAAATGAGCTGCTGAATTAGCTTTCCCTCTCAAATGCAATGAAAAATATTTTTCTTGACATTTTCTTCCATGCCACTCTTACCTTGTTTTGTATAATTGCAGCACCTCACCTGCTTTGATCATAATTACGGCAGGTAAGGGGGCTCTCCAAAGAGGCAGAGCAGCTACAAGTCATAATGAGCTGTTTGCACATATGACCAAGGTGTTGTGAGAGTGGTGATGTTTAGAAATATTATACTCTGAGTCTGAGTAAAACTGGGAGAACTTCACATCCGGGATGCAAACTTTCAACAGTTACTATTCATTTGAAAATAATCGAAGTGTGTGTCAGTTTGATGCACTGTTTAAAATACTATACACTGATGTCTCACCTGTGTTTGGCAATATTGTTATGAAATGCAAACATCTCCACCCTGAGAGAATCTGTACTAAACTATTGATTTGCTTTATTACAGTTCTACTGTCTAACACCTATTTATTTACTTACTGATGTTAATGTTGTGTGTGACAATCCTTCAGTGCTTCTGAAGACTGACTATACAGTGCATCACAAAAGTGAGTACACCCCTCACATTTCTGCAGATATTTAAGTATATATTTTCATGGAAATGTGCAGAAATGTGAGGGGTGTACTCACTTTTGTGATACACTCTATGTTATTATTACATCTATGTGGTTTTGTATGCATTTTCAGTGACTGCTACATATACATGGTCCCGTTCTTTATTTCTTCAGCTATCGTCTAATCTTACGTGAGCTGGACTGTAACTGATGGCACCAGACATTCTGGGCAAGCTTGTCAATACTGCTGCACATAGGAGATAAAACACATTGGTCATATTTGTGAGAAATATTAGTTTCTTTGTTATGTTCATTTAAGCCATCAAATATTTTTATTTCAACAATATGAGCGCACTTGAATGGCCAGCAGGTCCACGTGTCTTTTGAATCATCCAAAGAAATATTATCTAAGCTATTCAGCGTCCACTCTTCAATGGAATCTAATTTACAACGTGCCCACAAGACCCTTCTTTTGTAATATGAGGTGAGAGTCTGCATATGTGAGGGACAGATGGAGGACCATGCAATAGAAAAGGAAAGGATATTGAACAGGGTTACTATTCATATGCACTTGTGCAAAGAGGCGCGGTGGTTTTATCAAGTAATAAAAGCGGCACAGACAGAAAAGCCACTCGGCCAAAAAAATAAAAAATAAAAAATTGTGATAAAACACTCATGTTATAAACACACAGTGACAAAATCCTTTGTAGAAGCCAGGTTAGCACCCCAATTTTTGTATGTGTAAATACTTACAGGCAGTGGAGGAAACATGTCACAATGCCTGGTAAAAGCAGGATTGTTATGACTCATTTGGAAAATTCAGATGAAAGTACTTTTTCTACAGTGGGTCTCTAAAAATCTGAATAAAAAACATAAACTTATCTTCCAAAGATCTGCCGTGTTTTTGATCTAAATCAACATGCTTCTTATCTGAATCTGTGCAAAAGTATGCAACACGGTTATTATCTTTATTTTCTCTAACTGAATCTAGGTATATTTTTTCTAAAGAAATTTCAAATGATAATGATGGAAATTCCCTCTGAGATGGTGGATCATTTGTTTTTCTGTTAATTTGCTTTTTGGCCAATTATGACAGCGGTGGATTGGGGTATTTTCAAATTACAGCAAACAGAAATGGACATTTTTATTCTTTGGGGTTATGAATGCAAACACACCAAACTGCTGCTTATAAAAACAATAAAGGTGTTTCTAAACTGCAGATGTTTTTCTGCTGTTGTTGAACTGTGACAAAATGTGGAAAACTTCAGTTGATGCAAAAACCTGTACATCTGGACATCAGAGCAGTACATAATAATTTTACCTTTAGAAAGAAAACTGTTACAGTACTAATAATACTTAATTTAATTTTGTTGTATGTGCTGCTTTGGGATACATACTGTATATATTGGGTATACATATATATATATAAAAGGAAAACTCAACTTCTTTGCTTCCAAAAATAGCACCAGGACTGAGATTTTCCTTCAGCACTGTGAAAACCATGACACAAGTGCAGGTGAAATGACTCCCAAACTGCATATAAAGAATAGATTTCCCGCCTGGGAAATAAAAAGCTAAACAGCAGTCATAAATCAAAACAATGTATATTTGACCTCTTTGCCAGTTTTCACGAATGGCTGTCAGTCACTTTGATTAAATGCATCTCCATCATTACAAACCTGATTGCCTCAGGTAGAAATTAACTGATTGCAGCCCTCTGACACAACCTGAAGTGAGCCGCACACTGCATTTCCATATACATGCTGCAATGTTGACTCTGAGTTCACAAAGATAGTCTTAATCTATGTGAAAGAATATTTTTTTGATATTCTGTGGCACTGCTTATCACTATTCTTTGTTAGCAGACATTTGTCTCACCTTCACCTCCTATACTTCTTTGGCAGTTCATTTGTTTGCTCCCACTGTTTGATGTCATTCACTTTTTCTCTATCTTAGAAATGTTCCGACTGCTGCTGTCAGCAGAAATAAATTTGAAACATCGATTCACCCGACAACAAACATTTGCTCGATTCCCCCCAGTTTATTCATTCTAACCACATACTTTTATAGCATTTCTTTCTTTTTTCCCCCCAGAAAACAGCTTCCTTTGTTCATTAACTAAACTCTAATGTTAGGTCCTTGGATGCTACTGAGGACTCTGGGCGTATCTGAGAGAATAAGCAATGCAAAGTTCTAGATTATTCCAGCCGAGCTGATTATGTAATCAGCGAAAATCAATTGTGTAGACACATTGCAAAAACAAATGTGTACAGAAACAACTTCTCTCCACTTATTAAAAAATGTGCTTACCTATTTAACAACACTCTTATCTCTCTATCTTGTTTGATTTTACAGCAGCCCATGGTGGGGCAGCCACTTACGAGGCCCCATGCAATCAAACATGGGGTTTTATAGCATTAAAGCATCAAATGAGCGAAAAAAGAACATCTTATATTTTCATATATATTATTTACACCATTCTTCTGTTCACCTGTAAAATATTCTCTCAGAGGGTGCTTGCAACAGACGTACAACCTTGATCCACACTCATAAATAAAGACGCTGTAAGCTGTCGATACAACACAACATCTTTATTTTAAAACACTCTTGCAGCGTGTGTCTTGTTGAGAGTCTGTAATGTTCGGCAATCTCAGTTGTCTCCAGAAGTCAGCTGTAGTCGATGCGGATCTCAGTTATGTAACAATGATGAAATAGCGCCAAAATATCCGGCTTTGTAAATAACATGGGGGGGAGTACTGAGTGTTACCTTGACTACTGGTTGAGTTTGTAAACTCAGATTTTTAACATACTATTCACGCCATATACGTTTGGCTCTGGCATGACACATGCTTTAGGATAGTCATCAAGGCTAATTGTTGTTTTCCTTCTCCTAAAAGTGCTCACCTGCACAGAAATTGCACGGTTTTAGCGCAATTAAACTAAATCTCTTCTGTAATCGCTTCTTCACAAATCCCCCAAAACATAATGGACACAGAATAAATTTTAATTGATTACAGCAGCAGATGCTCATACATTTTTACTTCATTAGACGTATTTGCGGTTTGAGAGCTTTACTCTCCAGGTGCTTGTGCAGCAAAGACTACATACACTTAAGAAGCTCTACCTTTTATGAAAACATAGCCCTCTTCTCGAATCAAAACGAGCACATGACGCTAATTATGTATGGTAAGAATTCCGCCAAAAATCCTTTCAAAACATGCTGTGTTTCAATAGTTTACACTGAGTTGCACATCATCACCATCCTAACGAGTAACTTAAATATGAATTTCTGTGCAAGCTGCCGCTGCATAAAGATCACAAACCAATCCACAGGAGAGACATTTCTGCTGCCAGTCCGCTGCAGAATACAGATAGGATATTCAAAACTAACGATCAGGATGACAGTGATGCATGGCATAATCACTATCAGGGAAATCTGTGCATTTTTCCGCTGTATGTCTTTTCCCCACTGGGCCATTTTCTGATTTTTGTATTATTTTATTTCCTGATTTTTGTATTATTTTATTTTATTTATTTATTTTTTTACAATCAACAAGACTACCAGATAGAAATTAAAACTAATAGCAGTATTTAGCAGCAGCCCCTCTGTGGCACGTACGTGGCTTCACATTTAGTCAAAGTGACACTTTCCGGGCCACGGCATTGTCACCCTTTGGGGAAAAAAAGTAGTCAGTGCAAAGGTGGAGGGAGTTGCACATCATGCTGTGTTGTAGTAATCTGACCCATTTTTATGTCTCCGTGTGGATGACGACAACGCCCAAGGACAATTTGTTTTGGGTTATCAGGTTAGTAGCTGATCATTTTTCAACACTCCGACCACAGCACTGTGTTGAAGACAGAAAAGCACCTCATTTTGTTATGTTTTGCCTCCAAAATCACAGACTTCCTCATTATTTTTTAAAATGCCTTTTAAAAAATATATCTGCAGGTTTATGAAGATCTTTTACAGGGCATAAAGTAGATATTTTATATATAGCTATAAAACTTATAAACACATACTTTTCAGTCTTCCAATTGTTTTTATTGCTAATATGTAACTATAATAAATTTTAATGTCAGAGAAGCGGCTTTGGTGCTGTCCTTCCTTAAAATGGGACAAGAGTACCATATGTGGATTATGGCATACCATTTAGATTCGCAGTTTCTTACATTTGCAGAATATTATGTATTTTTCAGGCACATAGTGCCATTTTAAATCACAATCAAGTAACTATGTAAACTTCAGTTATTACACAATTTGACTTTGCATCATAGCCGTGTCTTGCACCTTGAAATTGGCCTCTGTCCCTTTAAGAAACTTGCACGCTTTTCGACACTCCCCCTTCAGCTCATCATCACAACTATGCTTCTTTATGTCGTCCATTGATGTTTCTAATTGTTCCGTTTATAACCGTTGTTTGTAACCCCCTTTAAGTCTTTCTGTTTTGTCACTTTCTTCTTCCCCTTGCTGTGCAGGCAGTTGACAAATCATTTCCAAACCTTAACAAGGCTGTAGTACTAGCCCAATGGCGCATTATGGTGTAAGTAAGCAAACGTGTAATATGTACGCAACCGCATAAATATGGTTGTTAATGCCGGCAAGGTCCAAACATGGATTATGTGGCAATCTAGCTCTTTATTGTTACAAAATAAACGCTATTTTCTTCCAACTGTATTTTTAAATATTAAAGTAACAAAAGGTGGTCAAATAGTTTAATCTGATTGGCTACTCAGAGCAAAGGGCATATTTTAAATTCTATTGTTGCAAAGTTGTTAGATAATACTGACTTAGTCTTGGGCTCTGGGCCTATTTTTGCAGCGACTAAACAGAAATGCAAAAATATTCCTCTGAAATGGGTCAGTAGCTCAATCAAAAACACACAACCATTCAAAGTCCAAAGAAAAGCCTTGAGAAAGCTTTAAAAAATGTCAATCGTGGTCACTTTGGAGAATTTCTTGTAACTCGCAGAATTACCTCCTGAAAGCAACTTCAAACCTTTTTAACCACTTCATTGTTGATTGTTGCACAAGTTGTTGGGCTAAGATTTAAAAAAAAGTCTCTGGGCATGGCCTTATTGAGTCACTAGCAGTCAATATCTTGAGTCACATCAGTTTTACTTTTGATGAAAGACCATCTGAAACCAAAGCAGTTACTCTGAGAGCCTACAGCCACTCTTTTGCTGTAGGTTTTCATCATGAGGATCAGTGTTGTCAAACGGTCTACAGAGCACTATGAAATCAGAAAGCCTGCACAGATTATTCTAACCTACTGTCATAAACTACAAGGTTGAGGTTCATCTTCAAGGTCAGTCGCAATATAAAAAAAAAACTGCACTGTGCAGATGGGAGCATTTTCAACTATGCTCTTATATTCCCTCTGTGCATAATTTGTTCGCCAAGCACACCGTCTCTTGTTTTCTTGAAAACAGAATGCCATTTTTAGGGGATGAAATCCCCATCCTTTTGTAAAGCCACTAATGAAACTTCAAAAGAGCTAGAGTTATAAAACCAAATGCACACCATAATGGTAGCAAAAGATAAATGCATTAATAGCTAAAAGGGAGGCCATGTTACATAAGGAGAAGAGCTGATTGAAGCGATGCGTTGTTAAGCTTTGATGTGTGCTCTTTTCCATCGGTTTTCATGCACAGCAGAACATAATATTGGCCTTACTGTATTCACACCAGAAAGAAATTGGGAGCGTTCACGGGATCTAAAGATACAAGAGAGATAGTTGCACGATAACTGCATTTCAGGAGGATGAAACAAGGTAAAATAGGTCATAAATACACTTTGAACCTTTTTTTGTCTCAGCAAAACCTCAAACTTCTTTGAGCAATGCCTTAAAAATGGATTTCCCCCTTTATAGGTTTCTCCTGCTTTACTGCCCCTGCCCAAATGTTCATAATGTTCATCAAGAACCCGATAGTATCAAAAATAGACAACCTGAGTAAATATAGAAATTGGTTTTGAAAAATATGAAATGATCAGTTAAGAAAAACAGATCACATAGGGTCAGGGATATGAAAAGTAATTGTCCTCTAAACCCTATAACTGCATGTGACAACCTTGTTAGCCATAAGGTTAATCCTACATTGCCATGGAGGTTTGGCCCACACTTCTTTAAATAATTGTTTTAACTCAGACACAAAACCCTCCTTTCTTTTTAGTCATTGATTGATAGACTCAATGGTGTTTCTCGTTTTGCTGCTAAATAACTCAAAGTCACAAACTTACCTTTTCACTTGGAATTTTCAGCTGGAGAACATCATTCATGGTTCCATCAAATGGTCAAATTCTCCAGGTCCTGAAGGAGCAAAACAAGCACAAACCACCACTACAAAATGTTTCATTTATTTAGAAATTCAATGTTAACTTTATATCCAATGCAACAGTATGCACACCTTCCTAATCATTACACTTTTGTCTTGTCACGAGAATATTTTGCCAACAGTTTCATGGGTCATCAAGTTGTCATTTAGTAAATGCGAGATGCGTCTTTGTCCACCATTTGGTCAACAGCGGCTTTTTGCCTTGGAACTTTCCCATAGATGAAGTATGAGAATCATGATTACTGACCCAATGTTAAACTTCGTCAGATGATCTGAAACGTTCAAGTGTGACAAAAAAATAGAGACGTAAAAGAAAATTTTTTGAAGTAGACAAAGATATGTCTACAGCCCCATTGCAGTAGAGAGGATTATTCTGACTCCGTGTGCTGTGGAAAGCAGCAGTGTCAGCATAATGGTGAGGTCATTACTCTGTGATGTGCTCCCAGCAGCTGCACTGAGCTGCAGTTCCATCATCAGTCACCTGTAGCAAAACCTGGGGGCAGTGAAGAGCTGAACTCTGAACCGCATGGCCCGCTGGCAGGATTCTCAATACTTGCCACAAGTGTCCCGTTGTCTGTAACCCAGAATAAAGCTGGAGAGGATGCTCTTGATCCTTTGCCATACTGACCATTCCAAGAATAAAATATACATTTAAATACAATATTCCATCCCTCCCTCTGCCCTTTCTTTTTTTTAGTAAAAATTAAGAAGCAGAGGCAGAGGGAAAGATCTAAATCTAAGTGAAGTGTGATTTCTAATTTCAAGACCTCCCCATGGATTTATTTGGACATGAAGATAATGTGAAAGAAGCACTCATATATTTCTGACATTTGGCAACAAGTGGTAAACACTAGTCAATGCACCGACTGTCAAGTACTTATTAATTCCGAATCTGAAAGCGGAAACAGACTCTGAATAATAATAACAAGTTATTTCAGACGCAGACTCTGACCCGTGACTTGTGAAGAAGGAAAAGCAAAACTTACCAAGAATTTTAATAGGATTCAAAGAGAGAGTAAAATGCACAAAGGTTACAAAAGGAAGACATTTGCATATAAGGGAGCTTGAATTGTTTGCCAGAGGCATTAGTCTGCTGTAGTTTTTGGTTCAAAGATGATTGGAGAATATAAGCACCTTAATCCAAGATCTGATGATTGCTATTATTTACACTTTTAAGCAAAGTGTGACTGAATGAAACATAAAACCAGCAGCTACTCAACTATGAACATTTCCAATATTTGCATGAGAAATTATTTCTGATATAGGGCTACCAGGACTGCAGCAAGAGTAAGGATGTACTTCTAATATTTTAATGTGCAAGTACCAATTTGGGTCCTTACTAAGAACCCAGGATTAGTCATTAATCACTAATTTCAGTATTAACATATATTTTTTAACATCCATCACCACCATATTAAGGAATAGTAAAATCAAAATGGAAAGGTTTTACAAAAATTTGATATTCATCCAGAAATCTCCATATGTGTTCAAAAGGTGGAAAACCTCATAATATAAAGAAGGTGTACATTCATTTTCTGCATGTATTAAAGCCCCAAATACAGTTTTTCCCCTTAAAAATTGCAGTTTTACAGGGTTTTTTTGTATTGTTATTTCTAATTATGTTCTAAAATATTGACATGCATTCCCCCAGTGCTCTTGGCTGAGGTGGAAACAAAACACACTAAACACTTGGTGCAGGGAGAAAATGTGCCAAATGTTTCTTAGAAACAATAAGAGATTTCAGCCAATTATGACACACAAACACACTCTGCAGAGAGTTTGAATACACAGAGCCCTGATGAAACCCAGAGTGAGACAACAGAGGATTAGACTTCTCAACCAATCCCTTCGAATGCATGAATAATATATTCACAGCTGGCTGTAAACCAAATTTCTGCATGATGTTTTAGTACTAAATGAATTAAATATGAAATGCCTTTAGTGAATTTTTGTAATTATGTTTTTTATTGTGTTCTTCCCTCTGAGGCTCATGGGTTTTCTGCCATATCGATGACTGTTTGCATCTGTGAATATTTTTAATCTGTGCGACATAAAACAGCAAAATAATTAACTTATCAACTTTATGTCGAGGCTTCAAGTCTAATTGAGAAATTGAGTAATTGAGTGGCTGGATGGTTTGATAGTTTAACATTTTTTTAAAAAATAGTATCGTGACGCTACTAAAATGGTAGAATCATTAATTGAACTCAACTTTGAAATCAACTGTGAAAGCTTTATAATTTTTTTAAAAAGCATGGACGTGATCAAATAGTTCTTTGCTTTGTTTTTGGGTGTTTGAGATTTGGTAATGTATCCCTACACTGCCTCTGCTGGGCACCTCTAAGTTTCATCAATGTCAGGATGTGCACGACCGACACTGAAACCAATGCAGGATAAGAGAGGCAGCCATAATATGCATGCAACCGTGTAATTAAAAGCAAGTATATTTTCTGCCTAAGAGGCCGTGGCATCATGGAGCTGATGCCACTGGCTCTGAGCCAAAAAGGTGTCAAGGAAGTTTGTGAAACTGTCATATTGCATATTTTATTGGTGCTTTTCATAAACAAAAATCTTTTTAAATATATGACTGTAAAAAAAAAGTGTAGCTCATAATAGTGCTCATAACATTGCTGGAGTTGGAAAAAAGCCTTCATGAGGATGCTGGCTGACCCTTTTCCCTTTGATTAGGTTTATGCTTTTGAAAATTGGGTGTTATGTATATCTAGAAATTACATACACACACAATTATATCATTAGTTGCAATGTCGCGATTGTAACTATTAAGGCAAATTCACTCATCATCTGCAAATTTTGCCCCGACTTTGAAATGAACTGTTGGGATTAAATTTTTTTACCTTTCAACTTTACCATAAGTCTGACCAATCATCTTAATGTTTTCCAGATATGTCTGTCTTTTCTGACCAATCAGCTGAATTTTGACAAATCCCCTGAGCCGCGTTGTAATTTTAATTCCTGTTTCACAATGTCTCACATTCATTCATCTACTAGATGAATTAACGTGTGATGCAAAATGGTAACGTATGTCTTCTTTTTTTTTTTTGCAAAAAAAGATGTTTTGAAAGGATTTGCTGATACTGTGTGTACCATCCATGTCACCTTGAATAACCTATATGGAATTCACTTTGGTAACTCCTCAGAACACGATTTTATTTATTTTACAGGTACTGTTTCAAAAAGGTACTGGAAAATGTTATTTCCACTTTAAATATTAACTATGTTAACGTCCTGTCCTTCTTGGGAAGGTTATATGTAGCAATTTCAGCTTTCTTTGTAAGACCAAGTTATGGAAAAAAATAATAAAGCTGTTTGAAAAAGGTGCAGCAAAATCAGCAATTATAGGCATTTGACTTGTAACTGAGTCCCTCTTCAAATATTGCATAGCACTGTATAACTGCACCTTCACCAGCAGTCACAGCCCAATAAATCCACCACCTGTACATTCAGCAGTGTGGATGAAAACACTAACACTGTTTAGCAAGCTAAAATAGATGACTAACTACTGTCCAACCCAGTTTCCATCAAACTCATCCAGCCTCTGATTTGGATAAATTGCATTAGTCTCAGTATACAGCTGACTGTAATACAAGAGTTGCAGGAGAAAATAAATGAACATTTATTGAATAGTGCAGCAGTTTTCCTCCCATTTGTTCTGGGGTAAGCATGATTTATTGCTATTCATCGTCACTCATGTACTCATATTCAGACTGTAAGCTTTACATACTCCTCTGATGAGGAGTTTGGATGTATTAAACTGGCTCGTCTCCTGTTGATACACTGCTTGTGTTTAGAATATTAACAACACATGATATGAGTGTTTTGCTGTAGTCTGGGCTATGTTACAGCTGCTTTTTAAAAGAATAATAAAAAAAAAAATCAACAATTGGTTGAAAAATTTCAAGCAGATTTTTAATTTCACCATGATATTCATTCTTAGTTCAACAGTCAGGGGTGCAACACACTCAACGTGCCAGGAATAAACTAGAAAAACATCCTTCAAAATGTTGAGTAATTAGATTCTTTTCGTTGTGCAGCTAATGTAATATGTCTGTCTGATTTTATCCACTTTAAACAAAGGGTTGTCCTAAATTTATTTCTCACAAGGAGGTACAGGGTATTTGTTTTCTTTGGGTGCATTTTACAAAAGAATTTTAAGTGTCTGTCTTTCTGTTCACATTGGTTATATTCCTTGAATTTTTCATTACTGATCAAATGGACATTTGTAAAGCCAAAAATATTAAGAACAGACAAGCTTTTAAAGGGCATTCATATTTCCTTCAATACTGTGCTTTTTTCTGTCAAATGTCAGAAAACTTGACATTCAAAACTTTTTTTAAGGGCTTATTGCAATATTCAGATTTCTAGAATATTATCTAACAAAACTACAGTCATCAGACTTAATGTAAATACATTCTTATGATCAAATTTAGGATGCTACTAAGCATCTTCTCATCTTGTTTCTTCTTTGCAACATTATACACATTTTTCTGGTCTGGTTTTAGTATTATATGACATGTAAATTGTAAGGGTTCTTCATAGATCCACTGGGACAGTTTTTATAATTATGCAATCAAGTTCATGATTTTTTTTCTTCTCTAAAGCAAAGTATTTTAGAGATTAAATAGGTTCCATCCACAGTAATGCTGACCATTCCTCTCTGCCTGGTAAACCAGCTGACTCATCAATAACAGTTTGTCCATAGGGTCTGCATTCATTACGTGCTGCTACATCTAGCTTGAGAAGGCCAATTACCACAACAAGGCTCTCATGATATCAGAGATCAAAGTTTGAGTCAATTTCTAAAGAGACGTCCAGAGACATACTGCACGATGCAAATTACCAGTTTGGTTGCCTTTGAGATTTGCAGAGGAGTATGGAAAAGTACATGCTCCATCATGTGTCAAGTGGATCTAAATGTCAACAAATTCTGCCCACCCTGCATGAACAACAAGAGAGAATTTGTAATTTTTTTTTTGCTGTTCTGGGAATCCTAAAGGTTATAAGTAAACATTCATAATAGCTGTGTGTAAAGGCGTGTGCATGTGTGTTTTTCGGACTAGTGGAGCGCAGAAGAAGAGGCAAGCCGCTGCTATCTGCTTGACATTTCTGTCAGCATCGGTATTTGAACTGCTGGGTAGCTTTGATAAATACCATGGCTGTCACAGGCTCGATTTTAATTACACCTGACCAGGTCTTTCAGGAGCTCATGGATGAACTTAATTAGCTCACAAGCACTCAGGGTAGTTCTGGTGTGAGCTGGTACCACATATGCAGCTTCTTTTGTGCCTTTTTTAAAAATTGGTTGGTCTTTTAACTGCAAGAATTAACAAGGACGAGGAAAGAAAATGGACGTGAAGAACACAAGAAGTGTACTCTCCAATGTAAAATGCAGTGGCGCATGAACAACATTGCTTTTAAATGCCACACAGTGTTACGGAGTGAAACATATTGGCAATTGTGTTCAGAAAATCACTGTATATGTTGCTTTGGCATTATAAAACAGTGATGCATCTAATTTAAGTTTAGTCTGAAAAGAAAATAACACCCTAATTACACCACTGCATATCTATTTTGCATTTGAATGACAGAGGGAGATATGGGAAATAACGCTGCTGCTTCACTTTCCTCCACATCTAATACCTGCAGTGCTTAGCCAAGATGAAACATGTTTTTTGGGGGGGCTTCTTAAAACTTTCCTGCCAAGGGTTTTGCAATGTGGTGTGATTTCACTCCACAGCTGCTTCAAACAGGTCAGAGTTTGTTTTCCTGCAGACTCCACTTGGCCAGGTGAATCCTGGTATGGTTAGCTTATAGCAGAAATAAAAAACAGAGAAAACTAAAGAGAGGAAGTGTCATCTCGCATGCGTATGATTTGCAGGGGTGGACGTGATCAGAAAACCTTTAAATGCAGAAAACTCTGGATCTGTGTGGCCTCAGCAGCATGTCAAAGCCTCTGCGCTGTCTATTTCTGTATCCACATTTTGTCTCATTTACAACATGCTGCCTAGCACAGTCTCCCTTTGTCTCATTTAGGACATCTTCTTGTGATGGCGCCACAAAATAAGTGGCCATTGTGACTGCATGACACTATTCACCTGATTTGGTCTGATTTCAAAAGTGCAGTGTGAAAGAAAATGGATCCAATTCCAACATATGGAAGCCCTCTGGACGGTTCTTGTGTGAGAATCCTCCTAGTGACATCATATATATAATCCACACATTCACCACAGAATTCAAACATGACAGAAAAGACCTGATAATGTTACTTTCACTCATGCTGTTCTATGGAAACACTCGGTTTACTCAACACATGCTAAATAATTTGAGTTACTCCAACTGATGGCAGCCCGACCTACTTTCTGATTTAACTCATCTCAAATTTATTTGGGAGTACTCATAGAACATTGAACTTACACTCTGAGTAGGTTCTCAAATATAGTAAAATAAATGTTGAAAATATCCTGAAAAGTAGCTTAATCTGTTATACCTTTCATCCAAATAAACATGCACTACACAAGTCAGGCAGGATTTAAAGGGATGCACACTGTTTACAGCCGTGACAGGACTTTTCTCGGTATAGATCCATGTGACATTCACAGCAGAGACACAGCAAAAAGGGAAGCGTACTGACAATTTATTCATGGGTTTATAAAGGACCATTTTCATCACAGTTGGACTTTCTGAGGAAAGTCCTAGTGTGTCAAGAAAACCCACAGGAAAAAAAGAGAGTGGTTCTGAATTGTCTGGATTTGTTCTGGATATTCTTTTTCATATCGGCAGTAAAACGTTGGACATTTCTTCCACGTAAAGGCTTAAATGCCCATGCAAGAGATAAAAGGGGGTATATGAGTCGATTGATGTGGCTTATGTAAAAGCAGTAGTGAGTAAAAACACCATTATTACATTAATTAAATATTTTTCACCTGCTTCCGATTGTTTTCTAAGGACTGCATTTAGGACAGGTTGAATCATTATATTCACTATATTTTCTAAGTTGTGACTCTCTTCATCAGATAAAAAAAAATGTTTGCAGCCCTTTTCGAACTCCTTGAAGGCCTGTGGAGTTTGTCAGTATGGAAAAACCAAGCACAGAAACGATAACCCTTTATTATGAAACAGCAACGTGCCGAGTTTTGGATCAACACATTCTGATCTGATATTGTACATAAATCTGAATACGTTACTGGAATTTGCATTCGCAATGAAAAGACTGTTTTCTCCAAGTAAAATATTCAGACAGGCCGTTGGGTGTTTGCCCTCATGGTATCATCTTCTAAGAAAAACTTTCATATGTGATTTTGTTAATATTTTACCAATGTCCTTAAGTGCAAGAAGTTCTCACTTAATTAGGAAAAAAAAAGTCTGCAGAACAATCTCCGGGCTATGTGGTATTCATGTCAGTTCAATTTCAGTTTAGCACCCTGACGACTAAAGATAATACAGAGACCTGAGTCCCAATAGCTCTCCTCCCTGCACATAACAAGGCCATACTGATGATTAAGTGGCTGGTGTAATTTAATGAACACAAAGCCATCCAAGTGGAAGGACATTTTAATTGAAATCTCCTTCTGTTTAATAACTTAACATATTCTGAGTGAGACACTCTTCAGGAGATATCTGAGGTGAATGTGTTTTCAGCAATAAAAAGGGAACTGTGTTCCATTTATCCACACTGGTCTTCAACTCCTCCGAGGCTTGCCCACTGTTCTTTGCACCGTTTACCTCAGGTGCAGCGACACTGTTTTCTGAGCGAAAATCCCACCTCTCTCTTCTGTATTCGCCCTCCTCCGGTCTTGTCACAGACGTCGATGAGAATAGAAAGCTGCGGTTGCTCACTTTCACCCACTTAACGGCAAACATTTCACAGGAGTTAAGAGCCAAGAAAATATGTGAAATAAAAATAACTTCTTTTGCAACAGTGATGTTCTTGCCAAGTTCTTTGTTTTATAACTGCATTGTTTCTTTTTTGCTGCAGCAGCAGCAGCAGCAGCTCGACAACTTGCACATTAACTGAAAAGCAAGTGATGCACTTTTAATCCTTTACTTGTGCCTAAATAAACAAAAGCATACATTTTAGTGCAATGTCATACCAAAAAACAATAATTTATTGTCATTTCTTTTGCAAAGATCACCATCATCGCACATTTCACCTTGCTACAAATGTGTCACGTATGCATTACTCCATCAGACACTAATCCAAAACGTACAGTTTTAAATTTAAAATTTACAATACGTCAGTTCGAAATGAGGAATTTCAATGAGCACTGCACTTAATACTAAACTATAAAGACGTTCGGTAAAAAGAAAAAAAGAAATGTCTCTTCCACGGTTCTAAAGTGTTCTGAGTCCTGCTCAGTGGCAATCATCCAAACACCAGTTTAAAGGGCAAATATAACATTTTAGAGCCAGAAAAGCTAAACATCTTTAAAGTGTGGAACAAATACAACTCCCAATCAGCCTTTCCATTGTTTTTCCAAACAATTATTATTCAAAGACACAGTTTTCTTGAGGCAAAAAGAGCCTTTGCTAGAATTCGTCTGTAAAATAGAAAGGCACTTCCAAATATGGATGACCATGCATCGTCTGGAATAACAGAGCAAGACTGTTTTAAAGAGAAACTGATGAAATCTGACAAATAAAACAGAATAAGCACACTTAATTTTCTTCAAAAGAAAAGTGGACGGTAGGGGAGGATCTTCTCCTCAAGCAGCCCACTTTAGCAACGACATACTGAAAATGAATCAGTATTTTACTTTCTTTCCCATCCATCTTACGAGTTAGCCTGATTTAATTTTTAGGGATGTGCTGGCGTGAGAAAATTAACTTGCAGCATTTAGGTGACGTCTTAAAAGTGATGTCAAATGTCTTTGAAATGGATGTCAGATGATTTATAGAATAGCAAGACATTATCTATTTCATCCACTGACACCATGTTTCTGATGTCCACTGCATGGTCACAGTGCTGATGCTTGTACAGATCACAATGCTGGTCAAAATCAGACCAGACATTTCATTGTTTGTCAGGATTGCAAGACTGCCAAAATCTTTTTTTTTTAGTTTTTGTTAAAAAGGGTAATTCACCACTGTGGCCAAGTACAGGCAGATGAGATTTGGCAAATAAACCTTTTAAATCCTTTGGTAGGGTGCCAGTTTGTGACGTCTCCAAAGTACCAATGCTAAGGCAAAATTCCTTCCGACCATCTCTTTCTAACTTATTCTACCACTTATTTTATTTTCTTTGAGGATCATCGTGTAATGCATTAATGCCCAATTCAGTGTTCCAGACATAACATCATCACTCTTAAGCAAATTTTGGCTACGTTCCTGGCAGCCTTCTGTTTGGTGTCTCTCTTTCACTATTTTTCTATTTTCTTTCTCCAGTTTGGACCTAGCAACCATTTACTGTACATATTTCATGAGCTATAAACCTGAGTATGTTTGAAAAATTAAAGTTGGAAAAAAAAATGATATGTGCCCCTTAAACCTAACTGCAAACATAATTCAGAAACACCGTTAGAAAGTCTTTCAACATATCCAGTAACCAAATACTCCAAATGTACATGATGTATTGTAAATAAGGCAAGGAAAAAAAACTCTCAGATACAGAGTTGAACAAATGATTCTTGTTTGCATGGAAAATAAGATCAACCAACCAATGCATCATTGAGGTTAGAGCTTTTAAGGCTATGAGTAAAAGAGATTTAAATTGATGTATAAAAAATCCCAGCATGTAAAAGGAACAGTCATGTTCATCTGATCTTGAATATGTTTATATATATGTATATATATAAAACAAAATAAACCAAATCATTTTGAAATTTTAAAGATAAAAAAATAACAAATGTACTTTAACGACTAGTTGATCACAGTTTCAGAATTTTAATGAGCTTCTAAAAGATAAACAAGAAACCACACTGAAAACCGAGTCTAGTCCGAAGAACGACTTAATGCCGTTTTGAAAACTCCTCTGCTGTTCTGCTCAGGTGCTGTTTGATGTGCTTTCCTGATCAAAGCTGATGTTTTTTTTCCTGATATTTTTGCAAGAACCCATCTGTTTGGCAAAGTAAACAAAAAAAAAGATGGATCCAGAGACTAAACAATCCCTACAGATTGATATGTAATATGCATGATGAAGAGTGTTTCATCTCTTGGTAACTGCTGCATGCTTTTGTGAAATAGAGTTTCAATCACCTCAGTGCTTTCTGATGCACTTTCTCAGTTGAGGTATGTAAACTAGCGCTCTGAGGAATTTAAATGAGCTGAATTAGTATGAGACTAGAAATAGCGGCTTTGAAGCCTTTTGATTGATTTTTATTCCTATTATTTCGTAAAAACTTTGAAAAGGAAAATAAGAAGTCAAATTTTAGAACATATTTGTGTGTTCTTTTCTTTAAACTATTGCACCTACTGCAAACCTAAAAAGCTAAGTCAAAAGCATAGAAGTGCTTAGCTGGATTTTTCTCAGGCTGCTTTGGTTTTCTCCAATAGTTTAACGACAAGAATGTCTGAATAAGAATTTCTGAATAAGTGGAAGAGTCTGCCTAATATTTTTGTACGTCGTCCTTTGGGATGAAATGGCCTTCTGATAAAGGGGATACAGATTGGACATCAAAATAGTTTGTCTGTAAAATAAGGAATAACATTCTTTTTGTAAACATTGGATCTCAAATGATCAAAGACCATTCCTAACGTTGCAAAAATGATGGTTGATTAAACTGAAATTTTGTCAGTTTAAAGCTGAGTGCAAATCTAGTTTGTCTGAAAAGATTTGTTGCTTCTCACAGTTACAGGCACCCCACGTAAAGACTTACCAAAATCTTTAAACCGAATTTTTTAAGGTTGCAGAAAAAATAATTATACACACACAGTCGTGTTTTCATCACTTGTGGGGACTTCACATTGACTTTCATACATTTCTACAGCCTAACCACCTAACCATCACATACCTAACCCTTACCTTAACCTTTATCCTAAACCTAACCATCACAGACCTAACCACTAACCCAAAAACAACAATTTCCCTCATGGGGACCAAGAAAATGTCCCCACAAGGAGCAATGGTCTCAATAACCCCACATTGTGGATAGAAATAGGTTCCCATAAGGATATAAAAACCTGGTACACATACACACACACACACACAAAAACCCCAATATTAGATTTAAGTATATTAAGCAGTAGCAAAAACCTACCCTATGTAAATTATTGGCACCATCTGAACTCCTGTAAAATAAACACAACTGACTCATTCTTTTAATTTAAACTTTGGTGTTTGTTAATTCATAAGAGCTTCCAAAACGTCTATCCATAACATGTGGTCAGTTTCCATTAACCACTCCTCAAAACAGGGAGGATAGGAGAGCATGTCCATTCAAGAAAGGCAGGGTGTGTGTGGATTTATAGAAACCAGGAAATAAAAAATGGCTTCTAGCCTTAGCTTAACTACAGTAGCTTTAGAACAACAATTTAAGAAGTTTAAAGCTTAAATTGAGACAAACAAAACTTCATTATCTTAGGATGTCATCAAAGTAAAACATTTTTAAAATAAGTCACAGTTACAGAACTACGGTAAAGACTGTTAGCTTAAGGTCATTAAAACCTCTAGACCCAAATTTATTATAAACATCCATTGTTCAGTATAGCTTTACTAGGGGTGCTGATAATTGTGGAGAGCACTGTGCATATGAAAAACATTTGTAGCTATACATATATTAATAATTACAATTTACAACATAAATTTTAGTTGGAATTTAACGGGCAAAATTGAAAAAATACTAACATTTACCGTGAAACAGCATCAGAAGACCATTTTTAAGAATCTCTTTAATTAAGTGATTGTTACTTGCTCACTTCCAGCCATTACCATAATTTAAAAGCACTTTAGTAATCAAACTGTTAATGTAGCTCAGTTAAACCTTTGACCAACTGCACTTTTTTATACTTGGTGAGGAACATCTTTTCAGAAACCTGCCAGCAGCACAGAGGAATCTGATCGGCTTCAGCTCCAGAATTTAGGCATATAAAATCTGTGGACTACAAGACAGCATTGAAAACATAGGTAAAGGAAAAATTACCTACTGTCAAACAACCACCGTGAGATATAAAGTTCAACATAAATATGAAAATAGAATTGAAAAGATAGACATGTTCAGAGTGAAGTATTAAAATAATTGTCAGAGTTTCTTAGAAAATGCCATGTTTCCCAGATTATGTGAGAAACTGTTTTGAAAAAACATCACAAAAATGTCATGACGCCACAAATAAACTCTTTAAAAATGCTTTTTGGGATACAAAGAGTGAAAAGTGTTCCTCCGACCTACCACTTAAAAATGCCGCATTGAACGAGGCAAGTATGTTTTACCACATGGGGTAGAATGTAGGCTGTCTCTGTCCTATACAGTAGTGACTGAGAGGAAGGCATTATGCACCTTTGCTCCCTCGGGGGCCTTAGTGCCGTGTGTCATCAGCTCCTGGATGGTCATCCAATTGTCCAAAATCTTCTTATTGCGTTTCTTCAGCATCTTCTTGTGGCTGAGCTCTATAATACTGACTTCCTTTCGACCTTCGCTGCTGCTCTGAGGGTTCTCCTTCAAGCTTTCCAGCCGACTACGCTGCATGAATTCTCGTCTTCTCCTCTGTTCTTTTGCTCTGACCAGGTGCTGTTTCCTTTCCTCTTTACTCCAGTACCTCCCCATCTTCATCTCACTCATTGCATCGTCATCCGTCGTCATCCCCCCACTGCGTTCCTCTTTAATCTTCAAGGCCCGCTCCCTCAGGATCTTGTCTCTCACTGGCCTCTTGGTGATGTAGCGGGTGCCATCGCTGCGGATCTTGACTTTCCACTCCATCTTAGGTTCATTAATGGGTCTCTGAGGCTCTTTGCAGACACTAAGCAGGCTGAGCTGGCTCTGAGCATACTCAACAGCTGAACGCTGCTGGATCAGCTGCATGTAGCTCTGGTAGTGACGGGCATGGGCTGGAATGTTGGCCTGCCTCTGCTGGGATGTGTGGGAAGGAGAGAAGTAAGGAATCCGGGAAGTGCATTGTTTTAACTTTCTTTTACCCTCCTCCTCAGCCTGAGGTGTCTGATCTGACTCTGAAGGGTTACTGTGGTCGGGGCTGCTGCTTTTGCCCAGAACGGGGGTTCTGCAGGTCGGTAAGGGGCTTGGGCTCTGTGAGTGACCGGCAGCAAAGCCGCCATAGAGGTTCCTCTGGTTGGTGAGACTGACCATTCTCTGGAGAGAGTGCTCTGGGGAGCGGTCCATCGCCAAGGGCGTGCTCCGAGAACTCTCGGCAGTGTTGTAGGCACTGGAGCTGTCCTTGTCAGACTTTTCCATCCTCTCATTAATGTCCCCCAGCTTCCCCTTAATAGACTCTCCATGTTTGGGGCTTTGACTTTTGATGGAGGGTGCAGAACGTCCCATTAAGGGAGATTGCTGACTCTTGCGCAGCTTATGGGCCTGCATAATGTTCTGACACTCAAGTTCAATACTGCGTAGCTCCTCATTTAGCATACGCAGCTCATGTTGCACATCGCTCTGTTCCGCCATGCTGCACTCAATAGTACTGCGGCGGCTGTAGAAAAGGTCGTACTCGCCACTGTTGCGTATCTGACATTTTAGCTCCAAAAGTTGCTGGAAACGATCTCCCTCTGACTCATCATTGTCCTCATCGTCTTTGTCCTCCAGTCGCTTGCTACCACTGGTACAATGGGAGTCCTGACTGTCCCGTAGGCACCGGGACAGGCGTCTCTGGATTTGGGCTAAGACGTTGTGGTCTGAGTTTTCTTTTCTCTCTTTCAGACTTTGCAGGCTGTCTCTTGAGTAAGAAAATGTTGAACAAGAAGGCTTGTCATCTTCGGATCTCTGAAAGAGGATAAAGAAAAAATACCTTTAGTAAATACAATCTTAGGTCTAGATATCGGTTACTTTTGCACTGTCTCTGATTATGTTAGCTGCAAACTTACCTGTAAATAAAAATGATGACTTTCAGGTCATAGAAACATGAATTAGTTAGCTTGACATGAAAAGCTGCATTATTGTTCATGCACACCATTTTGTGGATCAAATCTGGGTTTCTTTCATATAATATGGACGTTTTCTTAGCTCAAAAATGAACCCATAGTTCATATGCACTGGTTCAGTCCATCTGAAATGAGATATCTTAATATGTTCTGGTGAGATCAGAAGCCACCAGTTAATCTGCTGATGGAAGACTCTGTTTAATATATTCCATATAAATTATGAATGATTTTACCATTCTTTCCTTTATTCCAGTTTTCTTCTAGCTAGCATCAGTTTATGTATATGTATTTAAAAAAATGAATCTACTAAGACAATGACAAATATCTCTTTTTTTTTTTTACTGTTTTATATGTGAAAAGTATTTAAATTTTAAAACATGCAGGATGTTTGTTTTCAAAGATTTATTAAAGGAGGGAGATAATCGGGCAGTATAAACTCGCATCGCTTTCTTTACTCTTGTAGTCAGTCTAAACTTATTCTACACCTTCCCAACCGACACAGGGTTTTTGTGTGTGTGTGTGTGTGTGTGTGTGTGTGTGTGTGTCTTGTTCGTCTTGTTTCTGCTACGTCTTTGAAGTTTCATTTGTATGGATTTTCAACCAATGCTCTCGTCCCATAAAAAGAGAATTTTAGATTATGATTATTAATGTTTGGAATTTAAATGGTTCAGTAGTCCCACTTCATAAATATTCATTTAAATTAGCTTTTTTTTTCTCCATTCAAGGGACAAAGCCTGTTTTCATCCATCCTTGCAAAAAAAAAAAAGTCAAGGTAGAATTCATTATCATTTTAAACTAACTATGCATCAATGTCTTCTTCATGAGGTGGTTTATTCCATTGAACCATGTAAAGCCCCTTGTGTATCAAATTAATTTCAGGAAATTTTGAAAAAATTGTTGGACCAACACATGTATTGCCTCTACCTGCTGCTTTTCCTGTTCTTCTTGTAATGCAGCTAATTCCATCTCCTCTCTCTGCTGCTCCTCCAACATTTCCATCTTCAGCTGCTCCAGGAACTCGCTATGCTCATCATCCAGCCAAGCCTCTTCCAGCTGGGGGTGACAGCATAAGGAAAGCACATAGTGGAGAAACATCGGTGGGGGGTGGGTGATGGGGATCAGAGAGAAAAAAAAAAAAGGGAAAAGCATGATTTTTCACGGCCCAAAGCCTGTGACAATACAGTGCCTTAAAACAAATAGCTGGATTTTCCAAATGGGTGCACAAATGGGATTTTCTGAAAAATGCCCCTGCTTGGGTTTAAAATCGGAAACCGCAGCTGTGTTTGATATTTAGCTTCTGTTTCTAACAAAAAAAACTGCTGATGTTTCAACTGCACCAATCCAGCCTGACGGGCGTAAAACCACCGTTTTTGACCTTTTACCTTTGCGTCATCCATCAGGCTGTTTGATCTGAGCCAAACGGTATCCATATCTGATTACTCCACATTTACTACTGGAGGAGCCACTTAATTACAAAGAGCCTACTAGTGCTTTTCCTGCTCATCTGCACTGCGGCAGAGTCCTTCTACTTACTCGTCCCTGGCCTTGGGCCTGAACTCACTCCACATTAGCATGCCATTAGCTTTTATGGCTTACCATTGGAAGTCAATTACAGTGGCGCTACATAAAAATAAAACATGATGAGGTGTCCCAGCGGTGGCTTCCACCAGGAGAAGTTGTGTGCTTGGTGGGAAGGGGGGCTGGTTGGCCATCCGGGAACGGTAAAGCTTGCTCTGCGCAAAACATGCTAATGGAAAACCCTCCTAGTTGTATTTCATAAAACGTTTGCCGTTAAGTCAGCTGTCACTTGGGTATAAAAGCATAGTGATTCTAACCTGCATCTCAGGTCGGGCGACCAGTAGTACGATGTTCTTGAAGTCATCACTGGAGAGAGCAGCCATTGCTTCTTCTCTGTCTTGCACATCATGGCCGTTTATCTGCAGATGGAAGAACAAAAAAAAAAGATTACCACAAGAGCACGGTTAACAGACAAGCAAGAATGCACATCCACAAACACACAAACCAATAAAAATAAACTGCCCAAAAAGGACGGTATCTTCTTGAGGAGAGAGAGAGAGAGAGGAATGCTGGCTGTTTCTCGAAAATACAAACCAGGAAGCAAGCTGTTATCATGAATTAGATGGCAGAGTTGTGGCGTTCACCAGAGTTTCCGCAGCGTACACAAATCCAGCCGTACAATTAGCCGACCACTGACATGTGGATTCCATTTTTTTTTTCTTGCCCTGAGAATAATGGTCCTGTCAGCAGCGGATAATGGGGCAGGAGTACTGGTCCGTTCACAAACATGTGCACATGCCTCATCCTGGCTAAAATCAGCCACACAACTCTTACTAGATTCAACTGGGCAATTGCCTCAGTAATGGTTATGCATTCAGTTCTCACATGCTTTGTGCAATTCAGTTCTCTGTCCATTTGTCATCAAGGTTTTTCAAAACACTGAGGTGCATTTGCATAAAATAATATATATCATTTTTCACTGCTGGTGAACTAAATACAAGTATTTAGTTGAGCAGTTCCCTACATGGAACTACTACTACCCATGTTAGGGGTGCCATTGATCGAGTCATTTTGAATAATAGCCATCAGAGTCCAAGCTTAAGTTCAACTCCTGATACCTGTTATCGATGTGCTGCTGTGAGAGTTTATGCAAGTTGAAACAGACTGTAAACTGTTTTGTAGTTTGTGTTGTCAATATTTTTTAATGAAGGTCTATTTGTTGTGTTAATCCAGCCATATGTGTATTCTTTATCAAACTTATTTTATTTTAATCAGGTTTAAAGAGAGACTGTATTTGCTGCTACAGCCAGTGTCATGTGATCTACCCTTGGAGAGGTGTTGTGTGGAGCAGAGTTGTACATAGTATGAAACGATATGTGTAAAATATTTGAAGAATTGCTTCCAATTCTAGTTTCATTAAGTTTAATGATCAATGTATTGTCAAGGAAATTGTAAGGATGCTAAAATTGCCTATTATTTTACCAAATGGTTCTGGATGAAAGCATTGTCAACCAGAAAGAAACTTGGGTCTGTTGAAAACAATGAATGTACGAGTCACTTTTGAGATACCCTTAAAAACAAATTGCTGATAATATCACATAATGTTTCTTCCAAAAATCTGAATTGTCCCCTGAAGTGGAATAAAACCACAGTACTAATATATACATCTGGAAAAAAATAAGAGACCACTGCAGAATTATCAGTTCTCTGATTTTACTATTCATAGGTCCATGATTGAGTAAAATGAACATTGTTCTTTTATTCTATGAACTACTAACATCTCTGACATTCCAAACAAAAAGTTCGTATTTATTCGCAGGAAATGAGAAATGGTCAAAATAAGGAAAACATGCAGTGCTTTTAGATCTAAAATAATGCAAAGAAAACAAGTTCATATTCATTTAGAAACAACAATACTAATGTTTTAACTCAGGAAGTTCAGAAATCAATATTTGGTGGAATAACCAGGAGGTTTTCAATGGGGTTCAGTGCAGTTGGCTCTTAATTTTTTCAAGAGCTGTTTATTGTGTTGTGTGTTGTTTTCATAATTCTTTACACCTGATCTGATAAAAGGATTCAAATGCATTAATCTTAATGGTGTTTGAATTTGACTTTATGTTGGCAAGTTCCTGTTCATCAATTATTCAGATCAGTCCTTACTGCTACTTCACCACGGCTTTAAAACTTTACATTCCACCAGAATATATGGCTTGTATATTTTGCTATTGATTAATCGTGTGTAGCCTGAATTATTCAAGCAATTTTAAAGAGAGTTTGCATCGTAGTGGGAAACAGAGGTGTGTTTCCCCCCCCTTCAAATTATTTCCACTGAACACACAGAGGTTGAAAGCGAAGTCATTTCGTGACAACACTGAATGCATCAACAGAACTGAACCACAAGTCACCCTGAAGACGCAGCAGAGCACAAAGCCTGAATAGATTTAAAGTGCTGCCATAAACTAAATGTTGTGTTTAGCAAGTTATGTGGGCAGTCAGAGAGCCTTAATTAAGGCAGACGAATATTTGAGTAGTCGGATGCGAGGTGAAAAACAGTAATTAAAGCACAATGTAACCGTATCTGTTCAAAACACAAACATGCAATTATCAGAGCACCAAAAATGTTCTAATTGTTTTTGAGTTCCTCTTATGACAGAAGTGAGAAAAGTAAAACTAAAATCCTTAATGAACCCCTAACAATGAAACAGGATGCAGCCAGTCCCTTCCTACTGTAATCGTCGCAGAGAGCACCATTTCACCATAAGGCCTAACAAATACTGCTGGTGATGCTCTCTGCTCTCAGCACTGAAGATGAAGTTAGAGGCTAATGGCAGTCACAGCCTCTGAGCCATCACACAGGAGGCAACGAGCTGCAACACAGCGCCGTCCTGAAGCAGAACCCTTAAAAAAAAAAATGCCCCTGTTGCTGCTGAGTCGGTAACTAAAACAGCCAGGGGGGCATTTCTTCCCCCTTAACAGTCACAGCGGGGGCAAGTTCCCACTATAATGTGCTGCCATAAAAAATAAATGTGCTCTCTTGAGGGAAGACAATGGTTCAGTAAAACAAGACAACACAAGAATCTTTTTGTTGTTAAGCCAAAGATGGACTGGTGTGGAGGAGGCTGGTGACGGAACCGAATGCTGCACCTGTAAGATTCGATCCCCTTCTCGGATCCGTCCGTCTCTGGCGGCAATGCCGTTCGGACTGACCTGCACATCAAACAAAAAATGACTTTAGACAGAATGCTCGGGAGAAACAGGGAGGATAATTTTTGTAATATTCTAGTTTGTAGATTTGTTTCATAACGTTTAGGGGAGGCGTCAGACCTAACCACTGGTCTTGGATCAGATTTCTGATTTTTTTTTAAATCTTTTGAAAACACACAATATTTACCACTGGAGTTGTAGTGACTGTTAAGCTCTTTTTTTCTCTCTCTCTCTCCCTAGAAGCATCTTCAAAGGGCGTCTCTGGTGTTTAGGCTCACTGCAGCACAAAATGTGCTTGCTCTTCTTGGAAATAATGGTTGCCAACAAGGGGACAGGAAACTCTTCTCTCGCCCTATAAACAGCTATTTGAGGCAATTTGTTTCACTTCCTCCAATCAGACTGCAACTCTGAAGCGGCTGTGGAAGCAAGATACTCCATCTTCATGATAGTTCCCTCCCACACGGAGAAACACTCATTAAACCAGAAGCAACGTTCTGAGAAAGGAATCACTGAAAGACTGGAACCGAAAGGAGGTACGGTGCCTTGCAACGGTTTTCATATGACTTTGGCTTCTTCAGATATTATTGGATGTTTTGGGGAAAGAAAATATCTAAAAATCTGAAAAGGTCTGGCATGCATTTGTTATTAGCCGATGTCGGTAGCTAGCAGAGGAAATTCGGCGCTATTGATAAGACCAACTAGTAGCATCAACATTTTAATCCCAGTTTAAATTCAACTGTTCTGTCAAGACCCCTTAGGGTTGTTACAGAACATTAGTGAACAAACAGCATCATGAGCACAGCTGTCAGCTAAGTACTGACGCATGATGCTGCTGGTGGCAGCATCATGCGTCAATAATTGAAGGGTTAATTTATTAACCTTTAACTTAGTGAACTTAACTCACTAAGTGAAACACAATATATAGATGAGACTGTTGTTTCCAAGCCTTTGTTTCTGTTAAATATGGCAATTTCCTGATTACAGTTAATGAAAACAAAACATTTGAAATAAGAATATCACATTAGATCGATAAACAAGATTTAGTGCAGAAATATGGGCTTAATGAAAAGTATATTTAATACATTTTCTGGTTGGTATATAAAAAAAGAAATGTGCAAGGGTTATGAATATTTAAGCAAGGCACTGTAACTAGAAGACAGGAGTTAAGAGGCTTTTTTCCCAAAGAGTTACCACCTTTGGAAAAAAGAAATACAATAAAATAATTGATGCTATTACTTAGTAATTGATCAATAAAAAAACAAAGTTGTAAGTTCTGTTATTAAGGAAAAACCTTTTATCACTGGCTCCTTTTACTTATAAAAGATGAGACTGTGTAATATTCTCCACCATCCTGTACACATTCAGTCAGCTCATCTGAATGCAGTACTGTCCTCATCTTACTTTTTGTTTTTTTTTAACAAAATAAACACATATATCGCTGTCAAAAACCAAAGCGGGTTGAGATTTATATTCAGCTCAGCTCTCAAAGCCAACACCTTGCATGGTTGTAGAAATCTTCAAATGAAGCCGGGGAGAGAGTTGAGGACAATTGTGAACAGTATCTGAAAAAAAAAAATTGTACAAAAACAGAAAACAAGCCTTTTTTTTTTGTGCGTCAGAGCCGTCTTGTTCTTGGCTTCTCTGAGGTTAGCTGAATAACATACTCCACTACAAAAAACACCCTTGGTTGATTTTTTTATGTTGTTTTTTTATGCCTTTCTTTGCTTGGTGGTCATCTCATCTTGGCAGCTGACAGCAGAATCACGCAAGTTAGATCATCTGTTTGGGTAATGTAATTTCTGTCTGATGAGAGTTCAATTTTGAAGAACCGCAAGCAATAAAGAGACCCGCTTTGCTCACATGAATACTAAAGTAAATCATAAATTGGTGGATGAATATGAAATGTCACATCTGATTCAGGCTGAGAAGCACAACATTGCACCGGGGTCCTCTGATGTGGATAGATGATTGTTGGTTTCTACAACAGAGTTTAATATGTAAATGAGAAACTTCAAAAAAATGAGATATTCCCGGAATATGCATAGAGCTTTTGCCCTGAGAGGTTTAAAAGTTTCATTTTTCAAACAGCTAGCAATCAAAACTTTAGCATTTGGGAGAAAACCAGCAAAAGGGAGTCAGAGGGTTTATGTGTCTACCATGTTTTTATGTGAAGAAAACCTACTTTGGGGAAGACAACGTGTCTGTAGTATACCCTCACTTCTCACCTGTTTACCCCTGAAGATAGGCACTAATCCATCACATCTCTGCAGGAATTACAATGGATGGATGGATTCGGTTGCTGAGCTCCATCATTTTCTACCACCTTGGGAGGTGATTCCCACTTTGACTCAGAGGTCCCCAGTTCATATTCCACATGCATTGCATTCCTGACGGTATCTAACGTCCTGCTGTGAGATGCTAAATTGTATCTGGAATCTCTTTACACAGCCTGCACCAGATATCTTGATACCGCATTGCTAAGGTTCTCAAGGTCTGCACCTGCGCTGCTAGGATTAGTGTTTCCGTGCTGTCTTTCAGACATGTGCAGGTCATTTCAGCCACTTCAGCTATTTCTCTGTGGTACTTCCTTCAGAGTCAGGCATCAAAAACGGCCAATCTCCAGTTTTTGAGGGCCGGTGTCCTGCAGCCTTTTGGGTGCTTCCCAAATACAACACCCTTCAATCAAAGGACTCAATTATCTCCTTGTACACTCAAGTTTTAGAAAGTCTCGCTGTCTTTCTGCTGTGCTGACACAGATGTACATTTCAAGGTTTCAGGACACCAGCCTTCATGGACTGGAGTTTGACACCTGAACTATGGAGGGCTTTTCTACCTGTAAAGATTACTCCAATTTCTTCTTTTCCAGTTTTCATTGCCAGTGACATTCACAAGGTATTTCAACTGTTGGGCCATCTTCCTGACTTATTCTTTGTGCGTGGAAGTTTTATCTTGAATAGCGAGTCTGATGCTCACTGGTCCTCTGCCTTCTTTAATGAAAAGCCTGTGATTAAGTAGATTTTGGGTGGAATCCACCATAGATGGTGAGTTTGGTATTTTAATATCTGTGATTTGACTTTCCTCCTTTGGCCAACTTATTGCCACAGCATGGTATCTGAGCTGTGAGGTGACTCCTCAGAACATGACTTCCTCGTTGCAGGTATTCAGCTGTTACTGCTTTCCTTGTGACTTCTTTGCTTGTGATATTCCAAGGTACTTATGTCGCTCCTCAACATCTTAGAGAGCAATTCCCTCTGTGTGGATTACCTTCCATCTCTTTGACAACATCCAGCTACATTTGTCCAATCCGAATGAAATTCCAATGTCCCTGCTGTAGATCACCTTGAAGTTGTCCATGTAGTGGAGGTGAGTGACGGTGACCCCATTTCTGAGTTGGTATCCATAGCTGGTCTTGCTGATTACTTGGAGGATGGGGATTCAATCAGGTTTATGCCGAACAGCAGAGGGGCACAGAGCAGCTCTTTGGTATAAGTCACGTTTGATTGAGAGTTGCACAATTGGCTTGAAGTTGGCATCGAGGATGATTTCCACAGTCTCATGCAGTTTGCAACAAAAGCTCTCAGAATGCTATTAACCTTGAACAGTTTCATTCATTCCAGGATCCATGTATACAAGTTGTAGGTTTTCTTATAATCAATCCAGGCAGGGCACGGATTTGTTTTTCTGGTTTTGCAGTCTCAGGCGATTGTTTTGTTAACCAACATGCTCTTCTCGTACATTTACCAAAGCCTTCTTGTGTCTCTGACATTTATTGACTTAATTCATGCACAATGTTTTCAGCTATTTCACAATAATTCAAATGGAGCTATTAAATAGATGTCATTTACACTTGCACTAATGATCGCCTTTAAATGTCTGTAAATCACGTACTAACCTCACTGACATAGATGGCCACATCCTCTTCTTCATCCGTTCGATAGCACAGAGTGAGGCCTAGTTTTTCATGACAGCTGAGACGACAAAGTTCGACTTCCTATAAAGGGAAAGAGAAGAATACAGTATTTTTAAAACGACAAGAAAACTGCTGGGGTGAGTGGTTGAAGCCTTAAACAAAACTTCAGAATAATCTTGAGGCACAGCAATAATAGCGACAAGCAAAAGCACAAACATACAGCTTTAGTTTTATACTACCTGCCTCGGGAAAGTTATAAAACTTGATTATTTACGGATGTTAATCTTTATCCTTTCCTTCTTCCTCATGAAAAGGTTCTCCGTCATTAAGCTACTTTAGTCCAACTCTGCACTTTCACTTCGACCACAACAGGAGATCAAGCCAAACAGCACTAGCCCCTGTCCCAATTCCTAACCCCTGAAACATATCAAGGGTGTTTGAGGGAATCAAGTGTGAAATGGCCTTCCCTCCCAAGGTCTTCATTAGAGCAGAAACACAACATCTCTCAGCAGCAGGAGCGAAGTGGTTGAGTGGAGAGCAGGATGGAGCGGGGCAGAGAGAAATGAGGTGGCTGTGAGGACTCTGGCAGGAATCACAGGGGTCTCGTATAAAAAGAAAGAGATCCATTTTGTCTGTGACAAGTGCAGGTTGGCTGGTTATGTGTGGTAGATATGGCGTGGCTTTAGGTATGCGAAGGGGGATGGGATGAGACGAAGGACAGAAAGAGGAAAAGGCCAACGCTGTTTTGGACTTTGCTTTTTGTGTGCTTTAAGACCGTTGGCTTCTGAGAAACAACATTTTAGACCAGAATATCATTTTTTGTATCTGCTTTTATGTCTGTCCAACATAAATGTGCTTAATAGGTAAATCTCAGGAAATAGAATAACAATTTCAGCAACTCAATAAAAAAAATAAATAAATCATGTTCAATCAATTAGAATGTGTGTACCAAGAGTTGCTCGTTAGATTAAAAGTACTTCTTGAAATCTTTAATCAGGTAGTAAACATAATGTTCATAAAGCTCCTCTGTACAAATATATTTTATTGATCTGGTGTAATATTCAAAATTTTGGTATGGGTAGGCAAAAAAACATCATCTTAATGACATAAATAAAGGCTTGAATATATAAATATTAATCTATAGAATGTGTTTCACTAAGTGAACTGATTTGATTTAAATCAACAAATGAACTTGGCAATGTTGTAACTTATGAGTTTTACTGTAAGTGGATTAGGCAAACAGTGATTTATTTCATTGATGCAAACCCAAAAATTCTGTTTCTCAGAAAATTTTACCATTGCATAAAACCAAAATTAAAATAATTTCACCACAGAAAAATGGCCTCACAAAAAAAGTATGTAAATTAAATCAAATTCAGCACTTGCATTGTACTTTGCATGAATTACTTCATCAATGCATCTTAACATAAGGAACCCAGCAGTTGTGGCCAATATCCTTGTTATGTGTCCGTTATGGCTCTTAAAACGCTCTCACCCATCACACTCAATGCCTTGTAAATCTGAAACAAAAACTCTTAACTCTTTGATTATATTTCTAAATAGTTTAGATCCACCTGTATATTTTCACACAGGCGCCCAACTAGATCTCTCAGGTGTTTTTGGAATTAGGTTCCAGCAGCTGCACACTCCACTGCAGATACTTAACCTCAAAACTAAATCTGAGCGCAAACACAAACCCTTGTGCTCCAAAAAGCATCGCACATTTGGAAACAAAAGATGTCATCTGGCTGTTGTTTGTCATTTCATAATTTCTGAAGTGTCTCTAAACGAAGGGCAACTTTGATAGACATGGTCAGAACTTCAAATGAATGAGATAAGGACAACTACATGTGATGCATTCTGGCTGAGCAGATTAGGCCTAAAAAAATGTCATTAATTTCATCAAAAAGGTTTCAAATTGATGGGGTTGGTAGGGAGATTATTAATGAATGCTCCAGAAGCACTAAGGTGGTCGCGGATGTAACTGGAGGTATGTGCTTGGCACATCGTGCATATTAGCATGATGTGTGAAGTTGAGGGAAATAAGAGGGAGATACTGAAATCACTTGCAATCTCTCAGAGAGGTCTCTAAAAAATAAACTCACACAAAGTGCCTGTTTGCTGTAAGGCAACTAGGAGGTGCGAGCAGGTGCTGCATGATTTCTGTCTGCAAAACAAGACCAAAGTTACTTATGACTACTTAATGACTGGATGTGGTGTAGGAGACCTGTGGCAAGAGGATCGCGGGAAAAAGACTGCTGCTATTCCCACGTAGTCTGTGTGTATTTAACAATGTGATCCATTCTTCTCCATCAGATGCTTCTGAGCTCTTTTTTATTTTTTACTTTAAGGACATTTTGTGTGGAAAAAAACAACCACCCACTCACTCAGATGCTTCTGTAAAAGGTGTCTGCCTCCTGAACCATCAAAAACACCTCCTCCGATCTGTTGCCGCTTTGATTTTTTTTCTCCCCTCCTTCCTCTGTTTCCTAGTCGAGCTTTCTGCCTCCCAGACGGGAGATTGCGGGACGAGGGCCGACAGGAGATTAATGGCTGTGATGGTGTGATTAAGAGGAAGATTGCTGGCCACCATCAAAGCACATCTGATGCTGTCATGATAATCGCGCCTTTGATTACTGGTAATTGAAAAAGCAGTTGCCAAATGCGTTGATGGCTACCACTGGCAGAGAGAGAGAGAGAGAGACGGGGATGGCTGTTTCCGAGCTCAGCGTGCTTCGCTTCCTCTGAACTCACCAAAACTAATCAAGGGGACGGTTACTAACATGGTTCAGCGCCGACACGCATCGAGGAGCTTTCTTAGAAATGTATGATGTTAGGCTGTGAAATTGTAGCAATAAGAGGCGGCCGACGAACTTCCGCGAATCTGAAGGGAGAGCAAAGAGTTTATATACTCCTGTTGGGAGATCCAACAAGAAAATTAAATTAGAGCGACAGTGTCTCTAAAAAGTGTTCAACCCCTTGGATGTTTTGCCCTTATTGTTGCTTTTGCCAAACAGTCACGATCAACAAGATTTGGCTTTTTTGACAAAGAAAAAAACAATTACAAATACAATGAAAACTGAAAAAACTAAAAAATGATTTCTACAAAATAATGAGCATCAAACAAAAATATTTAACATCTAATAATTTCATAAATGACTGCATAAATATTCACCCTTTAAAACTGACTGACCTAATTCAACAAAGATCTAGTCAATTCACGCTAGTAGTTCCACAGGCATATTATTTCACTTATAACAAGAAATTTTTCCCAAACTACATGTGAAAAATCTGCCAGTGGGACTAGTTTTTCTTTTAAGATCAATATTAAGAAATTATTAGCTTCAAATAAGCTCTTATATCTCGTTGAAAAATTACTTGCAAGTCAATTTTGTCTTATTTAAAGTGTAGATTATTTTGGCTAGAAACTGGCCAATAAAAAAATACTTTAGATTTTGTGTTTTCGCGGTGGAAGGGCTTTCATCTAATATGAAACAGGTAGTTGCAAAGGCACATGATAGAGTTGTGTTCTGGCCAAATTTAGCTGCTCACCAAAGAAACGGATGAGGTCGGAAATCGAATCCTCACGAAAAATAAGTCAGTTATACCAATGTTCAGCTCATGTCTGTCACAACAAGAATTCGAGCATCTGCAGCCATGTTTAATTTCCCCAAACTGTATAATCCACCCTTGAAGTGTTATAAAACAGCACTCCAGCTTTTTAGCGCGCGATAATCCCTTCAGTCAACCAGCCGTCTTGGCTCTCGTTTCACGTCGCCCTCGTATTTCATCCAACTGGCTCACATTAACGCTGCTTTTTACAGTGCCTTAATGCAGGGATGTTTTCTAAATGGGCTCATTACTGAGTGCAACACCGTTCGCATGATTTGTAGCCACTTGATAGACTTTTAAAAGAAAAGTATCGACTGCGGTAGCTGTAAATGTGCGTAAACAGAACATCCATGCAACTCATCCATCTGACATTTGCATACACGGTGCAGTCTCTGCAGTCCAAACACAAGCAGACATATTCTCTTCTCCTGAATGTGTGCACAGCATCCCCAGAGAGCATTGTATGTTACACTCTTACATAAAGTAATCCCAGGAATATCTCAACACTATTAACTTCCGATTCCATTAGAGAAGTGAATCAGATTTAGATATTTTCTCTCTTATATGTCGGCAAAGTGCTCTCTCCAGCAGCATTTACGCCCAGCAAAGGCAATTTTTCTTGCATCTCTCCTTCAGCAGAAATCCGTTCCATTCAGAAAGAGGCTTTTCAGCTTCGCCTCCATCCCCCTCATAGCATTTTTAGCTGTCATACAGCAAGTGGGGCTGCATTAGGGTGCTATAACCCCCCCAGATCATGCATGAAACTGTGAAGCCTGCTAAGCATGCACATTGTAAAATGGATTTTTTTAATAGCAATGAGGCATAAACAGATGCTTTAATGTTATATATTTTGGATTTGACATTGGGGCCTCAGCGATCCAAGCGGGTGCACAAATCTGTTTAGGATTTGAAGAGACGGCTCAAGCTCGAAGGCTTGAAGCATTCTGAACAAATTCAAATTAAACGCTCAGGGGGAGGGACAGCTGAGCAATCATCATACATCAGAGCAGTCGGCGGCATGGCGCTGTGTCTGATCGCACGTCAGTAACTCGGGAATAAAGAGTATTGGACTGCAGCGGTAAGCTGAGACAGTGTGTTGATTTCTTCCTGTCATATGGAAGATATGGATGGAAAATAGGAGTCAGAGACCATAAGTCATGTAAACCTTGGATTTGTTCAATAAACAGCAGCAAATATACCTGCAACATTCAGTTATGACTACCAAGGACTGTTCAAAGTCACAGGCAAATCATGAAGCTATTTGTAAGTATACAAATGTGTTTAGGTCAGAATACACACATCTTTATTCAGACACCACAAGCAACGCAAGACCTGGTGCTAACATAGTTTTAGCAAGTAGGTAATGATTTCCTGACCTTTTGCAGTAAGTTGACATTTTCATGAGATACAACACAAGCATTTAGTGGTAAGCCCATTCATATTTGTGAATACCTACAATACAGACCAAAAGTGTGGACACACCTTCTAATTCAATGGGTTTTCTTTATTTTCATGACTATTTATAAGGCAAGAAATCCCACTTATTAACCTGACAGGGCAGGTTGACCTATGAAGTGAAAACCATTTCAGGTGACGACCTCTTGAAGCTCATCAAGAAAATGCAGAGTGTGTGCAAAGCAGTAATCACAGCAAAAGGTTGCTACTTTGAAGAAACTAGAATATAAGGGCTATTTTCAGTTGTTTTACACTTTTTTGTTTAGTGCATATTTCCACATGTGTTGTTCATAGTTTTGATGCCTTCAGTGTGAATCTACAATGTCAATAGTCATGAAAATAAAGGCAACTCATTGAATTAAAAGGTGTGTCCAAACTTTTGGTCTGTACTGTATATGAATTTACAGCCAGAGAAAAAATGTGTCACATTCTCAAACTTCCGAGCTGTTTTTGTCATTTAGACTGTATGAAAAAAATACTACTAGATGCTTACTGAAGTTTGGTGATAATTCTAGCACAGAAGATAATCACAAAGGTTGCTGCTTGGGGTGGTGGACAATACTCATACATAAGGAAGAAGACACGAAAAAGAAACCATGATTTGTAAAATGATTTGTAAAAACTGTAAGAGAGTATTGGTGTACGCTGCCTGATAATAACAAAGTTAGTATCCGATTTGAATCTGCCACTTCACTAATGTTAAGGACTATTTCAATGGGTTTAACAAACATATTGATTATTTCCAAAAAAAAAAACTTTTTCCCAAGATGTTGTTAAAATCTTAGTTAAAAGTTGAGGATTGATTTCAATTGATGCTTTAAGATGTATATTTTTACTTATTGTTTTGAAATAATTCCTAAATATGTGCCCAGTTTACATGTTACTCAAAGTTATAGGACTCCTTGCAAAATAAGATCTTTAAATCTTAAACTAAAACTTTTAACATGTGATGTCAAAAGTGTGGCTTCAGCTTCTTATGTATGAAATCACAAATACCAGTTCAATAAAAGACAGAATTGTCCTTGATTATGTTGTGTCCATTAACATTAAACTATGTAAGGTTCAAAATTCCCAGGGTTATTATGTCAACTCTTTTAGTCTTTATTATTTTTGCTGTTAGTAAGTAAAGCAAGGTTGACCTCAGTTGCCTTCCACCAAACACTTCAGCAAAAACTAACAAGATTTAGATGAAAATGTGTTCATTGTTACAATGACCCAGTCAAAGTCCAGACCTAAATACAATTGAGTTCCTGCGGCAAGACTTGGAAACTGATGCTTATAAACGATCTCTTCCAGTCTGACTGAGATTGGCCTATTTTGCAAAGACACAACTTGGAGCAACTTTGATCTCTAGTTGTGCTAACATTGCTGAAAGCATAGAGCTAATATGTAGCTCTCTAAACATGTTTCCTTTTCCTTTTGTGTCAGTATTTGGAGCTACTTTGTGATGGTCTGTCACTATGATTCCAACAAAAACAAAAAAACCCACTGAACTTTGGGGTTACTGTAAAGCGTAACAAGGTTACAATTGCTTTTGCAATTGTTTCTTAGTAAAAACACAACACTCTTTAGCAGTCACGTCAGATTTCAGCTCTTACCTCGTACTCAAACTCCTCCATTCTGTCTCCGTCAGCTGGGACGGGGGAGAGGTAGTCGGTACCTTCATAGTAATCTTGGTCCATTGTATGAAGGGAATGACAGCTGTCAGAGGAAAAGGAGACGGAGAGAAAGAGGTGGCAAGACAGAAAGGCAGGGAGAGACAAAAAAGACAGCGATAGGTTAAGATTTTAACACTGGTGGGATAATTTTCCTTTATTTTCTTTCGAGACATTACTCAAGCTCAAAGCCTCAAAGTGACAACATTTTGTCGCTTTTGTCTCAGCCAGAGAAGGCAGAATAAAAGATCTGTGGAAGGCTTTTCCTGGACGTGACAAAAGCGCAGCCTCTTGTTAATAACAGCATATCCGCACTCTGTAATTTGCTTCATGCTCTTGACAGACAACCCCCCCCCCCAGACTGTATGGTGTAATTCTATTATCCCTCCTTCAGTCAATTTACAAAACTCTATTGTAGGGGTTCTAACAGAATGTGTGGCCGCCACACAGCATAACGACTGCAGACAAGTAATAACCTAAAAAAAAAGACGAATCTTTGAAATACGGCAAGTGATGTGTCCTGTTAAGATGCCAGCCTGTTTATTAAGTTGAAACCTATAAAAGTCTGAATTCTTCCTGCGGCAGTGGGAGAAAGCGTCAAAAAAAAAAAAAAGTACAATTGCAATTTTACAATGTAGCCTCAACACATGATGCCAGCTATTTATATGCATCTATAAAATCTATAAAGTCAGCTGTTTATTGGATGATGCACCTGAGCTCAGGAGCCGAGGAAGGAAATGTCAGCTTTATGGGAAACATTGATTAAGTTTGGACTCGGCCGGCGGCTGTTGCTTTTAGTTGCCTATTTTTTTTTTAATTGGCCATTTACTTTAATCACCCTGTAAACCTTACCTGGGTTCAAATTGAACCTCTAAGCAGGACCGATTATGGCCGGATGCCCCTCTGGGGAATTCCGGCTTTACGATATGTACATAAATCCATAATGTTTTTGAGCAGCTCATGTATACTAGCTTTATAGCGCGCAGCACTGATCATATTGCTGAATTTTAATGATCTTTTCACACAGATGGAGAATCCATCTGGGCTTTTATCTCTAGATATTTAACAAAGTCCCAGTTTACAAATGATGTCAAAAACTTTATTATGCTCGGAATTAATTATCTCCTAAGCCTGATGCAAATTGAACTGTAATTTTCCAGACTTCCTCTGCTATCGTATTGTTGCGTTCCCTGGAGGTGAAACCTAGATATTCCTTTATTCTCAGTGTTGCTTTTTCAGAGCGTTCTGCTCCTGTGAGGTGAACCAAAAATAAGCTTCTTTTTTTAAAAATTACAAAGCCCGAACATTGAACCAGTTTCTTTGTTGTTTATGAGGAAAAATCTCCTGTTGATACTTGAAGATGCCTTCACAATATTCATCTGTTGGTTAACAAATACAAAAGGACAAAACTTTGAGTAGGAGGACCCAACTTATTTTATACCTAAAGGTTTATTGTATGTTAGAAACATGACAACGCAGTCTGCTGACCAACTGTCTTTTCTTAGCTAATTAAACACATTTCTTGTTACTTTTTGTGTTTTGTTGGTGAAGGAAGACGTGAAGGACGTTAACAGACTCATTCATCACGTAAATCTGTATCCGGTAAAGTCGTTATTACAGATATCTGAATTTCTTCCCATCTGTAACGCTAGTCACGCAAACACTGGTGTTTCTCCTTCATGGCTTGCTGATGCCTTTTCCTACTGTTTTCCATTCTTAATTATAGGCAGCCAAAGTCAAAACAAGGACACAACAACAATTTGTTTTTTTCTCCTCAGTCTGGCAGTCAACCAATTTTTTTTTTTCAATTAAATTAAAATGAAATGAACAGTAAGTCAAAGTTATAGTAAGAAATCGGTGAAGATCTGTAGATGTGAGAAAAAAGGACCTTTTCTTTAGTCGTTGCATAAATGTTAAGGAACAAAACAAACAAGCAAAAAAAAGTTGCAGTGTGTTGCAAAAGTATTCACTCTAAAACCTCCTCACATTTTCTCATGTCAAACCTGAAAACATCAGTGTTTTATTGAGCTCTTATTTGGTCAAAACAGTGGATAACTGTGAAGTTGAAGAAGAAGAAGAAGAAAGATAAATGGTTTCGATTGATTTTTTAACTGATAAAAATCAAAAGAATATTCCATGTGTTTTTTATTGGCTTGATGTAGCATGTACCATCTCTCACTGCAAGTCTTATAAGATACAGTATATCTCTGATAGCTTTGCTCACATACAAAGTGGGATTATTGTGCATTGTTCTTTACAAATAAGCTCAGGCTCAATTGTAGATTTTGCTTTATATTTTCAGATCTTCAGATCACGATCCAAACAGTACTCCATAACATTTCAAATGGCAGAATTTTTGTTTTATAAGCTAATCATGTTTTCAGCTTTCTCCCTGACCTGTCTGTTTTTCTCCTTGGTCTTTATGAAGCTGAATGTTCACCAATATTCTCTAACAAACCTCAGAGGCCTTTGCAAAAAAAAAAGAAAAAAAAAAAGCTGGATTCATACTGAGAACACATCACCCAACACTGAGACATAAATTACTAAATGGGTTATGTTTAAAGGAACTAGTTGCACCGGACAACTTTACAAAATTACGCTAACAGTCACATTTTCCAAAAACTATAATTTCTTTCCCTTCTATTGTGCAGGTTTGTCCTAAATTATATCAGCAAACCACAAAAAATTCTAAACTAATTCAATAGAAATATGTTGCTGTAAATACGTGGAAGTATTTATTTATTTTTTTGCAGAGGCGCTGCGAAATAAAAATAAGCACCCACATGTCCATGGATAGTACATACCTGTCAGAGAGCAGGAAGGGACAGACGTCAGGCACAGGAGGGGTTGAAGGCCGGAGCTTTGCCAGCGCCATGATGTGTTCAAAGGTGATGTCGGTCTGAGTGCACACATCCACCACATGGATTTCCTGAGGGGGGCCGTGGGGGCGGCCGCTCGGGGTACGCCTGATGACCTGCACCACGACGGGGTCCCTGGCAGCTCGGAAGGCCTCCACAGTCTCATCGTGGCTGGATTTGGACAACTCCTTCCCATTCACCTGAAGGCGGAGTAGAAAGAGACAAAAAAAAAAAAAGAAGCTTTTATTTTGACTCAGATGCCACACGAGAGGTTGGAATCAAACTCTTTGCCAAGTGTGATCGAAGCATCATTTTGCATCGTTTTCTCCACTAGAACTTTACAGTTGTATAATTAGTCTCTTATAAAGTATCATCAACGGACAACCAAAGGGAAATCTTCACCTGCTCAATACACTTACAAAACAGAGTTGAATGCAACGTTATCAGAGGATTAAATTGAAGACCCAAACGGCGTCTGTTCACTCATTCCACCTCGTCTCCACAAAAACGAACGGGGCTTTTCGGTCAGATTGAAAACCGTTTGCGCTGCAGCTGGCTCACATAAAAAAAAAATCATAGCTTCATTTAGCCCAGTAATTTCTCTGAAGGCGAAACCACGAATGTGGAATACCTCGGGAGAGTTCGCCTTAGAAGAATTGCTGAAAGCAGAGATTATAATTTAGATAACCAAAAAAAGTAAGTCATAGGCAGCGTAATTATAGATAGTGCTCGATTTAAATGCGCCTTTGGAGCAGAGCATTTTCATCACATGGCAAGGTGAAGAATCTTAAAAAAAAAAAAAAAAACAGCTAAAGAAAACGTTTATATTCGCATTCATCAAGTGAAGAAACAGAGGGGCACAGCTGCGGAAAACTCAAAATCAACAGTGCTGCGAGGCAAGGATCTAAAAACTCTTTAAGACAGATCATCTTAGCAGAAATAAAAGCACATCGCCTCACTCTTACTAGAACAAAATGACCTAAATTCAGAAGCAGTCGACAGACAGAGAAACCAGAGGGGAACTCTTACAGAGGAGCTTTGTGTATCTTAGAGTTGAGAAATCCCACCATTAATCCTCCGTTCGTGGCTGTCACAAAAAATAAACACATCTGAGTGATTTAAACCAGGTGAGAAATGGCTCAGTATGTTTTAAAACATCCCAGCATAAATGATCTCTAGATCCCACCTCAACAGGAGCCGTTTCCACATCAAATCCACTCAATGCAGGTCATTTTCAACCATGACCAGCTCTGGAGCCAGTTCTTTAACACTTTAACTAATCAATTAGTATTGATTAGTTAAACTGTCTTCATGTCTATTAATGCTAACAAGTTATTATGTTTTGATAGATAAAAATTTCAAACATGAGATGCAGACTGCCAGATTTCCTCATCTGTATTTTAGACAAAGAGCTTCAGACTAAAAGATCTTATTTTGAAAATCCAAACCAGAAAACACTTTTTTTTCCCAGTTTGTGAGCCTAAATACTCCTGTTTCAGTTTAAATCATTTTCATTATTAAAAGAAAGTTAAGCTGTATTATATTCACAATCTTTGTAGCTTGTTGTTTGGTATAGATTTGTGTGTGCAATTTGTCTACAATGACTTGGACTACCTATATTTTTTTATCTCGAGTGAAAATACTTAAATCACTGACAAAATGTGGCTTTCCGAAACATTATACCAATAGTCTTTCATTTATTAAACTGTAAATGAGAACTACAAATTTAATAGTTATAAAAAAAAATTTTTTCACACTTACAATAATATAAGGGTTATCTATATTCACCTTTTTATTAAAAAAGAGATCACCTTACTATAAAACCCGAATGACGAGTTAAAGAAAAATTACAGATCAAAAATGGGCGTTCAGTGGAGAGTAAACACTCTAGAAATACAAAGACTAGATATCTGAACAAAAAATGTAGTTAAAAAAAATGGACTTCCTTGAAATGAGATACAGTATGATAAACATAAGAGGCCCCAGATCCTTGGGGATCACAAGTAATGGGACTTTGGCAATGTTTGAATTCAGCAGTATAAAGTGAGTCTGACCAGCGAGGAATAAAAGAAAATAAAGACTAAAGTTGTCCTTAAATATGATAACATACCAGACAAGTTACATTAGCTGTAGCATTTTATCACGTTTATTATGTTTTTCCAACTTCCTAAAGCTGAATCTCCAGTGACCCACTGCTCTTCAAGCCTGACTGTCACTGTATTGCGCTACAGCTGGCCACTGTGGTCCTTGAGCAAATCTCTGATAGAAATGAGTGAACCAGTTGGAGGGCAGCTACAACCAGAAGCGGAAACAGGTGCAGGACTGATTTATGAGCCATTACATCACACTGACAAAAGCCTGCAATGTACATTTTTCACTCCTGGACGGCGGAGCTGCGACTCACATGTAGGACTGGAGACAGTGACCCAGTCGGCATGCAGCCTAAAACGAACAGGAGAGGCAGGAGACAGGGAGGCTAGTTGGAGACACTAGCGGTGTCTACAGGACTCAAACTGCTGGGAAATCCAAAAGTTTTGGGTTCAAATCCAGCTTCCTCCTGTCACATGTGAATGCCTGTTACCCCATTTATCAGTTAAGTACTTTATGAAAACAAAGATATTTATGAAGTTAGTCAATTTACTATTTAGCAAAACAAACAAAAAAAATCATTATAGAAATTGGTTAATTGTCAGTAGTTTTGTTTGAGTTGGGTATTCTCATTCCTGCTACACTGTGCGTGTTTTTTCGGTTTTTCTTTCAGTGCCCTCTCTTGCGTCCCCCAGAGACTCGGTGATGATCTGCTCGGAACATTTTATTTTCTGAGCTGTAACCGCGCTCGCGTAGACCTCCTTTAGATCTAGTTGTGCTCTGACCTGCGTCCGTGCCTCCCGAGGTGACCTTTGCTCGCGGTGAAGTTGCATTAATCACCTGTGTGGGAGATAAACTGGGTCAACAGCACTCCAGTGGAACTGCGGGGCAATTTAGAGGAAAAAAAAAGTGCAGTTGCATGCCCTCTCTCCTCCTCCCTCATTCGCTTTCATTCTACCTTATTTTCTGGCAACTCAGCAGGTATTAAAAACTGCTGCATCTATTTTAGATTTAAGTAGTGCATTAAAGAAACATGGAGCACTATAATAATTAGCTTTGACTGTCCCTCTTTTTCTCTTTTATTTTTCTTTTTTTTGCGTTTCTCCTGCTCCGCAGCCTAATCCTACGGCGCCTGGCTTGCTGGAAACAAAGGAGTCAGAGCAGACAAATGAGCCAGCCTATGGCTTATGACAGACCCCAAGAAAAATGATCACATTTCCCAGCTCTCCCTCTGGTCCTGACTGTCCGGTCCAGCCTCGTCCTCCTGCTTCTCCAAGCCTCACCGCTCAGGAATCATGGAAACCGACAACCGCAAGAAAACCAGCAAACGTAAAGGAGAACAGCGGGGAGAAGGAGTGACAGTTTGTTTTGGTTCTTTTGTTTTTTTTTTTAATTTTTTTTACTGATTTTCAATTAATCCAGATGGAATAGTTAATCCCAAATAATAACAGAAACATTAAGTAGTTTTATGTACTGTATGAATGTCTTTGCCATCCTCGTTTTGCCCCGTAAATTGAAATAAACCTTGGCAAGATGTTAGGATATACAGACACGATGGCTTCAAATTTGAAGTCAGGTTCATAGCAATCTTTCATCTTTCAATCTTTTCATCCAAGTTTCTGTCTTTCCCATTACCAACATCTCATCGGTTAAAGGGGCAGTTCAGACTAAAACATTTTAAGCTCTTTTAAGTCTTACCTCAGTTCCGATCTTATTGGCATTTGAATTTAGCGTAGTTTCAGATAAACTGGTCCTGGAAGCTGACGCTACGGGGCAATCGGGGAGGGATCAAGCAAACACTTCAGTCCCTGAAACGCCACAGCCATTATTACATAGTAGCAAATACACAAGACGGAAAATTATAAAACAAAATCTTAAAACAAATAGTAAATTACTCAGTAAGTACTACATAATTTAAGAACCCCTGAGAATTTAGATGCTGAGAACAAAAGTGGAAAACACAGGCACTGTTCGATGAAGTGTTTTTGTCTGATACTAAAGATGGAACAAACCGTCTCCAGTGAGACGAGCTCAGATACTTTGAATTAAGTCTGCAAAGTATTCCAAGAAACGATGGGCAGCAAAACTGAATAGTCATAAATCAGGGCCACGCTGTGAAAACCGCTCAGCCATAGAGTGAACAAATTCCAGTGATAAGTTAAGGTACAGCCTGTAAAAAGCATTAAAGCACGCCGATAGACTGATTTGGTGGAGGTATTCACAGAACATCAACATAATTAAGTCATGGTAAAAAAAAAGAGAAAAAAGTAGTTGATACAGAGGGTTTACAGACCCTGCAACAGCAGGAGGATTTGATTCAGAGGAAGATTCACCCTTCATCTATGGACCAAATCAGCAAGGTACACTCAAAGAAACATCTTCATCCAGCATAAGACCCAGATACAACCAGACAGACTATCAGATTTTTATGGGTCGATGTAATTAACATAGTAATTCACGCATTTAAGAAAATGTCATTAATTCTTCCTTCTGTATTAGAGTGAAGAAGGGAAGCAATAAAGTAGGTCATCATCAGCATAGAACAGACCCTGGCTTGTCATATCCTAATCATCCCTCTAACACGGCAAAATAACGTTGCAAATACCAAAATACATGCTGTATTCATGGAAACAATTTGGCGAACAGAATCATTCGCAACAAATTATTGAGCAGCTGCAGCCGTCAGCAGGTCCAAAGCAGCTGCTTCATGTCCCTAACTGCTCCATATGCACAAAGTCAATGTGAATTATCTTATTGGTTTGCAAGCCAACAATGACAGACACTCAGGAGAGATCATTTGTTCAACAATCAGGATGGGAGTCGATCAGGTAAATGTGAATTTGGGAGGGAAATGGGATGCCGGGATGGGGATCCTGGATCAAGACATCTGCTGGCTGCTTGTATGGGAATATGCAGCAGCTGTTGCCAGGAGAGAAATGTGTTTTCATTGAAAGCCCCCCGGGACGAACACCAGCTTCCCAACAACAAACACAATAAACCAGCTTAGCGGAGTGTAACAGAAGAATCAAGCCACTTTTCCTCAGTCAGTTATTTTCCTCAGCTGCCAAAAAACATTTAGAACCATGTTGTTGGGACAGATGAGAGAAACGAGTCTTGGCTCTTGTAAATGTCTAGCAAAAGTTAGAGATGGGCTTTTTTCTCTGAACAACAAACCCTAGTTTGGCAAAAGTCGCTTTTGTTTCCAATCAATGCGCCCATACTTCCAGGCTGCTGTTGCCTGCAGCTCAACGCGGTGCCGGCGATGCTCCTCGCCTCCGTTTCGTCTCATCATTTATCCTGCAGGTAGGAAGACAGGCACAGTGGAACAAACAAGAAGCAGCTTTGTGCTTTTCTTCAGGTGCCTTCTTTATCACTGCTGCTGTCTCATCAACCGCTGCCGTCCTATCAATATCGCCAGCGACCCCGGAGGGGGAAGAATGTAGTGATGGCGGCTGGAAAGTACAGTTCGTTTATCTGTTAACATGACAACTTCAGCCACATTCGACGTGGCCAGAGCTGCTTCTACGTGGCAGAGGGGACAGACACCGCCGACAGCATCTGCGGGATCACAGATAGAAGTGATTCATTTACTTCTTCTGCGAGGAGAGCAAGCCAGCCTCAGGCGGTAGACAGTAATAGTCCATTTAGCTCCATGCCTCCAAAATAACTGCATGCTGCACCTTCTGGTTTACATGTAGCCCTTTGAGTCTTAATGAATTTGCTTTTGTCTTTTGAATTTAAAGTTTATGACTCAAGGCTAACTTTTGTTTAGCCTTTAGTGCCGTGTAAATGTGGTAAACCTCTGTTACGGACAGCCCTACTGGATCTGCTGAGCGCCGTCACCTGCTGGTTTGAGTGGCAGCCTGCAGAGATGCAAGTGTGTACAAGCAGATGGAGAAAGTTAAATATGTAGGTCATCCAGCCCCGGGAGTGCTGCGCTTACAGCTGCCAGTTGGCGGTTCTGATCCAGAGCCTCATCTTTTGGGAAAAGACAACATGACCCCTCACTTTCGGGGTCTTCTCAGCTGTGCAGAGCACCTCAGATGGACTCGTTGAGAGTTTTAAGAGATGATGTCAGAATGTTAGGGTTGCATTTTTCCCCCCTTCACTTCCATCCCACCAGCGTTTCTTTCTTTCGCTTGCTTGATTAGCTCTTTTCTGCTGAACTTCCTCTACGATTGTGTGGGTTTGAATCTGATTTACTTTTAGACACACACACACAAAAAAAGGTAAAAATTATGTCTAGAATAGAAGATATTTAGCTTGACAAGCGCCAACGTGACCAGCAGGTCCGGAACACAAAAATGTGATCTTTTTCTGATCATTGAACACACCATATGTTGTAGTCTGTTGTACTTTTTACCCCTTCTGTCCTTCCCATTACCTCTTTGTTCTTCCTGAAATTCATCGCTGTTGGTCGTTGCTCGAAATCTTTCTCTCAACAAAATCTTTTGATGCATGCTGTATAAGAGAGGATTTTGATTTCTCATCTCTCGTCTTGAATAAGCTTCCAACCATGTTGGTAAAGTACTTATAAATAAATAAATAAATAAATAAATAAATAAATAAAATAACCAGAGTAGAGTTTCAAAATCCACTCTTAAAATGGAACCATGTGCTATTAAATACAATAACTATAATCTGCACTATGTCCTAGTAAAAACAAACAAACAAACAAACAAAAACAAAGTAGAAATTGCTGCCAAGGTGTGTGCTTGGGGATGCTTGGGGTGATGCTGAGAGCTAATGCACACAAACATAATACTTTTGTTGCAAAGAGGAGCGCTTTAGCAGAGGCTACACTGGATTTTTGTGAGGGGAACTTTTATGCAAACCACAGTGCAGACAGTAGTGTGGAGGACCTTGACTTTCAGCTTATCTAAGATTCTGCAGAGAAGGAGCTCTGATAAAATCAACCAATCAAGTTTATTTGTATAGCACATTTCAGCAGCCAGGTGCTTCACATAACAAAAACAACAAAAAATAAAAAAATAAAAAACTATAAAGAAAACAACATGCATGAATTGAAAGGGAGATCTCCAATTTGTATTGGTTCTCTGTTAAATCGAAAGTAGAATTTCTTTTAAAAGTTAAACTCCATCTAACATAAAATATCAGACTGCTCCATAAGTTCCCAAAAGAGCACTTCAACTTGCAGACTTCAGGTTCGCCAGCATAGTTCCTAGAGTTCATAAAAGTAGAATGGTAGGCTGTTATCAGATTTTTGTGCTTTAAGGCTAGTCTTAGCTTCTTATATTTAAAAACCTGTAATTAGAGTAAAACTGAGCTACCTCGATTCTAACGCGGCTTGTCCTGCGAGACACACAGTCTGTTATTTTCTCTCCTGCCACTCTATTTATGCAGCATTTGCTCTGATCGTCACTGTTTACTCTTGTCCGTTTGTTTTCAATTTGTAGAACGCCTGCATGTGCTGGAGTTTCCATGTTTCTATGTGTCTGTATTCTGTCCAGCTGGTCCCAGCAGATGGTCTGGGTCCGCTGGAGGTCCCCTCCAGTTGAAAGAGAACGCTTCCTCTCTGTTGCTGCCTCGTGCAAAACCCAGTACACATGATCATCTTAATTTGACTGTCATTTGTTACACTTTGGTATTATGATCTGACTACACGATCAGGAAATGAAAGGGATTGTTGTTATAGGACGCTTTCAATTGAATTGCCAAGAGATGGCAGTTTTTGTGAAGTGATATTAGAAATGTAATTGTTAATGAAAAATGTTTATTGTTATTTTTCATGATAATGAATAATACCATGAAAGTGGGATAAAAAGCATGAGCATTTTTTTGTCTTTGAGCTGGATTTCTTCTTCTTCTTCTATTTTATATAACACAAACATGCCCCCTCACCCCCTACAGCTTTACTCTATTTTAATGTACATCCTTTTTAATCAAAATTACACAAAGAGGCCACAGTCATTTGACAAATTCAGGGACATTCAGTTAATTTTGCACAATAACAGACACAATGTTCAAATAAACAAACAGAATATAGGTAAGCAGCATGCAGTGACTCATAAAACATTTCTGCCACAAAGTTTAATTTATTTTATGGGGATTATCTGTGATAGAACAACAACAATGTGAATGAAGCAGAAGTTATACATTTTATTCGCCCCCCAGGTAGATTTAGGATTAGAGTAATCTCCGTTTTACCAACATGTTTCTTCTGTCTATAAATTATATTAACATTCAGGAGCGGCCCAGCCAGACTTAAGTCTGGACTCTGGATGTAAAGGACTGATGTGGAGGGATGTAATGAATGGATTTAAGGATAAATCCTTAAAACACTGAAGGAAACAAAAGTTTTTCAAAGGTTGGCCATGAAGGTTTTGACAGCTCTAATGGCAATAAAAATTTTCCACTGATTATTGCAAAACATATACAGAATTTGAAACATGGTAGTATTTCACCATCTAAAAACTGCCAAACTATTTTTCTCAAAATCATTTTTTTTGTTGTTGTTTATACTAATTAGCCTTCAATTTAATCTTATTTCCTTTTAGAATGAAAATCGTTTTCAGTCTAAATCTGCCAGGAGTATTAATAATTTTGAGCTCAGCTGTACTTGAGCGTAGCAGGACCAACGACACTTGTGTTTAGTTTCAGGGCTGTTGATCAGTGGTAATTTAAGCATCAGCGATTCTTAAATTACCGTAACACAGAAAATGCATCTTATTTTGGTGCAGACTTCAACTACAGCAACAAAAACAGTTGGTCCGTTTTAGATTTGGTTTTCTCAGCTGAATCTTTGCAACAATAGAAGAGAACTAATGATCTGCCTACAGCAGTTCTGTTTACCGACACCTAACTGGAGTCTGAATGAGGAACAGCGTCTGCCTGCTGCAGTTTTGCTCTGCACGTGTGAAAATGAATTAGCATTTTCATCTACGAAAGCTACATACAGGCAAGAATAAAGTTATTTACACGAGAAATGGAATTAAACACTCCCCAGGGAGTCTCCCAATGTGAGAGAGATGGGATTCAATGTGAACACGACTTGTACCTCACACTGGATGGTGAATGGATTGAGTTACTCTTTACACCCAAATGTCTCATTTCAATAATAAGTGTCAGAATAAAATACAGGCTGAGGTCTGCTGCAGTACAGCCCTTATGACTGCATAAATCACTCCTCGACAGTCACCGTTACTGTCCCAGTGACTCTGGCAACGCTCCAGTGACATGAAACAGAAAGAGAGTGCAGGAATGCCACGAGGGAAATCTGAAAATCACCTCAACATCTCTACATAAAGCAATGCACAGGCCTCCTTTAACCCCTCCAACCACATAAAACACACCCCACAAGGCCCCCTGGGTTATCGTTCACATTAAAAGGGCCAACGTGCCGCTGCCGAGGTTTAATGCCCGCAGAACATTTGATGAATTCTGCCAATTTTCCTCTCTGAGCACCAATCTTGTGTGGAGTACTCCCTTTATTGCAAAACTCGCTCAAAGTGTATCACCCCTTTCAACATGCTCTGAAATTCATCGGGTGCCTTTTTATGCGTGTTTATTATCCAATCTCTTGCTGTGATCGTTCAGCACAAGGACGGCTATTTTAGGAGGACAAAGGCAGAGGAGGTCCCACACACCAGCTATCCTCTCTGCGTTTCGTCGAGCAGCCAAGGCGGTAAAGAAAGAATCGTTTAATGATTCACTGCAGCCTCATATTTTATGATTAGCATTTTTTTTGTATTTTAATGCCATAATCAAACTGTAGATCTGCTTGCTCTACTACCTGTTACCCTGGTACTAAAAATGTCCTCATCCGTAAAGACAAAGTTATGAACAAATCTGTCTGTTCGCAACAAACAGGAACACAGAGAATTTTGATTTGCACAAAGGTCAAAGGTTCACTCTGCATACGCCTCTCGTTTTTATTGTTCTAGCTCCTCGTCTCATCGGAAAGCGGGCCACCAATGAGAGCAGAAATCAGCTACTAATGTCCTCATAATTACCCAAGGAGGAAGCTACCACCTCATCTAATTGCTGAGTTTTCAGAAGGTGATGGTCAGACTATAAACAAACTCACACGTGTTAATGGATATGACCTGATAAAGAGCATGGTTATGAAATCATTCTATGGACTATATAGAACTGCCATGTAGAACTGACTATATGAAAATGCCATGGCTGCCAAGATGGACGGCAGATATTTCCCCTTAATGTCCAGTTGATTAACTACAGACCTGTGATCTAAAGTGGAAAGTATTCACACCATTTTGTGTTTTAATCACAAAAGAATCCAGAACTTCGGTCTATTTCATTGGGATTATACTTGTTAAAAAAGGGCACATAATCCTAAAACATTTTCACAAAAATAATCTGAAAAGTGCGTTATGCAAAATCAGCCTTGTTTGTTGTTAAAATTAGAGCTTCATGTCTTCGCTTATCTAGTGTTGCTTATCTAGAAACTAAAGATTTGTGCAAGTAATTCTTTAAGGAATAACTCCAGTTCAGTCAGAATGGACGTCTGTTAACATCCATAGCTGGGTTTGTATCACATTTTCTCAGTGCTGGACTTTGACTGGGCCATCCTAGCTCATGGATGTGCTTTGATCTAAGCCATTCAAGTGTAATTCTGACTGGTCAGGGTCATCATCTTGCTGAAAGGTGAAATACAGTCTCCATTGGTTTGCAGCCTCTGGTTTTTTGGGTTGTTTTTTTTCCCAGGATCACCCTGTATTTTTCTCCCTCTACCTTCCCATCAGCTTTGACCAAATCTCTTTTTTTTCCTCACTGCTCACTGCTAGGTGTCACTGTCCACAGTTGCAGGTCTGAAAAGATCCAGATGTTTTGTTTTCTTGACATTGTTTGCTAATAATGCATACTTCCCTCATCAATTTCAACTGATATGACTGATAGATTTACGATATTAATTCACTTTTTATATGATTTAATTGGTATCTTTACCATGAAACCATATTTTAACAAGTAAGTATTTGTAATGTTCCTCTTTTTTTACTGGCAGCCATCCATGCTCAACTACATTATCCCCAAAGTATCATACTGCCACCACCAAGTTCCACTGCCATCATCTGACTAGAGAACCTTATAAATACTTTTTCCCACCTATGGTTTGTGATAAACATTATTTCTTATGGCTTTTTTCAATTTTAGGTTTTTAAATTTCCAATTTATGGATTGTCCAATGAATCATGGCCACTATCTGCTACATTGCAGTTGTCCCATTTCCATGATGGACTGAACATGAGGCTGTGAGATGGTTAAAGCTTAGAGTATGATTTTATAACCCAGTTTCACTCCTTTTCCAAAAATAACACCACTACAAGCTGCATTAGAGGTTAAGTTACTCAAAGACGTATTTCAAGATGATACACTGGATTTATTAAGAGGAAAAGAAGCTGAAAACAAATAGATTTTCCCTCCACTTCACAGTTATTCACTACAACACTGAAGTTTGTGATTGTAAAGAGAGAATATATAGAGACTCAAGGAGTGTGAACCACTAGAAACAAGTAAATAATCAACTTAAATCAATTCATTTCTCGCTTAGGGTTGGAAGAAGAGACTTTTTATGTTCTTTTGGGCTCCCATCCAAAGATTCAATCTTTTGATAGAACGCTGCATCTGCAGCCGTCCCCCCATCTCCAGCTTTAGTTCCTGTTATGCTTATGATCACTTCTGCGTGAAATTACATCAGCAGAGTATTCCTATTTGATCATAGATAACGCCTGGATGTGAGATGATTGCGTTAAAAGTCCTATTTTATCTGTTTTATGAGGTTCTGCAGCAAAGTTCTGAAAGAGGGAGGCAAGTTAATTAGCCAGTTCAAGGTTAATGATAGATGCAGGGTTTATTTAAAAAAAAAAGAGAGAGAGAGATTTACACCATGGACAGCTAATCTGGGTGCTTAACTTGAAAGATCTCTTAGAGGTAGTTCTTAGAGGTAGTTAATGTGTAAAGCGGGGAATCAAATTAGGAGGAAAATTTGCATTCGGTGGGGGGAAGTAACTTATAAATGAGCAGCTTTTTTAGTGATAACTGGTAATTGGTTTTTGGTGGGAGGGGGTGTTTGGATGATGCAGAGCAGAGCAGCAAAATGGCAAAGCTGGCATGAAAAGACATTGGAGTAACATTGCCATCCATTTGCTAACTGAACCAAATCACTTGGGTGTTTTGATAAAACGCCTCTTATGTGCTGGAAATAAGAAACAAAAGGAAGCCGTTCAACATTTTCAGCACACATAGAGATATTAAATAATAGAATTTATTGCACATTGGTAAAGCAATCCTTTCATAGACAGATTCAGTTTAATAATATATGATTGCGGATTGTAATTAATATTTCTTTCATTTTATGACAAGCCAACACATTAGCTTGATTACGGACAAGGCTTTAGTAAATTACTTTCTTTTTTTTGTTAACCTAGATAAATGTGTTCATATGCAAAGACAAATGTTTTATGCCGAATTGTCTGTAAATTCACAAGAAAGTGCAAGGTAGCTGACACTGTGAGCAGGTAGCAGCAGAGATGGCATGAAGCACCAAGCCTGATCATAGTCTCTGTGCCTTACAGAGACACATTGGAAAGTGGCAATTTGTTTCCTTCATGTCTGATATTCTCATCCTGGCAGCGGAGGCAATTAACACTTGATAAGCGCTATTTACATAATGCCAAACACACTTAATTACTACAAAGGCTTCCCATCCGTTTCCCAAACACCTCTCTAACAGGATCTTTGTCTGTGGGGATGTGTGTGTGTGTGGGTGTGTGTGTGTGTGTGTGTGATAGTGGCAGATTTGGGGAAACAGGGAGCAGGTGAGGTGGTGACGCACAGGGCTCTGACAGTGGAAACAATTAACAGCGGAGCTTTGAAAGGTCCATCAGGACCCCTGTAGCTGTCCACCGATCTGCCTGTTGAGCCAATAACAACAGGTCAGCTAAGGTGGAGGGGTTAGGAACAGAAGAGAGGAAACAAAGTGAGAAGGACTGGAGCTAAACGTTAGCCTCCCAAAAAATGTAATTCCTACACCGCAAACTTCCTGGACAGATGTCATTTGGTCCGTGTAGTTAATGTTTCATTTCAGCAACTTTTCTCGAGTTCCTGAAATTACTCTGGCTGTTCGGAAACTCATCACCACAGACAATGAGGATGCTTGTTAGCACAAGAGCAAGCAGTTCTAATAATTTTTATCTATGTGACTCACTTTACTAGATCTCCAAGAGATTATAGATTTTCCTTTTGGCTAAGACAAACTGATTAGAGATGAAATCTGAAAATGTCTTCAGCGTTTATATTAGCAGTTGGCACATTTGGTACGCTTGACATTAGGGAGAGCCTTCCCTTAACTCAGAAATTTCTAAATGCATCTATAAATTTCAAAAAGGTTGAAAGTTTGAAAAGATAAAATGCAGCAATTTTCCTGTATAATCAGATTTCAGCCGGCCATCTGGGTCAACTCGCCTTCTTGTCAATTCAACAAAAATTCCATAAGGCACGCACAAATTGACATCCAATGAAAGATGGCTCCTTTCCTTACCTAAATGTCATGTAATGAAAAATGGAAAAGTACTAAATGGTGAGGAGAAGATATGAGCAGCAGCTGCCAAAGTCTAGCTCAGACTTTTAGAACCACATGCCTCTGTAGAACATAATTTTCTTTTTAAGGCAGAGACGAAGAGGTATTATGTACTTTCCAGGCACACAGTGCAATTGTATACCACAATCAAGTAACTGTGTTACCTTCAGTTGTTTTTCAGAAATATAATTTACTATCGAGCCTCAAAAGGGTCATGAAGGCAATAAAAAAAAAAAAGAAACTTTCGCTTGCTCACAAGAAAGTATCCAGCCCCATTCTGCTGGTGGAGGGGAGAAACTTTTCTCTCTTTTTTTGTTTTCATCGATGTCCCGTTAGGTGCTCTGTAATTTACAATGTATTCACAATATGCAAATGGCCATAGCTTTTTCTATTAGTAAAATCTCTATAGCAGAAAATGCAGTTTTACCTGTACTACATTTCTAGAGCAGTAGCGTATCGGCTGGCCTTTTAATTTGAACTCTTTAGTAAAGCTTCTTCATTTGGGCAAGCTTGAAATGAGATGTATGAAATACATAAACAGTTTTTTTCCCCACAGGTTTCATAGACATATTCCTGATTGAGCTGCCATCGATATGATTTGAATAAATATGACAAACGTAGGACGTTCAATGTGCTTTTCTCGTGGTGGAATGTGGAACAGAAAGAGGAACTTATGTCCACGATAGTTGAATTAGCTTCTGATTTTGACCAGCTTGAAGTAAAACATCCCAAACCATCACTAATCTGCAGCTGTCTTTCACACTGGAGGTAATACTTAGAGGGGTTTGTGTTTTTCCATCTTTTCAACAACACACAAATAAAAACATATATATATTTTTCCCTAGTCGTAAAGAGTTTAATGTAGATAGTTAAACCTATTATCTTTAATGTTTTACATTAAACTTAAGAAGATTTTTTATGCCATGTAAACATTTTGATGCAGTAAAGTTTTGTTTAGTGTTAATAGTACCCAAAGACAAGAAACTGACCTGCACTACTGTCTTTGTGATTTGACGAAGAACAACAGGAGTCTGGAAAGGTTTTTGTAGAGCGACTGGAATCACCTCACAAATGACAACAGCAAAAGTTTCTGAAATGCAGGTGTCAGACAATAAAAGACATCACCTGTTCTGCTGAAGTTGAAGGAAGTGCTTAGGTCAAAGACTGAAGAGATAAAAAGAGAACAGCATATAAATATAAAAAGGTGTCCAAAAGCAAAGCCATTACTGTTCAAGGACCCACAGGAGTGAAAAAAAGATCAACCTGTCCAATTAAGGTGGCATTTCGGATGAGACGGTGATGAAGCCACTGATGATAATCTCATCCATGTAAAGTGCAGTGGCACAATGCATGATTACGAGAAAGGACTTTATCTGAGAAGAGTGATCACAAGTGTAATCAATCTACATCACAGCTCCCCGTTGCGCTGTTCGTAGCACGGCAAGAGTGGCAGCAAGAGAGGAAGGGAGAATAAGGACGTTGGCGTCTGTAACTTCCTCTCTGCCTCCTTTGGCCTCACTCCTCTGCATGAGCTCCAGTCAATAGACAGCAAAGTGTGAGGAAATTGGATACAAGTCAGTGTTTGCTGCTGTGTCCTGATTGCACAGATGAAAGAGAGAAGATGGAAATGATATTCAAGGAAACGTACAATTTACTCAGTAAATATTTTGCCAGTACATTTGACAACAGACGTATGGTTTGAAAAGACGGAATCTTCACAGCAGAGTTTGATTAATCATTATTTACTTATCAAAGAGCTTACACTGATGAGTAACTGACGATTGCTTATTAATTTAAGCAAAGTTCAAACACTGCACGGAGAATGCTGTTGGTTGATTCCAGGATAAAAGTAATTTTAAGATAATAGGTTGCTATGTCGTATTTATGAATATAATGGTAATTAACCTGAAATGAGCTACCAGTAAAATCTTTGAAGTGTTTAATGACAAACTTCACTTACTGAAGTTTTTCCTTGTTTTTGTTTTGTTATACATAAAGGCTATTTCTGTTCTATTCTTTCTTGTTGGCTTGTAAATGTAAAAATCTTTTTAAAAATGAAATAAAATAAATAATCTTGCGCAACCCTGATGTAAAATACTTTCATCTTATCAACTGTTTACTGCGGTAGAGAGAGTATTGAATCAAAAGGTAAAGTTTTGATCATGTCTTTCTACATTTGGACTCTCAACTTTAGACATGAGATATAAATCATATTTGTAGATATAGACTGGATGCAAGCAGCTAAAGATGCTTCTTTTGAATTGTGGCTGTAGTCAGGTTTAAGTGTAAGATTAGGAGATTAATTCTCCGAGGGAGCTTGAAGCACAGCCACAGCTGTTCTGTATCCAGAGTAATCTGTGGAGATGTTCTCAAGCATTTGATCAGGATGTTTCCTGAGTGCCTGTCTTTGTCCCTGGACCAGACCCAGAACACATTCAAAGGACTTTTTAGGCCCAAGGACCTGGAAATAACTTTGGATCAAAACAGAATGAATTAGTGCTGCTTTGAAGACGGTTATCTAGATTTCCCTCCTGGGCCTGTTGCCTCTGTGGCCAGATAAGTGGAAAACAATGGCTGGATGAAAAAAAACAACAAAAAAACTGATATCTGAGTGTTTGATCACAGCTCTGAGTTAATTAAGGAAAACTTGACGTTTTCAATCTCTGACACACTGCTATAATTGTCGAATTTGTGAAATAGTCAGATGTCACCAAGCAAGATAAAAACCCTGTTGCCAGCCAGTCCATTCTGAATTTAACTTAAATCCAGGATGTGGATGTAATGAAACACCTGTCAAACTTGTTTATATGACCTGGAGCTTTGCACGGTAAATGAGCTGTAACATTGCCTTGCTCTAGCCGCAGACTGCATTAATGAAAAAAATAAATAAATAAAAAATAAGACCACCTGACAACTTTAATATATGCAAAAACAATCCAACAAACCAGTCTTGATTAAGAACACCTGGTGCTGCTGTTTTCTTGAAGAGCGCTCCCAGGGACGAGCGCGATGATTTACAACCGATACGCGGCGAGATTTCTGATTAATGACACCCGCCACAGCCCCAAGTTTCTCCAGAAGAGAGAATGAAAATGTGCTGATGAACATTACTGGTGCAGGTACTCCAAAACTGCACTTATTAGCTGGCACTTCGGAAATGTTGTGACGTTACGAGGAGTGCGCGAGCAATTGAAGTGAATCCGCTGACTGTGTGAACAGAGAGGGGAATGTGGAAATAATATGCACGTGTGGAGGGTGGGCGGCTGGGGGGAGGAGGGGTTCACACCGTCATGGGAACCATAAGCAGGGCACATATGTGATGACTGGGCTGTATGTTTGGTTCCTCCTGCTCTCTGAGGCTCTGTGGGTGTAAAAAAAGAAGATTCTTCATGCTTCTGATCATTCATTTACTCTCATTTCTGAGATAAGGAGGAGACGGCTGCAGCACCCCGCTGTGTTATGCGCTCACCGGTTCAATCCGAGGCAGATTTATTGTCTGACTGTAATGAATGCCGGAGCACACAGATTCCATTTTGCTTTACAAGGCTTTATTACTGCAATTGAAAGGCCGGAATTAAAGTTTTATCTGCTGTTAAGTGCCATCGCAGACGTGGAGGGGTTCCAGTAAGGCATTTACCCAAAGCCCACATCTGGGCTGTGCTGACAGCTGCAGAGCTGTCATCTGTCCTGATGCACAGGCAGGAACCCGAGTGTAATGTAGAGGAAGGGTAATGAAGCAGGTAGAATAAAGTGAACACTGAAGGAATATCAGAAGGGACAGCATGAGGTCCAAAAAAAAAAAACCTTAAAAAAAAACAAAACAAGAGTGATAAACAATTGCCACTTTTCCACAACAGTCGCTTAATGCAGCATAATTTGCTCTGCTTCTCTGCTTGGGTTTTCATTTCTTCGCGCACGACTTCACCAAGATCCTATTAGGACTACAATGAAAATTTTAAGGCAGTTCACATTATACATGATAGCAAAGTTGCAGCATCTGTTGTCAGCATTACTTAGTGCATTTTTGTTCGCCCATGGAAAAAGCAGGTGTGCCCAAGGTGCATGTTGAATTATTAATATATTTGGAAAGTGTGCTTTCTAAGCTTTACAACGCTTTCTAAACAATGGAAATCTGAAAATACCTTCAAGAACGGCATCATCTCAAAGCTCAAACTGAGGAGTTTTCTCCTCTGACTGGTTTCTGGTAAATGACTACAAGAATTGTCTCACTGTTTTGATACCCTCTGGTTTTTCTAAATGCCAAAGGTCATTATGACCAACTATTAGGGCAATGGTGTCCAAAGTCGGTCCTGGAGGGCCGGCATCCTGCGTGTTTTAGTTCTCTCCATGGTTTCACACACCTGCATCAAATGATGGCTCATTAGAGGCCTAGGAAGAACATTGACATGCTGAAAAATTATTACCACCAGGGAGAGAACTAAAACACGCAGGATGCCGGCCCTCCAGGACCGACTGTGGGCACCCCTGTATTAGGGGTTAGGGTTGTTCTAAACTTTTTTGTGCTAGAAAATCCTTTTTTATCTTTTGTAGAAAACATAAAAACAATTGTTTTCCTGCTGCTGGTACAGTTGGCAGCACCGTTGCCTTGCGGCAAGAAGGTCCTGGGTTCAAATCCCACAGGAAGGAGCTTTTTGCCTGTAGTTTGCATGTTCTCTATTGTGCATGCATGGCTTATCTCTGGGTTCTCTGGCTTCCTCCTACAGTCAAAGAGACATTACTGTTGGGTTGATTGGTTACCTGTAGGTGGGTGAGTGTCTATGCATGTTTGTCCTGCGTAGCCTTATGATAAACTGGCTCTCCAGCATTTTCCTCTTGCCCAATGACTGGATACAGTGGGTACAGACAATCCACAGAAGATCCAGGAGCCAGATACATTTAACATGTTTCACTTCACTACTCAATCCCAATTTACCTCAAGTCAATATGCTTTGATTTAGCTAACAGTAGGAAATAGGGACATCAAAATGTATGGCAAATGGCAAAATAATAACTACAGCAATAAAACAAGTTAATTCTGGTGAGAGTTAAGTAAAACAAAGAACAAAATTACCCAGTAAAAGGGGAGAAGATGTGTTAAAGTCTAAAAGGACACTGAAGTGAACAGTATTTTAATCATACTATAAAGCCGCCGTCACTTTGCTGCTGTTATACCGGATATTCTCCACTGAGGGACAATAAAGGCTATTTCTATTCCATATTCTTCACAAATATTAGGTAATCTACATAAACCTGGTGAACTAAACTGGAAAAATTTTGTTTTTGTTGTTTTTTGTTTTGTCAGACTCGCTGTTGTTCTCTTTCCAGACAGGACAACTTCACTAAAGGAATGGCAGCAGAAATAAAACGTTTGACAGAAATTCACAAAAAAGTAGCTTTTGTCTTTCATGGAACAGATTTCCCGAGGCAAAGTTAAATCAGAAAAAAAAAAATCAACAGTTATAGATTTCATCCAAAAAAAACTACATCTGGTTTACTTGGATCATATAATCCCGTCCATGAGTCAGTACAAAACAGTTTATTGTCACACCTTCAAAGTAATACTCACTTTCCTACATTTCCTAGTTAAACATTGTTTCACAATCGGCCTGATGCTTTTTGTTATAAAGCACTTTGAACTGCCTTGTTGTTGAAATGTGCTCTACAAATAAATTGAATTTAAATGAGTTACGGAGACAAATATACAAGCATGACAGCATAAACTCTCCCCACACAATATTGCAATCTAAATTAATTCTATATTATTTAATCAAAATATTACCCTACTTGAACCCTGCTTTTAATGATTGTAGCTCTAATGCACATGCTTGATAATTGGATCTTATGAAATGTGAGAGATCATACTCCCTCATAAAATTAATTCTGAGCAACATCCTGCTGGTAGGTACTAACTATTGGCAGATAATGAAATAAGGACTTTAAATCATCTGTGGTCAAAATGGGTAAAGGATGTCTCCAAATTAATATGGACTTGGTAAAACTAGTCCCATGGCTGATGGATGCATTTCAAACCTGTAAAAGTCAAATACAAATACTCCAATAAATGATAAAGACACAAAAAGGCAAAAAGATTAAACGACCATTTCTCCACAAAACGTCTCCATCATAAACTCTCCCTCTTCAAAATGTGGCTTTATACCATCAAAGGTAACCCTGCGACTACTTTGGGAAAGTCGAAGTGCAAGGGCACAACAATCTGCCACAAATTAATTTTTAAGAAGGAATGAGACTTTCACTGACATCCCCCTTTAAGTCCATTTTTCTTGCCTTAAAAAGTAACTCCAACATCAGACATATAGCTATAGGTAAGGGAGTTAAGCACCAGTTAAATTGTACCAAAAGTCCTTTTGTTCCTGTTTTTAGAACAGTATGCAGTGTCGGGTGAGCGACTAGTTTCGTTTATACAGCAGCAGCAGCTTGGCAAAGAAGCACAGCTCCATGTGGAGCCAATGTAACACTAGAATGAAACCAAATGGCTCTCTCCATTGGAAAGCTGTGAGAAGGAAGCAAGAGGGGATTGGTGGAGGGCATCTGCTCAACATTTACCTAGCAATTTATAATTAGATAAGAGCAACTGCTCGACAGCAAAGCGTCTGTTCTGCTGTGATTTAAAAAAAAAAAAAAGTTTTAAGATTCGGAGACGAGAAGGTGAAAGTCTGAAGACGCAGACATTTAAAGATGCCAGCAAAATTTGAACCTCGAAGTAAATAAACACAAAACGTGTGTTGAATATTAAGTCTGCTGGCGGAGAGGAAGTTGGTTATGAAAAATGCTAATTGGTCCCACACAGCAGTGGGGCCAGCCTGTAAAAACCTGTCCACATCTGTCACTGTTGGGTTTCCATTCTAAATCTGCTTTGCACATTAAAACAAACACCCACAAATATCAGCTCAAACTGAGCAAATACAGCAGCGTGTGTTAAAACAGTCGTTCTCACCACAGAAATGTGCCACTAGTGTTAATGTAATTATCACACAAAATTTACTTTTAAACTAAGACAACAATATTGTCGTGCATCCCAGTCTTCTTTGTGTTAGTTGTTTAAATATTCTATGCCAGTAATTAGGTAATTTAAAAATTTATCTCTGGTTGACAAAGCAAAAAAGTTTTAAGTTTCTACACAGAAATTAGTTTTTATTGGCCAGTTGTAGGTATCAAGGTGTTGAAAGATTTTAAAACTTATGATTTCATATCCACAAAAATTATCCATCGAATTGTTCCTGCTGTCTGAGGTTCAAAGTTATCTTTATGATATGTCAGAGAAACTGAAACTTTCTCCTATATGGCAATTCAGTTACCTGTAATCTAAAACTCTTGTTGTAAATATCAGCTATTTCTTTTCTACAGTGGAAATGGTAAAAATTTGGAGCGACAGCAGTCACTCAAAATTTAAATTTACAGTTATAAGATCTGAATCAAGAATAAATTCATTTGTCATGGAGAGAGGTGTAAATACATATTTTTAAAAAATAATCTTGTAATAAAATGTGAATAAAAACTTTTAAATTGAAGTTCGTTCTACATTGCTTAGTTTTCTTTTTTTGTTTAGAGATACTGTCTAATTCACTGAGACAATTCTTGGTTGAATTAAAAGAAAATAAATTAAGCCACCAATCTATATGAAAGTGATTATGAAAGTAAATGTGCTTTAATCTTTAGGTTTTGAAAAGCTACGGTGTGAGGGAGACGTGTGGCTCAGTACCAGAGCAAGTCTGCCTTCGGAAAAGGCTGCAGTTGCAGAGGTCCTAAAACCCCCACATATTGCTGCACACTGTTGATCAGCTGGCTGAAAGAAGCAAGCAGATTTCTTTTTTTATTGCTGTTGTTGTTTGTTTCTTGTTTTCTCATTCTTACAGGAAAGCCCAAACCTTCAGGTCTGGAATAGTTCTAGTAAAAAAATCAGAAATGGTGATGGTGTGGAAACAAAACAAATGCTAATAATCACTTATTCTACAGTAGCACTGTTTTAACACTAAAGTTAGTAAGAAATATTTTTTTAAAATCTGATTATGTTGTGCAATGGTTTGTTTTAAATCTTTGTGTTAACATCATATTCCTATATAACCATGACTCAAAGTGACTTTGTGATATCTCTACTCACCCTGTGATCACATATGTGAAACAAAATGCTAAAATGTGCTCATAAATTCTAACAATACCAGTGGATGGTTTTGTAAGAATATCCAAAGCCCTAACAAATAAACATGAACTGTCAAATGTGGCTACAATGTAGGAACTTACAAGGAGTTGGAGCAACAAACTTCCATAAATTATACTGGTTTGTTCTGATTCTAATCGCAAGGAAATGAGAGAAAAAGAAGGAATAAAAATCGGCACAAATATTCAGCTACATTGACAGAAAGTTCTTGGGTCAACGCAGGCCTTCTCCTAGGAAAACCATTTTCTGAAATTGGAGTTCCTATAAATCGCAGATCCACCTGGGGCCATCAGAGAGGATATGTGGGAGGACAGGGGGGAGTAAAGGTGCAGACTTGTCAAACATAACACAGAAAGGAAACTGAACTTCCTCAACTGTGGAGCTGCCAGATTCATTTTCATAGATTTTTTTCTGAGCAGTCATGATAGTTTCCGACTCTGTCTTGAGATTTCCTCTCTCCCTAGAGCAGGCGAATTCAGTGCTGAGCCAGAAACCTACAGAATGTTATGGCAATAAAATGCACTAAACTGATCACATAACTTAACCAGAAAAAAAAAAAAACACACGTAGGTAACTTCCTAATTTATTACAACGCCCAAATGAACAACACTCCTCAGGTAAAGAGAAATTGTCTATCCTCAACTCTGCTATTGATTAATTTACGAACAGCCTCTAATGATCTCAGTGTCTAAAAACAGACAATCCATTGATTACAAGTAAGATTCTCCCTCGGGCTCCTTCAGCTTTAAGCCCAGCCTTTGAGGAAAACCATGAAAATCAAATTCATCTCGTTAAACAGCTCTTACCATCAAATGGAGGCAATTTCACATCGATGAGGGTGAAGCAGTTCTCGAATCAAGCTGTGGGATTTCACTGCGGTCTTCCATATACCTGAGCATGTCTGCTCGATGACAGCAGTCACGCCAAGTTTACATTTGACAAGCAGTACGGAGAAACTGACATGGACCACTGACACTCTGAGTTAGTGATGTGCCGGTGACACTAATGGACTGGCACTCGGTGCCCTCTCTGACATTATGCTGTCTGAAGCCAATCCGTCCTGAACTGCGTCTCTGGTACAAGTGCATGAACCTCAACCCCGGAAGACGACCAAATGAACGAGTTAAATTGGAAAACCATAGTTATGTTAAAATTTTGAAAATCTACATGTTATGATGAATCATAGAGCATATGTTTATAGATATGTTGATGCAGTTCTTCACAAAGACAGTCATGTTGCAGGAGAAAAATGATGTCCCTTTTCCTACACCTTCATACAGGTTTCTATTTCTAGGTAAAAAAAAAAAAAAATATATATATATATATATATATATATATATATATATATACAAACTTCACTTCAAAATTTTAAAAATGTTTATTTAATGATTAACCTGACATTCTTTTTTTGCATTGTGTTTTTGTAACCATGGTATCTAGACAAAACCCTGCAGGTACAGCAAAAGTCTCAATCGCTAGCGAAAGGTTTGAGCAGACATTAAGGAAGTGTTTTTCAAATAAGTTAAAACTGCACACTTTCATCTTCATTTTACCTATTGAACATAAATGGATATAAAATGAGATCAAATGATGGTAAAGTTATCTGAACTGTTATTTTATTTAAACTGATATATTGTTTATATGAGAGTAAATTTGTATCTGCAGCTTCATTGACGGATGTGTAAGTATATAGATGCATGTGTGTGTATACTTGTGTACATGCACGTGTATTTATGTATTTAATGAGTTACTATTGTGAATAATAATTTGTATGTAAACTTAGGAATGTGACTGGATAAGCCACTGCTTCTTCCTGTTTTCTTTTTGAACACCTTTTGTTTTGCTTTACAGATTATTTACATCATTATTTTTATGTTTTTTTCTCATGTTTCTATTTTGTTGAAATCTCAAATGTTCAGAACAAAAAAAAAGAGAGAAAAAAGAAAGAAAGTTGGTCACTCCACATGCCACAAAGGTAGTGAAATTACTTTAACAAACTATAAAAAGCAATGTTTAATTCTGCCACCTCATTATTTGTTGAACCTAAGGAAGCAGCTACTATTCAAGCTTTAAAGCTCCTAACTGCAGGCGGAAAATCTAGAAATTATACTTAAGGAAAGGACAGGGTATTTAATGAAAATGTGTCAAAACCCAGTATAACTTAATACTTCATTTGTCAGCTCTGCCTTTCAGTGCAAATAAACGGATTCCTACATAATCCGCCTCTCTTTCTCTGTGCTTGAAGACGAGGCTCCATGTCTGGGAAAATCTCCCATCATGCTGGTCTCATCTGAGAGCTCAGATGCCGGAACATGCGTTCATTAATCCGAGATTTGTCTTTCAGTTCTGCTTTTCTTCACCTGGACACTCCAGAACATCGCCTGATTAGCAATTAAGCTAACTGAGAAATCAAACTAAACGTCACTCACTGGAAGGAAAACTATTTTAAGGGGTTTTATGATTTGCTCCTTTCTGATCATCCATACAAATCTGCATCGAGTTATCAGAACCCATAACTGCAACACACCACTACCATGCTCAAACAACAGATCAAGTCTCTTCCTGTTAGCTAAAGCATCAGATTAGAAGTCTCCCCTCAATTTCTAAGCATTATGTAATATTTCTTTTCCTTAACCCTCTGAAATGCTTCATCCCTTTTACTACTGTCCTCCTTTTGTGCATCAGGACATTTTCTCACATTTGAAATGTTAATAAATCTGTCTTTTGTTTCTTTCTCACCATTTCTTGTAATTTGTAATAGTATTAAACACAAGGCCACCACGACCTGAAAGGAAACCATTTTGGCAGGTAACGAATGTTGTTTATACACAACATTCGCAATGGGCATGCAATGGGCAGGCCTTGCAATGCTTGCCCATTGCAAGCATTGCAAACATAAGGCACCATTCTTAAAATACATCTAAAAACTGTGAGCATGTGTTGCCCCCATGAAACCTTAGGATTCCAAAGGTGAGGTCAAAACACCTCCAGCATCGAATGACTCAATCCCCAAGTGCAACATTATGTTTCTGCACAAGACCGAAACAAAATATAGGGCACTGCGCTCGGCAGCTTTCCCCCTCTGCCAGTCTGCCTCATGGTGTTGAGACTCTGAGGAAGCAAGGCGGCATGTGAGAAGATCTGGATTGTGTAGGAGGTGCCGGGTTGACTGCAGCCCTGCGAGGGAGAAAACACGGTCACCGTTCCAAGATTCCAAAGATTGCATCTTCTTCTGACTGTGATCTTCTGTGAGAAGCTGTTTCACAGCAATGTGTTGAAAAAAAAAAAGTTTATTCTCTATGAAATTATTATATTTATGCATGTGACCGATATGGTAGAGGATTTCTTTTAGCAATAATAAGGGATCTTTTTCCATCGATTACTTATTTCAACCTCTCAAAAATCTTTTGCTATAGTTACTTACATTTACAATACGACTGGATTTTTAAATCAATTTCAGAAATCTATTTCAGCTCAGTTAAACTACATTTACACCACAGTGTCAGCTAAAGCTCACCATACATTGATGCTGGAAAATAACAGAGCCTCGTTTGAGGTTTTTTTTTTTTTTTTTTTTTTTTTGAACAAAGCATCTGTGAGGCTTTCCAAATGCAGCTCATTAAAACTATAAGCTTTTTATCTGTGGCAGTGTGTCAGTGGACGCAATAATAAAGCTTCAGGATGGCTTTACACTGTCGACCCCCAAACATAATTTAAGTCTGGACATGTAAGCCTAAGATAAAAAAAAGAGAAAAATAGATTTTAGATTTTCTTTACATGTATGAAATTGTAGAGAAGTGACTTGTTGGGTTTTTATTGTTGACTGCTGAGGTGTTAATACTGTCTGGAACTGAATTCTCATGTTTCGGGTTCTTCAAATGCATTCGAAGAGCTTCTTATCACTTTCCTCCCCAGAGCCTGGCCATGTGAGCCTCGGAGCAGGGAGGTGTGAGAGTTGGGTGCCCTTCCCATCAAATGGCTGTCAGGCTGGACTCATCATGGGAGCTGCGAGGGAATGCCTGCTGACCTGTGGAGTGACACCCAGCATGGCTGCCTCCTCCTTCCCCGGGCGGGGAAGTGAGCTTTTTGTCACTATGACACCCCTGATGCCCTCCACCCCCCCCCCCCATCCGCGCCGACATGCGTGCACTGAATGATTATCTAACGTGTGCCAGCAGACGCCATCCCCTCACACGGCGGAGAAGTGTTTGGAGACATACACACTGGCCTTCCACAGACATCCCACATCTTCTGACTTTCAGTATTCTGGCAGAGGTATAAAAATAAAAATATATGCGTAGGGAGAGGGGAAGTCAAGGACGCAGGCTACCAAAGTAAAAGCAGTGCAGTAAATAAAAGTTTGTACCATAGGTATTCAGGGTTAGGGTAGGGTAGGGTACACCTCGGTCAAGACTGAGTTTTAAAGCCTGCCACATGGACAACCCTACTGCACTAAAGCTTCATGGTCATAACGAGAACTGAGCTACTTGACAACTCCAACCATTTGTTTGGAGGATCAGTGTAAGTCTTTAAGGATTATTAAAATAATGGCATCTGTACAGCGTTTCTTTTTGGTACCATCATATTGAGTGTTTTACTGCCAGGCTGGTGGAATAAAGAGAATCACCTGAAATTTAATCAACTTTGTCTCAAATCGACAATTAGACAGCTGAAATGTTGAAACATGTCGCTGTTCCCGCAGCCTTAAAAAGAGGCAGCATCTCGATTCAAAATTTATGAATAAGCTTGAGTAAAATGTTAGAGAGTTTGGAATAAGTAGGCAACATCCATCTATCAGTGTGGAATGAGTTAGGGAGAAAGTAAAGGTTGCTGCTAGTTTTCATCAAGATTTGGAAAATAACAGATGGACTAGTAAATTAAATCTCGTTTTAGTGATGCCTACATAAAGTCTGTCCATCAAAACATTTTCTGCACTTCAACAACGATTTTCACCCTTCTTTCAGGGTGAGAAAATAATGTCAGCAGGATGACGACAAAAGGGTGCAAGACTGACAAAGGACCAGCTGTGATAAGCCCAGACTGACCGATTTCAGGTTATTTTCTCAGTCACCGCTGCCTGCACCTCGGAGAGTTCAGCTCATTGTCACAATAAAAACAAGTCTGCAGCAGCTGCTACATCCTGACATCTGTTCGCTGGACACAGGGCTGAACGATCGAAGTGGCTACTAGACTTTTAGAAGAATAATTCAGTTGTAGCCATTCATGAATAGTAACTAAAGTTTTCCTTTCGGTATTTTGCATATACACCTCTGTTAGTCACAGCCTCATCATTTCAATCTTGAGATTTACTCAAACATGTATGTGTTCAACTCAAGATTGAAGAGGAAAGTCTTTTTACGCCAAACAGAAAGCGAGATGGATTTTAATCTCGGCTGAGAATGCCATTACTTTTCGATTACGTAGCAACAGGCTGCTTGTTGCTCTCAGTTTCCAGACCCATGTGTATTCAGCCTTCAGTCACACTGGAGTGAACGCACAGCAGTGAGTAACACAAGTTAGGGCTATGTCACCAACACAGCTCCGGAGGATTTCAGATGCCGACAGCAGCATCTGTGTAAAGGCTTAAAGCCCAATTATTGTAAATGAAAGATATAAAGTTGGGCTTGTGTCGTGAAAGAAACACACGCAGAGACTTATGCACACACACAAGCAAATATTTCACTGTGAAATGGTTCTGATATAATAACAGACTTCTAAATTGTGACTTTAGCAAAAGGGAACCTTAGACTCATTTCTCCTTCTTAACTGCGCTTCGTTATTGGACCTTTGCTTCCATCCTACCACACAATGCTCCCTAATTGGAAAGAGGCAGGCAACTGCATAAATGTGAATTTGCTAGAATTAATGAGGACTCTTCTGTCTGCTTAAACACAGATAATCAGCTAAGTGGCACCCTGGATGCAGATGTGGAGCTCCCCGTGTGTAACCCACAGCTCTTTGTTTTCTCCTCTATTTGTAGTGAAAAGTAGAAACTGTCAGGTCTGTTCACACTTTGCAGATGGTAAACAAACACAAAAGTTGAGACCATCATTTCGCAATCCAAAGTCTTGAGCAGAAACAATTGCACACACACACACGCATGCATGCCTTTGCATACAACACACACACACATGCATGCTTAATGGGGCATATATGTAAAACCAACACTGTGCACACAAACACACCCAATCATGTTTGCACATATTTAACCGCACTGTGAAGAAGCTACTCTGAAATGCATAATTTCAGGTTCCAAGTTATCAAGTCATGGATGATGATAATAATAATAATGGGGGAGGGAAATTATGCCTCTTTTGTCCTTTTGCTTTCTCCCTCAGAGACATTCACACAAAGACAAACAGGTGGAAAGAATATATTTATTTGATTTCTTCCGAGCCAAAGTTACGTCCAGAGTCCTCTTCCTTTGGATGTCATTCATTAAAATGACTTTTTTGGTCCTTTAGGGATTCATATTAAGATATTCGGGCATGTATTTCATTCAAACTTATTTTCCGATGCTCTCACAGTCTGATTAAAGTTGACAGCCTTTGATCTTGGTGAGAATTAAAGAGCAACACCGCTCTAAAAAGAAGAGTATTTCCCACTAAGGACACTCTCACGTCATCTGCATCTACCTAAAACTGAACCAGGCTCCATTTACACCTGTTAGGTTGCTTGTTAACAAAATGGCAGCTCAGGTAATTAATAACTGGGTGGATTTGTGAGAATCAGAATTTGGACGGAAGTGACATCGAGTGTGGCAGGATTGTTGGTGTCAAAGGCAACAGAATACCATCTTTGAAGACATAATGCATCAAACCTGGTAGCGTATGGGCTACAGCTACGGTGAACAACACCTGGTGCCACTTTGATCAGCTCAGGACAGGAATGTGGCACAAAAACTGGACAATAATGGAAGCATCCATGGATCTTGTGTCATGATGTGGGTTTGAGACAAGCTGGTCAAACCCACAACAAAACTCCTTCAATCTGGATCAGTCTGTATTTGACCCAGACCTGTTTGAGCAATATAACCAAAATTGTTTTTGTTTTTTAGAGTGCATCAGGACCTCATTTCTTGTTTTTGCAGCATGTAGATTGCAGTTTTGCGGACACGGCACTGAATAATAAGCAACCAAAAGCAGTAATCTGACACCTGACAGTGAGGCAGAGTAACGTATTCCCTGATAAACAGCTTTACTTCCCTTAAGAAAATTGTGTTTTGGTTTGCTTGTGTGGCTCTGTGTAGGGAACTTTGAGGAAACTGAAAGGAGGTTAAAAAAAAAAAAGAAAGCAGAGACAGAAGGGTAAATCCGATCGTCAAAAACCCCGTTTGTGCTGGGTTGGAGAGCAGTAAGAAAACAACAAGGAGGTCTGGAGGCTTGATATGAGGCTGAAAAGGGCAGCGTGGTTCTTATTGAGATAAGAAACGCACGAAAAAGGGAAAGGTCTTACATCAGCTCCCTCTTAAATCCCTTCTGCTCCTTCATAGTGAGATATTCCAGTCAGCGATAAAAGCCATTGACTTTATGACGGCTTGTGGCACATGTGGCATTGTCTGCATCTGTGGGGCCAAATCACGTGACCTGGACTTTAATTACCTTTTTAATCTCCTCCTTCTCTTCTCCCATGCATGTACAATGCATTGAAAAAAAACATAAATAAAATGAGGCACACAAATCTGATCAAGCAAAACAACCATGTGACTGAGTAGATGATTCGTGGAAAATTTGACTACAAAATCTCCAATTACCAAGTCAGTGTGAGGCAATAGGCATGCAACAGCGCATGGGAAATAGCATTACATGCTAAGAAAAAAAAAAAAAAAAAAAAAAGGCTTTGTTGCTAGGAGGTAAATAACGCTACATTGTGAGCTGCCAAAGCACAAGTAGAACATCTCAGCTTATTCAGACATAAATTTTAGCCTCTGGGAAACCTGACACAGACAGTAGCAGCGACGACCGACAACCATTTGTGCTAAAATCAAACAACGACACAGAAAGAGCAGAATAAGCACAGGGATATGATGGGAACATGGGTGACTTAAAAGTCTAAGTATTCCATTACCAAGGCATAAAAATGATTAGTGTGCCTGTATCTGTCCATCTCCTCGGACCTTTGCATTGTTTTGAAATTGGAAAAGTGGTGCCGAAATTATATCTGAGGCTAATCTTTGCGGGTGGACAGGAGATCAATCAAACAGCACCTTTTCTCCCTTTCTCTCTCTAACCCCTTCTCGCTCTTCGCTGCTATCAATTTTAATGGTTTCAAAAGAAAGAAATAATGGGACAAGAAGATGGATGAGAACATTTGCAACCAACTGTCTGGAGATATTGCTGAAGATGTTGTATGGAGGGGACGCATGAGTGCAAGGTTCAACAGCCTTAATCTACCGTCGAAGCCATCAAAGGAGAATGTCATGCGAGTACTCAAAGAGAAGAGAAAGTGGGTCATAGAAACAACTAGAGATGTAGCAAGAAATGGATTGTAAATGATCAGATTTTCAGATTGATTGGCCTTGACCGATAACTGGTCAAGGAAAGCTCAAAAAGACTTTTTTTTTTTTTTTACCAATCAGTGAATGCTCCTCCTGGTTCATTTAGAGAGAGAAAACTTAAAGTTGTAACAGGAAGGTGGAACGGAATAATCCAAAGCAGATCTGCTTCGTCTCTGTGAGCTTTGAAACTCTCACTGAGCACGCTGGATTTGGAAATGTTGGCAGCATTTGGAAACCTCACACAAATTAATCTCTCAGTAAAGCTAGCCTTCCTAACAGCTAACAGCATGCCAAAGACAATTTAACATGTGGAAATCCCATTTTACAGCGATTGCTCTTTTATACATATAAAATATAAATAATAAAAATTTTAATAAAGCCAGTTTTAAGGTGCTTTCATACCAGGATAGTCCAGTTTAAATGACTGAAGTAAGAGAAAAAAATACCCTTATTTGGCTAAGTTTACTTTCCCAATGCAGTTTTAAAAATGAACCAAACAATTTACAGTGACAACCACTGGTTGGTTGTGTAGCATTCCCAAGAAGCTAACCAGTAGCAAGATTTCAAAGGTTTGAGATTAACATAGATGACCATAAATAATACGCATAAATTACTTCCTCTCTATGTTTCAGTAACTTACTTTGGTTCACTGGAGAGGCCAGTTGTACTCCTACTGTAACTGAACTGCATCAGGGTTACTTGAATGTCACCATGTTGTGACAAGATAACACGAGACAGATAATCTGTGAAAAAAAAGTCAAGCTTCTCTGCCTCCTCCCTGTCGTCCCACTTCCATCTGCAGAATTACACTCGGTCAGAAACATCCGATCAGAGCCACGAGGATCGTCTTGGGGTCAATCATTCTTATGTACACGATGCTCACACCCTCCCTCTTGCTCTCTGCGAGGCTACACCTACCTACCAAACTGGAGCATGGTGTGAATGTTCAGACTAACATAGCCACAGAAGACAATGGATAAACCGTTTTATTGTAAGTGTAAGTTGAGCAGCGCATACCCGAGGTTGATTGACAGTGCCAAGACATAGATCGTGACGGTTTTAACAAATATTGAAAAAAAAAAAAAACATATTGTATACGAAAGTTACACACTGTAGCTTCCTATACTTTGAGACTCTGTTTTCTTTTAGAAATGATTCATTTTCCTTTGACTGACGGCTCAAATGCTGCAGCCTCTGTATGTGGTGAACCAAGCTTCTTGCTAAGGCTTGCCAAGCTTTTTTCCTTCAAGAGTCTGGTTGTTCTGATAGTTCTTCAACCTTTCATTTAGTGGACATCCATTACACACATGGTCGGTGGTGTTGCAGAGGCAGCAGCAGCCTCAAGTCAGCTGTGTCCTTCTTAGAACGTCTCCGGTCCGCAGGTTTCACATCTGCTGCTAGAGCACAAAACACAGTCTCCTCCCCAATCCAAGGCCACGCTCTGGGGAATTGCCTTTCACCTCAAGGAAGAAAAAAAGAAGCCAGATTTGCTTTATTTCATGTCCACCTGCCCAGTCCTGCCAAACCTGTCACACGACTCAACATGGCGTCAATGTACTCCGACACTAAATTACAATTCAGTTGATTCCGAGGACTGTCACAGTTGGAGATTCTTAAACCCCGTTTTCTGGTTTTATATTAAAATATTCACCAAGAATAAGTTTTGCTTTCCAGGAGAGAGATTTGTGCGTGGAGTGAGACGGGGTGTGTGTGCATGTGTGTTGGTGCCTCATTCTCATTCATATGCATCAGCAAGTTATCAGGGACTGCTGTGCCTCATTGAGCCGAGAAGCTGCTTTCCATTTATTTCTCAAATGCAGTGGAAAGTGATTCTTCTTGTGCCTAATAAAACTTACCAAACTGGCCCTGCTGCTTTCACAAACTTCCACTAATAAAAAACCCCCGAAAAGATTCATGGGGGAAAGTATGAAACAAGATAATGAAATAAGGCATGTCTGTCCTCTGAAGAACGAGGTGGGGAAATTCATTACCCAACAAACATAAAGTGCTGCTGCTTGCTAATGTGACACAGTGGTGGTTCAAATGTCGGGTTTGACAGTCATGGCGGCTCCCCTGTGACCTTTAGTTCTACTGGAAACTGTAGCAAGAAAGACAATGCAGACTATTAATGCATTTGCATATAACAGAAATCTCACTCTCACTCTGATCTATGCTAAACTGCCACTCCTCAACATCTGCCATCCTGCTAATTAGGCTCCAAAGAGCCACACTTCACTGAGTTTTAGTGGTGCACACAAAATGTGGACGACCCGCAGGAGAAAGCCCGTGGACATTGAAGTTATAGAGTCCTATTAGAACAGAGAGGAAGCCGTCTATGGTTTAGTTTTTGGTCCTGAGCGGCAGAAACTGCATGTGTATGGTTAACTGGCAGGCCAGCGCGATGCAACAATGTGCGTACCATTTTAAGAGCCAAGATTGTACACAAAATACACATTTTTTCTGGACTACAGTAACATTTCAACAAATAACATACTGTCTTTCAAAGATTGTTTTAAATAAATGTGGAATAATCCAGTCTAGGTTTGACTATATTCTGGTTTTTATGCTGATTTACTTCTTTCATGTTAAAAAAAAACAACTCTCAAAACATTTTTTTTTACCAATATTTGGTTTCATAAATAGTCTTTTTACATTTTCTGATAAATCTCTCAGACCTAAATAACTTAAAGTCAAAAGTTGTTGGGGTGATGTGCAGAATTCATTTTTCCACCAAAATGCAGTGTGTTCAGTGAAGTTACTCTGATTTAGTGGTGAGGTAAACTTCTACTTTGGTTGAGCTGCCTTTTATTTTATTTCCATGTTTAGAAACTCTTCTTGACCTTCTTTGTAGGTGGATGGATGGCATCCCCCCACAGAGATGGTCAAGAAGAGTTTTCTTACAGTGAGAGTTACAAGCAAAGACTCAACAGGTGTCAAGCTTATGGGACATATAATATTTTAAGGCCATAATTATGCTTTTTGCCAACTTTATCAGATGATGACAAACGCAGATAGCAACAAGACAGTGCAGTATAACACGGGTATTTAGATTGACCAGAAGCATTGTGACTACAAGGTCTTGTACCACAAGATCTTGCTGCGCTCTGAAACAAGTGAATGAAAAAAGTTTTTCATCTCCCTGGCTATAGATGAGACGGAAACTTTCGGAAGATTACCTGGAGTGGAATCCAGCTGGGAGCAGCTTGAGCAAAGGTTGAATGGAATGCAATCAATCAAGAAGAGCAATCAGAGGAATCAAACGGAGACAGAACAAGGAAGAGTGCGCCATCAGAAAGACGGACGAGTGTTAATCAGTCGTAGGTGGCAGTGAGAGAAGGGCTGTCATAAGGTTTCTCTTTCTTCTTGACCAGGGAAGAAAGCAGAGTCAATAAGTAAAAAAAAAAAAGTCAGCTCCTTGAGGTAGCTCTGCAAGCCAGACTAGAAACAGTGACCACATTTTCATGCAGAACAGAGGAAACACAAAGACGCAGAGGGAGAGAGCTGAATCTTTGGGGCTTTTGGGATCAGGCCAAGGAAGAGAGTGTCAAAATAGTTTCTACATGTGGACGGAAGAAGTACTACTCATACTAAGCTGCCATGAAGCTGGTCAGTCAGGGTGTCGCTGCAGCAAACTGCCTTTAGCTCATTTGCATGCATGCATTCGCCAACTTTGCATAATGCCAGTAAAGTGTACAAGTGTGTACATGTGGATGAGTGTCACTGTACCTGTTGAGATGAGGGACAATACCAGAAAATACACAGTGAGGGAGAAAGCTAAGCGCTCTGGACAGATGATTTGACAGAAAGAAGCATAAATTGGCAGTGGAGTGAGCAGCGAGAACAGCTTCCAATTGTCAAAACAGACATTTTCAGATGAAACCGATGCGGTGACACACTTGCACAGCTGCGGAGAACGCGCCGCTACAAGAGAAGTCTCTGCGCTGAATCCATCTCTGTAGCTTTCCCTGGTTTTTTTTACCCATTGTTTATAATGTTTTTCTGAACTTGTTGTGTTGTTGCCAAGAATGCACTGCTTGTTTTCTCGTCTCAGAGGACATCCACTGGCATGCGCACAGATGTACGAGTGCAAGGCTGTTTATTTCACAAGATACAACGTGTTACATCTTCTGTCTTAATCTCCATACCTTCCCCATGCAGATGATATTTCACTTGTTCCTTCTGCCTTTCTTAATTTCCCTTAGACTCTGCATGTTTAATGGCCTGCTATTCCCATCCGTGTCTTTATCCTCCACACTCTATAACCTTCCTGCCTTGCCTCCCACACTGGTGATCAAAAAGTAGGTGCTGATGTTGCAGCTCGTGCCTGAACAAGCTCAGTAAAATAGTGGGTGGACAGACGAGCCAGAGAGCTCTTGTCAAGAGTCGACCGTGCCCAAGAGACCGGCCCCGCTATGCAAATACGGATTTCCTCCTCTGAACCGTGAGCAAAACATGTCGAGACTATCTCTTAACTAGTCAAGCAAAGAAAAGGACAAAAACCCTAAGAGGCATCAAAAAGTCCCTATTTTTATGCGTTTTTAGATGGAAGGCAGCAGCTGCAGTCACTACCGACTCACTGCAACGTACTTGACAGGTTTTATTCCCTTTTCTTTTTTTCCCCCAGTCATTAATGCAGGACAGAATCAACTTGACAATGTGCATCAACAGAGTTTGATAGCGTCTCAAGTTGCACATGAGCTAAAAGGTACGGGCAGCGGTTAAAGCTAACGGGTTTGCCTCCCCCGCGTCATCTCACCCTGTCACTTCACAAGGGTAAAGAGAGACATTTCACGTCTAATTAATGCACAGGATGGTTGCATAAAACGGCTAATGAGGCTGTGATCACAGCGGCGTGAAGGCAGTCACTACCAGAGGGGAGGGGACGAGTGCTACTCCACTTGCAAGAGACCCACAGTCTCACAGTTATTAGCCTGTCATAGAAAGAGGGCTAGTGGATATACTGGAGATGGTGGCATGAGTACTTGTTTAGCTACTTGCCGCTGCTTCTATCAGTGAGATGGCACCCTCTGCATCCTTGGTATTGGGTAGTGAACAAGTAAAGAGGGGGAAAAAATTGATTTGTTTTCATACGAGATCAATTTTGTTTGTCAAGATTGAAGGGTTTTGTGTTTGACCAGGTGGTCTTTATGTGACTGTGGGTTTTAGGATAAGAGAGAACACATCAAAGACAATTTCCATCATGGGAAAAGAAGTAGAGGTGGTAGATGAGCATAAATAGATGGACAACGGACTGGAGAAACAACAGCAAACAAACAGGGAGGGAGCAGACTGCACTGCTTCTTCTCGACAAAGTCAGGATCCTTTGGTGTTTGTTGGCACTGCCCACAAACATAACCATCCAAGATGAGTTTTTGAAGAAGCTTTAAGAACAAAATGTACTACAACATCAAATTCTGATTTGAAGTCTTATTGAATTTAATTTAACTGGTTTTCAAAGAAATCAAAACAAAAGTCTGTTTGGATCCTTAAACAGGAGTGAGAAATATCTTTGGAAAAGACATGTTATTTTAATTTATTATGAACAATCTCTAAGACATAAATGGTTACAAACCCATAAACCCAAAATAGTAGCACCCAGGTACCAACGCTATTCCATAAAAATTAAAAAAAAAAGTTGCTCTCAGCACAGCTCATCTGGCAGGATGAATGGGCTGCACACTGGCTGCTCTCTAAGCAACTACTCATTACTCAAAACATACTCTGCTGTTGAGTAAGAACCACCTCTCCATTATTCTACATCACTTTCATTTTCTACATTAATCCCTCTTCCCAATCTTTACCTGCACTTCTTTTTTTTTTTTTTTTTTTACCTGAAACACCAACACCAGGGCTGCAGAGTAGAAGTGCTCTCGTCTCAGCATGCACCAGGAATTACATAAACCCACATGCAGAATTAATGCCAGGGTCTGCCGTGCCAGCACTCACTCACCTGTGCAATCTCATACAGCAGCTTGTAGTGTTCCTCTCGCTTCTGTAAAGTGCACAGATTGCAGCCCATTATAGTCGTCGTGGAAACGCCAGGCGCCCAAATCTCCCCGAGTAGCGGTGGCACGGACACAGGGGGGTCACCATCCACACCGGAGCTCCGGTTCTCATCAGTCACCCCTCAGCGAGCACATCTTCGCGGCATCCCATTCACAGACTCGCACACTCAAGAGCCAGCGGCAGCTCAGAGCGGCAGAGAGCTCCGGCTGAGTCCAACAGGAGAGGGGCTCAGACGTGGCGAGCGTCACCGCGGCTTCAGCGGACGACACAAGTAGCAGCAGCCGCGTCTGCTCGTTCTCCTTGTTTTACCCTCAGACTCAGACGATCGCACACCAGAGTTGTGACTCCCGTTCACGCAGACACTCCCCCCTCGCCCCTCTTTCTTATTCCCCTCTCAGTCTCGGCGCACATTACCACGCTGATACAAGGTGATGAATATTGAAGGAGACCGCTGGGATATTCATGAGGAAGGTGGGCGCAGGGGAGGAGTCTGAGAGAGAAGGAGGCGCTTGAAGGAGCGATGCTTCATTAATACCGAGGCACAATAAGCTCCTTTGTGTGAGAAGCACAGATACTACTGAGGCAGCATGCTCTGGCAGAAAAGCTCCTACTCCTTACTAAAGTTTGTAATAAAAAAAAAATAATAATAAATTATGTTGAAAAAAAGGTTAGCTTGTTCAACATGTAGATTTTCCAATGTTTACGTTTTCTATCTTTAAATATTTAACTTACGACTGGGCGACATGGCTTAAAAATAAATTCCCATATTTTTTAGACCAAATCCAATATCTGATTTTCTTTTTTTGTCCTTACTTTTTTTCCCTAAAAAGTTAGAATGACTGGCTTTTATTTCAATCATTCCTCCTGGAAATCAATAGAAGCTCTAAAACATGCTGGCCAAATAAGACGAGAGCTCTTGGGTGGGCTGACATCACTCTGAACTATGGAATCCCAAGGAGTGCCTTGGAGAGAAAAAAAGAAAATCACAATTTTCTAAAAATTAATTTAAAGTCAATCTATCCAAGAATGACGTCATACATCTAAATAGGTTTATCATTTCTTACTACATTGATATTTCGAAAAGAAGGGACCAATAATCACGTTTTCAACTCAGAGATGAGTTGACATGGTGAGTATTTATAAGGTGATTTTTCAATAGGAAGATAGAAAAGCTTCAAAGCAGCATTTTGGAAACCTATCAGACCAGCACCATAGCCAAGAATGATAAAGTTCTCTGTGACAATCCCAGTCTACATGTTACTCACCATAATAGCAAAAGACTCCTTCTGACTAGAATTACAATTCAGCAAACTAAAGATAAGACAGCATTCAATTAAGTTGTAATTTTCTACCTAATTGAATTAAGTAGTAATTTTCTGTCAGTTTTGATCAGCATTGTTTCTATATTGTACACATATGCCAACAGTTTGGCATATGTCCAGACTGTCGTCCCCTACCAGCCGCTCCTTGACCTAACGAAGTCGTAAGAAGTTGTTTTTTCCTGAATAACTTTCCAGCAGAATGTTTTTGTTTTGGTGAGCAACACAGTGTTTGTGTAACATGGCTGTAATGAGAACAGCCGGTCTCTGGTAGTTACTCTATTTTTCACAGAAAAACCGGATTGCGCTTCAAGAATATAGCTGTCAATATTATATTAAAAAAAGACATAATTTCTCGCACTATGTAAACTATGTCTACTTTCATGACAACATGATGTAAAAAGTAAAAAAAAAAAACAATAAACTGAAATGCACTAACACCATTTTCTCAAACATGCTCAGAAAATATTGTACTGCTGCACTTCTCATTTGATAAAAGCAGTCATTTATGCTATTTTAGAACAATTTTTCAAAAATCATTGAATATTTTTGCACTTTTAAAGAAAATATAAGCATAAATTCCGCAATATTTTAACTTGAGAGATGTTATCTTAAAGAAATAACAAGAAATACTGTTGCCTCAATCATTTCTAACAACTCCACTAGAGCTATCTGTTGTGTAAACATACTTGTCCCTCAGCCTTGGACTGTTTCTTTCTATGTTGTATGAAATGTACTGACTACAGTCCATTTCAACATGTTGTTTGGTATATATACTTAAAACAGGTGTCTCTTGAAAACGGTACCTTGTGTCATAACTAACCTGCATTAATCAAGGTAAAATAAAAATAAAAAAAGCCATGGTTCTGCAAAATACCTCGATCTAATGCAGAAACAATAGAATATTCTGCTGTAGAATATGACATTTTCTCTTTGATGACAAAAATAGAAACTCGAAAAAAAGAAAAAAAAAATTACTTCTTCCAGCCCAACTTGCAACAAGCAGGTTGAACACTCTGACCTTCCTGAATATTTAAAAATATTTCGATATCATGTAGTTTTTACTGCAGTCCGCAACTCTCTACCAACAGCAGCGCAAGTTGACAACTTGCGGCAACAAATGAGAAATAATTTGTTGCACATTTATAACACAAGTACCACAGGTGACGTCGCTAATGGAGGAGATGGGGGTTCTTGGAGTAAATTGGCAATCAGTAAACCCGGAGAATTGAGAGGCAACGCATCAACCACCGCCAGCCCTCAAACTGTGATAATTGCAAGACAATAGACCTTGGTTATTGTCTCCGCTCTGGATCCCCCTTTCATGTGCAGGAAGTTGCACTAACGAGCAATAACTGTTAACAAATTGGCCTCCCAGCCAACAGCGACCCTCGCAGCACCCGGTACGGCTAAGAGTAGATGAGCGTTCATCAGCTGGCTACTGGGCATCCCGCCCCTAGGGAGTTTGTAATCCGATTTTCTGGGCTTTAATTTTACTCCGCTGCCTTCAGGCAAGCCAAACAGAAAGCCGCATCACCATTATTATTAATATCATCACAACTCTTCCGCTTTACCATCCAGACTGTTGTCCCCTACCAGCCGCTCCTCGACCTAACGAAGTCGTAAGAAGTGGGTTTTCTGCAGTTGCCAGGCAATCTCAAATCCATGAAGAGCTGTTCACTAAAGTGTCAATTTGACATCAAAGAGTCTTGTTGGGGAAACCAGGGAGCTGGGGCATAATACAGCATTGGATGAACAGAGGTGCTGTTTGCTTGTGGTACAATGGACTGGGGAGAAAATGGGAATCAGGAGCAGTCTTCTGAAATTGCATATCAAGGAGTGAAGCTGTGAAGTGCTAGAGAACAAGAAAAACCGGCCAGCAGAGATAGAAGATGTTAAACCAAAAAGAGGAGGGGGAAGAAGTCCTTCCTGGCTAGATGCTGGACTTTTTTTTCCCTTTTTTGCAGAAAATCTGCCGGTGCTGGACATTGTTCTCAAATGTACAGCCTGACCTCGAAGGTTAAGATACACATTGGTCTCCAGGACAGTTGTTTTCTTCATCTATTAAGCAAGAGCGATTGAGCAGCTTCTGCCTGAAAGGCAAGCTGTGCCTCTTGAAGAGACATGCAGATTAAATAGGAGAATTAGGTCAGTTAACAGCTCTTCAGAGGTACTTCATCTCCATGGGTTCTGAAGCTGGGCAAGGTAACTCTAGACTCAACTCGTAATCTGAGGAAAAGAGTTGCACCTTGGAGCTACGTTCAGTAAAGTTACTGTGAAGGTGAAGCGCAACGCGAAATTATTTTTCCCCTTGTGTGTCCCTGGAAAATTGACAAAGATGATTTAGCTCAGCAATAAATGAAACATAATAAAATGTACAAGAACTATTTGAATTGAGTCTGTATTTTATATTGATAGACACCAAGCCTGTCTCCTTCTTGTGTCCTTTCAACTTGCAGCCCATAATTCTTTCCACCTGCCCAGATGTCATTAATCATCTGGTGTGTCCTTTAGCTGCTTGTGTTGAAGCAGCCCCATCGTTTGGTCCATCAGCTCAGTTAATGGGGCTCAAATAAGGAACATTAAAGGCTTATTCATTCATTTATTTATTTACTCACACGGTGACGCTCAAAAATATGCGTTTGAACTTGCTTTATAACTGGAAGTATTATCTTCAGCTAAAATCTGTGCTCTAATTTTGCAAAGTCCTGTGTTTTAAAAATGTCTAGATTTTTCTCAAATGGACTCTAGCTCCTGCTGTCTTGTCCTCCACACATGCACACATACACTCTCTACATTAAACATAAATCCAACTGATCAAGTTATTACAAAAACAGCTTGTAGTGTAAACACAAGTGACATTTTTATTTGTTAATAATCCCAAATGGGTTAGTGTAAGCCCTTAATCAACAAAGAAGTTGGATTTTGTTCAACCACTCACAAGATGTGGTTTAAAATCAGACAATTTACTTTTGAAGAAATAAAATTATTTTCATTTAGCATCAACAGAAAAGTTCTAAGAGAAAATAATTGTGAACCAAGTTAGGTTTTTGTTTAGTTTATTAATTAGAAAGACAATTAACGTTGGAGGTCATTTTAAATGGGCCCTCCATCTTGGCGACCCTCCAAAGTGCGTTCACAGCCAGGTGTACCAAACTTAGGTGCAGCCAGTAGGTGGCGTCTTAGTCTCACGTCAACATCCTGTTTTGTGGCAAGAATTAGAAAAGACTGTCATCCAAAATGGCCGTCTTCCTATAGGGAAGGAGTCATCAACCGTTTTGCAACTGAGAGATCCTTAATGTGTACTGAGTGATTCAAAGGGCTATCAAATTGATACACAGTTTACTTTTAATTATTCCACCTAAGAATTTATGATCTGTCTAATTTTGGGACAGCTTCACAGGGAAACCTGGTGCCATATTGGTTGACTGCGCTGCTACAAGGCATGGATGAGCCGACATCAAGTTTCTATTCAAACAAAAGGTATAAAGTTTGAGCCTTAGCCACACCCACATACCTGTATGAAAAACAAAACCTTGGATGACTTTTAATCACCATGCCTTAGGGACATAATGACTGGCTTTCAATTTGATTAGCTTGAACCTCTAGGAGTAATTTGTTCAAATGCAGCATGTATATTTTTTGCAAACTGTTTTGTTTAATCATAAGTGGCTGATTTTCTGCGAGTTTTGGAATATGGCTCATGCAAAGAGTCACTGTTGGAGGTCTAGAAAAGTTATATAGATGTAGGCCAGATTTTGCAAGTCACAAGCTGATTGTTTGAATTCTTCTATGGGGTTGCAGTAGATTTACTTTTCGTCCCCCACAAAAAGCAGACATAGATATACTGTATGAAGAGCAACATTTTCTATCTTGGTGAGATATGGCCATTTGCTCCAGTAAACCATCAACATTTTCAACACCACGCGTTGTAAATCTACTTATGTGACATGGTTTTGAAGTTGATACAGTCATTTTGATATGACCATTTTAACTGTCCGTTGAATACTAACATTTTCACGCGGTGTTAAGTCCCTAAAGCCAAATTTATTGTACCCAATCTCAAGTCCCCATCAAACATCAAGTAATTCATCAGGAGAAGTTTAATGATTGCTTGCGTCTCAACAGGTCTTTGCGGTGCCTTTCGGTGCTTGGGCCTAATCAATACCTCTGGCAGAAGCAGAACAAATGGGAGCATCGCAAGTTAGTGGACGCTTCAGTATATATTATGTTAATCTTGTAAATAAGTAGGAAATCATGCCAATAAAGCCAGAGATTTAATAAGAGACCGTTATTGCCGTGTTTATTTTTCTGCGGGGATTACTCAGAATGATCCCACAGTGTTTAAAACATAAACAAGTTTATTAGACCTGCTCTGACACAACTTGACACACAGGGTGGGTGGAAATCTCTTTGCTCACAGCCCTGAAGACTTGAAATCCTATTCAGCTGAACGAGCAGCCGTGACGATATGAGAGGCAGGGATGGTGGTGCGGGTTGGGGGTTTGTTATTTGATGCGGCGGCTCAGATCTGATCTCATACTGCCACTATAAAGCAAACTCATCTCCCATGTATCAGTGCAACCTGATTTTGGGAGTAATTAAATGGGGGGGCCTTTTATGAATCAATCACTGGGGGAGCCAGGCTCTCTCATGACAACGCCGACAGGAATCGGCCCAGCATGAAAACGCAGGTGCACAGGTGGGCGCTTCAAAGCACAGCGCAACCTGAGAGTGGGAAGGCGACTAAAAGATCTTTCTCAGTGACAGTGAATTATTGAGGAGATGTGAATCTTTAATTCATGTGGGAACATGACCAGGACTAAAAATAGAACGGTGTAGCTTACACAGCATGATGACACATGTAACGACGGCTTTAAGTGAATTAATGAATTGATAAACCATACTTTGAATCTTCAACCCCCTTACTCAGATTCAGTCTCACAAGCACTGACTGCAAAAAAAATTATTTTGTTGATGCACTTCTTAACACAGCAGACACTTTGATCTTTTTTAAACTTTCGGTACAGTTAAGATGGCATGATGTTTGCATCAGAACATTATAAGCTTTTTTTTGTGGTACCAAGAAGCTAAATACTTTAACTGTCTGTATAGGAAAATTGAAAAATAACTAAAAACTGACAACATATTGTCCTGTGAGGACAAACCCTTTGCACTCTAACACAGAAGATAGATGAGTGATAATTTATTTTTTTATTTGGAAAATACATGTTTGACATAAACCAAATGTAATACCCCAGGAGCAAAAACTCAAGCAAACTGTGAAGCATGGAGGTGGAAGTTCCATGGTTTGCGGTGCTTTGCTGGCCAGAACATGACAATGTTTCACAGCTAATATGATGTTTTTCTTGTTTATATTTTGTGAAATGCATTGTTACGATTATGCCAACTACTTCCTCTAAGTGTACAAACAGTTACATTTTAGACCCTTCTGTCTAAACAACAATGTCACAGAAGTGCTGGCCATTGTCTACATTTTCTCTGGAAAACTTTTGTTTGGCTTCATGTTTTTCTTAAAGAGCAAAGGTTTCCTTCTTGTAAGCATCCCATAAAAATTAAACTTGTTTAGTCTCTTTCTGATTGCCATAGCTTTTTGTGGTTTACAGACGTTTAGCATCTTGACATCTCCTTTCGTAGTGAACTTGTATGGATGGTCAGAGCTGGACATTTTGTTTCGTTTTAAACGCTCCCGACTATTAACCATACAGTGGAGTGGCTGATTTCAAATCCTCCTGACATCTCCTTAAATCTCTTTCCAGACTTATAAGCTTCTACTGGCTTCTCTCTGAAGTCTTCAGACAGCATATCTTATAGTCTTACCATGGTGTTTACACTCACTTTTATAGTCAGGAGCACACCCAACTTTACAGCTGAGCTTAAAGGGCAAACCACCTATAAAATGCATAGTAAAGATGTTATAATCATGCCCAACTGAGCTGAATTCTCTCTCAATTTATTAGTTATATTTGTACTTTTCAGCAGAATATCACACAGTTCTCAAAATTTGTTAAAAAAAATACACAAATTTTCACCATGTTTTCTTGTGTGTTATTAAATAAAAGTAATGTAATGTCACAATTTTTTACCCATTGAATTACAAAAATATTTTCTTTCCTATGAAAATACTTAAGATATTATCGCCCGCTATGTAAAATGCAATTTCCATCACGTTACACTGTGTGCAACCATCTCCTTTGACATCTCAGCTATTCAATTTTCTCCAAGATATCAGAGGTAATTCATGTGTGAACCAGGCGTTGCTTGTAGGTGTTGGGGGAAAAAAAAATGTTTAATCAGTTTTAACATGTGTAGAAGCGATGACCTTTTCAAGGTGGGAAACATGCAACTCGATGCATCAGGATGCAGCAGAGGAGAATGACGGGGGGAACTCTGGGTGAAAGACAAGCGCTCTCACTACTTACTCTGCTGGATGCACCCGTCTGTTTTCCAATGCACTCAACCCCAGGCAGCACACTGTGCGGCCCACACCAACAGCTGCCATGAAAACATTCACCAGCACCTAAAGCTGTGACCTTAACAGCACCCAAGAGGCAACACAGCCTCAGGATATCCTGTGCAACTGTGGCACCTGCCTCCATACAATTCAAGGGGAAAAAATGTTGATAATTGTTACATTTGCCTTTTGCCCTGTGATGAATAGTTTTATTTTTAGATAGATTTGTAGAAAAACATATATATATACATAAATATATATACCTGCTAAACTTCTCAGGCATTATCTGACCTGACTGACATGAGTGTGGTGGTTTTGTATAAATAAGATCACTTGTACTTAAAACAAATTAAATAAACAAATGATTACAGGTTTTATTTGAATGCTTAAATAACGAAATAAAGTAGATTTATGCTGAAATTAAATCACACATAAATGGACCTTATTAATAATAACCTAGTTCAGTTATATCTGAAGGTCACTAGCTGTGCTGGATTTTATTTGGGAGCTACAGAGTAAAGAAGGCTGAATTTATTTGCACACCACACTTGTCAGGTTTTCATCTTTAGCAAAAAACAAAAAAGAAGAAGTAATAGAAGTCATTTTCCCTCCCACGTCATAATATATAATATTTTGTGCTGGACTATCACAAAGAATCCGAATAAAAAAAAATACAATAATGCTTGTAAAAGTCATGTGACAAAATGTGAAAAGATTCAAGGACTATTTAGATTTTGCAAGGCTCAGTATGATGATGTAAATAATTTCAATTGAACGTTACTTTTTCGGATTTCTTTAAAAAAGAAAAAAAAGCTGCAGTAACAATTGCTTTACATGTCACACCAGCTTAAGGTGGCAATTCTCATTGATGTCTGTGAACTTGTACAACAGGCATGTCATTGATTTCAGTCTGCGAGGACTGCCGGCTGAGAACTCGTCAATAAGCATTCAATGCGCCTTTGATTGTGGATGAGGGTTTTGTGCTCCTGAAGAGAAAGCAGCAATCTATAGAGACAATCAGCTCCGAGGGCGTACAGGTTGGACTCCATACCATCCTGTTTCGTTCAATCCATTCCAAGTCCTATGCTGATTCTGGCATCAAGCGAAACAATCTGTAACCTTTCATTGTGTGCTGTGCCAAGGACTTTTGAAGGCAGCGCCACCAACAAGTTACCTAATTTTAGGAACACAATAGCAGCGTCCTGATGTCTGTTTTCCAATGTCACATTAAGTCATGGTCACACAGTGTGTCCAGCTCAATAGGGAAGGAATTTAACTTAACTGAGAAGTCATTTTCACAATATTTCCTGTAAAGATATTTTTTTCTACTCTGTAATCACTCTCTGCTTAACAATAACTGTGTTTTTGAAATACTGGTGTTTTTATACGTTTCTCTCCAGCAAACACCATCTCTTTGTAATATATAATGATCGAACATTTTTGTTCGGTCATAACGCTTGTTATGAATTAAAACATTCAGCTGTCTCCTAACTGCTTTTAGTCCAGTCAGTTCTGATCTTCTACATGATTTCATCAAAGACAAAACTGTGAAAAGGTTAAGATGTTAATAACCCTGGTTCGGTCTTTTGTGAATCATTGTATTTAGAGAGCTCAAACAAAAGGTGTAACAGCTGACATTTCAGTCAAATTGTTTACACTTAAGTTGCTATCATGATTTTTCACTTTGTTTTGTTTTATGTTTAGAAGAAACTTTAGAAATAAAATTAATTTTATTTATTTATTTTTTTTTTTTTTTGCTTGGACAGGACCTAAGTGTGCAACAAATAAGATTGTTTTAAAGAATAATAATCATGTAATTATTACAAAATTGAGATGAAACATTTTCATAAATAAAAAAACTAACCAAAAAAGATTAAATATACCTAAATATATATTTAGGTTATATTTATATAAATATATATGTTTAAATTGTGTTTTTGACATCTTGGTGCTCTTGGTGTGAACAAGTTCTCGCTTGCAGAGCTATAATAAGGACTTAAACATGTTGAAAGATCAACTTTTATGCTTTAAACAGAAGATATTGTTATTGCTATACGTTGTTCCAGCTTCACAGTACCATTTTCTTAGATGTGTGATAATTGAAACGGACAAAGGAAAAAAATGTTACTAAGCTGCAAATTAGTTATTTTAAGAAGAACTAAATCTTGGTTGCAGCATTTACCGTCTGATCAGAGTTAGACCCAGACTAAATCCTACAGCAATACCAACCAAGTATAAGGCGAATGTGATCTTATGCTTCACAAAAATTTATGTATTTTTCCCAAAGAGCTTTAATCCAAGTACAAGCAATAAATAACACGGTTAAAGACAGTTCAGAAAGAAATTGACTTTAAAAGTATAACAAATAATTTGGGTTTGCTTTCCATTAATGCAGCAGCAGGCCTCTGTCTGCGCCCTTCCTGTACTCTATAATTTGTGCTGTGATGTGTGCTCATCCCGCCTCTCCAAGAACTTACGCTCACCTGGTGCGTGCACAAACACACCTCTATTTCCGATATGATAGTCTTTTCTTCCTTTTCTGTTTCCGCCACCCCACTCCGTCCCATCTTTTCCTGTGAGAGGTGGGATAAAGTCATCAGTGTGTCTCGAAGATCAGCTCAAAAACCTTCTCCTACACTGCAGTGTTCCAGGAACAGCGTGGACACGGATCCAGCGGTAATAACAGACCTGCAGATGGATAACGCGCTTATTTTTCAGCGCACAGATTAGTCGGGAATTATGATGATACCCAGGGGGCAGGAATCTTATTTTCTGTGCTCCTGATAAGAAAACAAGAGCAGACTGCAACCAAATGGAAAGAGAGGAAGAGGGAGATGTGTGTGATTTAGCATGCTGTGCAGCATGCTGGTGTGTTGGCACGTCGTTTTAGGGACGCTGCATATGATGGCGCCTGATGGGTAATGTTTTAGCGTTAGCAGAAACCAAATTACATTTCTTGTAGCTTTCGTTCGATATTAAAGAAAGATTTTTATATACATCTGGTTAAACGAAATGTGTTTATATTCACATCACACAGTGATGTGTGGTTGTAAGTGTGAAACAGGGGAACATTCATAACAAACTAAGATTACTCTTATCCTAAAGGGCTAGAGAAACACAAACATATAATTTACTATATTTCTTATATAATTGCATCTTCTTCATGAGCCGGAAATGCATTCCAAGGCTCAGAAATGATTTCTACTTTATCAAATCTACAGATCAAACATGTGAGGTAAACATCATTGAATTCCCCTCTCATTTTGTTTGCTAAAGTTAATGTGGTTTATATTTGCGGAGTGTTTGATCTAAAGGCTGTCATGCTCTTTGAGTTCTCATTTAGATCAGCGTGATTAGCTCTATTTTGGTCGCAGTGTTGTGTTTTCTTGGTCTGTTCTCTGGTTTGTTGTGAGAATTCTGAATTTCTGCTTCTTAGTAGCAACAATTCAGCCCCGGTTTTCCAGCAGCGTTCAGAAACGCTATACAAAAAAAAAAAGGCAGACGGCCTTTTATCTCTGTTTGAAATCAAACAGACATAACGAGGCTGAATTTGTTAGGATTAATAAAGTTATTTTTTTTGACAAAATACCAGACAAACTACAGCCGTTTGGGGAAATATCTTTACTACCTTTAAAAGCGAGTTTATGTTCAGTGCATATGCTTTTCAAGATATAAACAAGAATAAAAAGTATGTAAATTTCTACACATCAAAATGTTCAGGACTGAGTTCTGTTGTGTGCCCCAGAGATTAATGTGTTTTGTCTTGAATTATATGTATCAACATCACAATAAAGGCAAAATACCTTGTTAAGATGCAGGTAGAAGCTGGTAGGAAAGTCTCATTTTTCAGAGAAACAGAGGTGTGAGTCCTATACCAGCATCCCCTAAATGGAGGAAACGGCTTTCACTGCAAAATCAACATTAAAAACCCATATTTTAGTTTGCCAAGGAACTAGGAGTAAATTAGATGAATTTTTTGAGAAATGCCCCTTGGTTTGATGACTCTACCACCAAAGTGTAAGGATCATGATTATATTTTGAGAAAAGAAAGAATGTTACAAGCCACTGTACTTCGCAGCTCGGTAACTCAACTACAACACAACTGTAAAAAACAAAACAAAACAAAAAACATGAGACGAGTCTTTTGCAGATTGCCACAAGTCATGTAAGAGACACAGCAAGTATCAGATGGGAACAAAATCAAACCATTTATCCAACACAAAAAAAACTCTTCATATGGTAAAAACCATTGTGAACCTTCCCCGTGAAACACGGTGGTGGCAGCATCATGTTGTGGGGAAGCATTCCTTTAGTAGGGAGGATAATGCAAGGTTAAAATTTATTGGGGGGATGAATAGGACTACATGCAGGACAATCCTGAATGGGCAGAAGTTCACCTTACACTAATATAATAATAAACATACAGCTTTAAATTAATAGCTTACAGTCATTTTAAATAAATTGTAAATTATTTCAGCAACTCAATACAGAAACACTTCATATAGAGTAATTACAAGGTGATGTTTTCAAGCTTTTATGTTTATTATTTATGAAGATTTTCTGCTTACAGCTAATAGAAACATTTTAGATTAGAATGCAACTTTTGCAAACAATTTTTAATAGATATGTGGGCTTATCGAGAAATATATTAATTACCTGTTTAAGGTTATTACTTTCAAAAGTACAATTGTGATAATTATATGCATTACATTTTCTGGCTGTTGTATAACAAATATGGAAAGGCTCAATGGTCATGAATACGTTTGTGGAAATTTTAAATTCCTTTAATTAGGAAAAAACATTTTATTACCATTTCCTTTTACTTATAAAATATCAGTCTGTGTAAGATCCCCTCTGACTTCCTGTGCAAATCTAGTCAGCTCATCTGAATGCAGCACTGCTTTTGTTACGTTTGTTGTTTTTTTTTAGCTAAATTAATATATATTTTCATCAAAAACTGAAGATTTATATTCAGCTGAGCTCTCAACACCGACACTTTGAACGGCCAGTCCTGGGAGAAAAGCTGATCTACCACAAAAATGTTTAAACCATTTTTATTTACTTCACAATGATGAGCAAACGTACATTGGAGATTGTTGTGACGTGGCAAAAATTCACGGTGTATTATGGAGTCTGCAGTGTTTGATGGCAAAAACAGGATATTGTTTTGTTGAAGTTCCAAACCACTATATACGTATATACTGTATATATAGGGAGAGAGAGATTATTTTTTTTGCCTATTATTTCTGACAACTCAAAACAACTTTTAATCAAAACTTTGATCTATATCAAAGAACAAGAGAGAGAGCAATTACTTCACACGATTACTGGAGTTAGACATAACGTGAAAGGTTGTGAAATTCTGATCCGATTTCTTCTCAGATATAATACACAACAAAATCCAAACAACGCTGTAATTGCCCCTTCCATGTGTCTGATTGATGATGTTAGAAAATCTAAACATCTTTCTTGGTTGGCACTCTTGAGCAATGAACGACTCAAAGCAATAAGCAGAGGTGACCCCCACGCTGCCACTGTCTATTACCACAACATTCTACATCCCAAATGGGAGCTATTGATTTTGTAGTTACAATCAACACCAAGTTATTGAATGTCGGTAGGGAAAGTGCTTGAGTCTGCAGGCCCTTCTCCGCAATAGCTTTTCACCCATTACCTGGTCGTACCACCTCGGTAACCTTGGCTGTTTCATGGAGCTTACAACAGAGAACATCAAGTAAGCAGATCCCTGAACACCTGAGGGGATTTCAACTTTAGACCTCAAGGGCCGGGGTACTGCAACCTTCAGATGTGTCCCTAGTCCAACACCTATTGCACAGTTCCATCCAGCAGGAGGGTTCTAGCACTATCAGCTCTTTCTGAAATATTCATAGCCCCATAGCCGCAACCACATGCAATGTCACTTAAATTCTCTTTCTTCCCCATTCTGATACTTTGACATTAATCTAGTTGTCTTCATCATCTCTAGATGCCTGAATGCGTTAAGTTGCTGCCATGTGAATGGCTGATCTGCTATCTGTTTTTATGAACAATTAAAACAGGTCTGCCCAATAGAGTCACTGTGGCAAATGAAACATTTATAAATCACTTGCAAAAACGGTGAAACCGCTGAAATACGCTCGTGTGTTGCTAAAAGAAAGTTACAACAAAAGCAACAAAAAAAAATCCCCTAAAAGCTTTTGTATTCACTTGTAAGCTGTTGGTGGAATTGCTGCTGCATCATCAACACATTTCTCAGACACAGAAGCATTGATTGGGATGAACAAACCATGGTAACGAGTGATAAAATAAGAGCTCTGAATCTACACAGCGGCCAAAAGTACTATTTAATCATATACGGCCGTATTTTTAACTAGCAGCCATCTAATGAGATTATACATCATGGATGTAGTGTTTCATTGATTTGAGTGTTATGACCGATAGCCCTCACATTGCTGCAGGGCATCCTTGCTTATCATGAGAGACAACAAATTTGCTGTATCATAGCATGTAATATCATCATGCAATTGTGCCCAGTGTCCAATAGCACATCCTATAGATGTTTGCCGTCTTTGTAAAGACATTGTAATAGATGGAATCGACACAGGTGACCCCCATTGTGTTGACACGCAGGAGCGTAAAAGGCAATAGCTGACCATGTATACCTTAAATGCTCATATAAAAGTGGAGGTGGTGCAGGGGTAAGCCATAAAAAAACTCAAAGGTGCCCTTTGACCGCCTTGCTTGTCATTAAATGGAGTCTATTTCAAGGCTTAGGGTCAGCATAGGTCAACATCTCCCCTGTATGCTTTGTTGAAGAAAGGGTCGAGGTCCGCTTTCCTGCCAGGACACTGTTAATATACTGGAGATAAATTAACAGCCCACCCCCATCTGCCCTCTGGGAATAGTTTCCACCTCGCAGCGCACAGCTGATTAAACCAAAAATGGAAAATATTCCCAAATCAGCCAATGGTTTATAAGGAAAAAAGCAACACTGTCTCTCATAGTCTAAGCACAGAAATCTCATAGCACAACCTCTGCTCCTCTGAAACAGCCCTGATTTTTGCCTCCTGGATGTGCTGTAATGACCAAAGATTTTGTTTTTCAAAGTTTTAAAAAATTACATACTAAAAGTGTAGTTAGCAAATAATACTAATCCATAATACCAGTGTTTCTACAAGTACTAATTGAAGTCAATTCAGTGTACAAAAATAGTAATAAAAAAAGCAAAGGTGAAGTGTAACAAGGTTTCTTGGCATGAGATCCTGGAATGTTAGAATATCATCATAAATACTCATTCAGATCCATTATCTACTGCCCATCTACACTTTGTTGAACAATCAGGCTCCAAATATTTAAATTAGTGTTTTACCCTTGATACATTGATGCTTGAGACTTTCAATCTGAAGTAAAAAAGAAACTACTTTGTCAGGTTTTTTTTGCCTTGTGCTAAAAAACATAATCCTGTAAAGACATCTTCAGACTGGCAGACAACACAAGGGTTGAAAAGCATTGTAGGAGCCCACAACACTTTTAAGTTGCTTATCTGGCAACAAACAGGAAGTACTTTGTTCAAAGTCCCAGTCTATCATAAAGTATTTTTAATATTTTGTATACTGCATAGTTTTGGATGTCTTTACCCCCAATAAATAAATACATTAATAATAATAAAAGCGCTGTATCTGGCACTTTTCTGCCTTGCATTTATTTATTCACATGGCTCACTGGTTTCTGCCACTTTCATAATGAACCTCACAGTGTGAAACATTTCCTCCATCAACAATCTCGACACCACCACTCCCTAAGTGATACCCGTCCCGCTTCCTCTCCTCACATCATGAAGCTGCAGTTAGCAGACAATGCGTGTTTAATTCCTCATTGTGAATCTCACCTTGCTGTGGCCCTGATAAACAGTTCCAGCAGGAAATTTGCAGTGGGACATTTTGTGGACATTTTGTGGAGTTGCTAGGTGCTCTAGCATAGTTGCCCAATGCTAGAACACGGAGGTCAGCTGCAGCCAAAGCTTGAAGCTGGACAACAGCAGCAGGATGCAGTGTACCACAAATCTCCTGACATGTCAAGGAAAGACTTTATATAGCTGTTCACACTTTACTCCATTGTTAGGTTGTAATCAAGAGTCTTATCATTTTTCTTCTCACTGACTGGATGTTGCTGGAAGATAAATAAAAGTCAGATAAGAGAGAATGTCTGATGGGGAAGATAAATCCTCTGGGTGCCTCAGTTGATATGGGTCTAATCGCTTCAGTTTGGATTTTATTTGTGATTCATCTTCACCTTCCTCTCTGCCCACAACATCGACCTTTTATCTTCCAGCATGTTTTCTCCACTGAGGTCTTTGTGATTGGAGAGATTAGACATAAACACATGAAACAGGCCTGCTGATACAGTGCGTCGTCCAGCTTTGCTACTTAATCGTTACGCCAACATTAACGGTTCAGCAACGGTTGAACCGATCACACAGATATGAATACATCAAACCGTTCACCTCATTGATCTTAACAGTAGTCAGAATTTACTACAAAGCCAGAAGTCGTTCCGGGGTCTAAATGACAAATAAGAATAGTTTTGTCTTTGTCTGATCATTTTTAATTGCTCTTAATTGCCGTCTGAAGTTTCTGGTCTATTCTGAGCACTCTCCACTTAATGATTTTAACGGACACTACCAGTACTCAGTGATTCTCTTGACTTTCTCATTGCTGGTGACCCTCCCATTTATCTAATTATCCATAATTTAGTGATCTCAGAGGCTACTTTCACAGTCATGAGCGTCCTCCATCACTGAGCAGGAACAAAGGCTCATTAATGGGGTCTCCCCTCTATTAATGTTGAGAAGTGGAATGTAGGGATTCCTAGTATCTGCTTCAATTCAAGAACCAAAGGAAATACAAAGGTGCTGCAGTCTGGGCTTGTTTGATGGTACTGAGCCAGATACGACACTACAAATAGAAAAACCTTTTCTTCAAAATGCAAGATGCAGTTGCATTTTCTGGAACTTTGAAAAAGCTTTTTGACACCTTTGATCACAAGTTGCTTTGAAAAACGAACACACACAAAAAAATATTGTTACAGAACTCTGCCGTGCCTCGCGCTTCACCCATTTAGTATCCAGACTTTATGTGTGAAAATAAATCCCACAAATTCTTTATTATTAAAACTCACACGTGGTGTATCACACGGTTTGATATTAGACCCATTACATTTTATTAAATGTGAATGATTTATGAATGTGTTTAAAACATCTGAAGTGTGTTTTATCTACAGATTTTTTATCCTCAGTTTTTCACCAAACTGAGGAGTATTGGAATATTCGACATGAAATATGTTGAGTTATGTCTTTATCTTGGTAAAGCTAAATGTAGATCTAAATGGGTTGCGATACTTTTCATAGTAGTGGATTATTATGGCCAAAAAATACTTGCTATTTTGTATAATTCACTAATTGTTCCCCATTTCAATGTGTTGAGGTCTGGGGAAACATATATAAGACCAATATTAGTTTTACCGCTAAAAATATTTGCAGGAAATAATATTAATGACCTTGCAGAAAGCTCACTCAGCTGTACATTTTAATAATAGCCTTGTAATATAACTTATTACTTCATAAAATAATACAAATCATTGACAACATACGTAATAAACAACCTGCCCTTAAATTTCCAGAAGCCGTTTAAAATTAGAAATGTTTTTGGAATGGTAAATATAATTTTAAAAAAAGCAGTGACACCCTCAAACTGTCTAAAATTCATGATTCATTATCAATACCGTCTTCAATGATTTGTTGCACTGAAAACCTGTTCAGCTCAGACACTCCAACAGTTCAATCAAATTTATATTTACTGAAGCTTCAGCCTAGACGCTTTCAAGTTTTTGATGTTCCTACATTTATTTTGTTGTCGACTTCTGTATTTGTTTCTAATTAGTTCTGTGTTTGCTATAATTTGGCATGAAACAAAATTAACCAAAATATATAAATATGATGAATAATGTATAACGAAATAGCCTAAGGCTTAATAAGAGAAGCATCACATGAATCACAGGCTGCAAAGTTTATCAGAAAACACTAACTCTGAAGTGAGAAAAGAAGAAGGGCACAATTTCAGTTTTCATAAGAAAAGGTGAAGAAAAATCGATGGGCTGAACTTTGTCTTATTGCCGACTTGCTGGGGGTAATAAGAAGTTACAGAAAAGCCTCGGGTTGCATCGTAATTACGTCACAAATACAACAGCGAAGCACAGTTTAGGAGTACGCCACACACACACACACACACAGTAGAGAAAAACAGAAGCTTGGGATTTCACCATCCCAGAAGATGAAATCCACCAAAGACCACTTGTACTAGTTGTAGATGATGCTTTCTCTGGTGTTTGGTCCAATTCTTGCTGCAATATCCACTAAATCTCTTCTTGAGGTCTGCAAAACTCCAATATCCAGAGGTGTGTCTAATCGTGTTCATAAAAGCAACATTAAAATCTTTCCATACTCAAGTTTTAGGGTGCAGCATGTGAAAACATGTTTTATTCTTCTACATTTCAAATAAAATTCTATGAATTTTAGTTTGCTGATTTAGACAACCAAAGGACAATTACAACTTTACAACTGCAAATTAATCTGCCTTTCATTCTTCAATAAGGTCAATATTTTATACTGCCGGATCAAACCTCTTTTGTGTAGTTGCATTTATTGTCCTGGAAATGTCACTTTCTTCTGAATGTGACTGTATGATTGAACTATATTTAAATGAACTGGTTTGATTTGAGTTGAAAGTGGATTAAATTCATTTCTATAATTGATTATTTACACCTGTTTGTCTTGTATAGCACCCTGAGATGATATCTCAGGGTGCTATACATATGAACAAAATAAAATTGTAATTAAAATTAAAAAAAAAAACATTCATACCAATTTGTCCCAATTACTTTGAAATAACTGGTTTTGATGGTATTACAGCTCATCTCAGCCCGATGTATTTTTTACATTTGTGTCTTTGTCATCACTTACGTTTGTTGTGTTGTTTCTTACTGGAACAAATTGTTTTATAGAGCTTAGTGTGATCAATCTTTCTATGTTACATTGATCAGTTAGAGTATGGCCAATATTTATAAACATTTTAGGCATATGATCATATTCTTTAGGACTCTTGGATGATATATTTGCATTAGTCTTGGCAGTGTAGCCAAAGTGACCTTCTAATTTTTGCCATTAGCTCGTAATGGGGGAAATACAGATGTAATTTTTGTTCTTAGAATCCAGTAGAGCTCAGACCATAAGCCGGTGAAGGAAATGCATGCAGTATAATCGGTCTCTCTTTTCCAAAATGGAATCATAACCATTTAGTCACAAGGACACATGCGTGTTTTTGTAGTTCACCGAGTCTGACACAGTGCAGCTAATATTATGAGTTAGAGCGTAACCCAGAGCAGCTGCTCATGTCAGTAATGGGCATCAATAACCGGCGCCAGGCCTGTGGGTTGTAATTGTGTTGGAGGGGTCAGTGTAGGGTCAACAGGGCATTCCCCCAGCCTGTCTAATGAAGGTAGCACAACTCACTCTGCACCAATACTCTGCACAGCCATCTCCAATGCCAGGCCCCATTGCCCATGTCAATCACTCCATCAGTGGCTGATGTGTTGGCCAACCTTGCATTGCAAGAAGCCCATTACTATTTGCACTATTGCAGGAAAAAGCATACCTTAACTAAGATGCTGAAGTGTGTTTATTTACTTTATCAAAAGGACACGTATAAGTCTATATCAGTAAAAAGTCAATCAAGACAACAGCAATACTGAATACAGTAAGGTGTATTTATTAAAGAACATTATTTACAGTGTGACTGATGAGGGATTAGGCTGTATTGAGTCACAAAATGTTACACACACACACTCCCACACAAAAATCAATGTATAAGATAATGTCAATGATCCTATTGAGACCACAAATATTTATACTGCTACAAAAACACAATGTAACATCTCGAGTTTTACAACAACAATTATCATTTAGAGCGAATCTGTCTCTCTTGTGGGCAAGAAAAAAAAACATAGGGTTCATAATTCAGCCACCCGGTTATAACAATATGTAGCAGTGGGTGTCAGAGTTAGAAACTATTCTCTTTATATGTAGTCAGAGAAAACATTGATCACTCAAGAACTTTGGCAGTTTTGAAATTGCGTAATTTAATAATTTTGGTTTAGCCTCATGCTGGTAACAAGGCAAAGCCTAGTTGTAGGAATCGGACTGATTGTGATCATTTCTAAAAGGCAGAGTTTGTCCACAGTCATTCTATGACCCAGAGGAAACACTTGACATGAACTTATCTCCTTTCCTTCAAGCTTTTTATTGTAATTTTTTATCTAAACTAAATGTTTAGAAGCTAAACAAAATTTTGTTTTGCTTCAAAATCTTTGGAGTTAAAGACTGTCTGTCACTTCAGTTCTTAAACACTCCAAGATATTTATGAAACATAATTTGTGCTTGAAAGAAATCTTTTTAAGACTTGCTAAAATGTCCAAAAGTATAAATGATGTGTTATGTTTTGTCAGAAAATTATGATCTTATGATTATACATGCAATCCAATAGGTTAATGTGTTGGGGTCTATATTCAGCAGCAGGGGGCAATAAGTTGGGGAGGGGCAGACCGCTTGATGCTACACAAAGTTGATCAAAACTCGTGTTACACTTTTAATTAGGATAATCATGCAGTGTACATTTAAGTAAACTGAACTAAGCAGTAAATAAACAATGGCCCCTGTAGCCAGAAAACAAGTCAGAGTTTATTTCAGTGAAGGTTCAGGATCTACTTATACACACCAGCAGCTTAATATACTTACAGCAGCTGATTGACATTTTGCCAGTAAAATATTTGCATGTAGGAATTCATCACGTCATCTTTCCCTCTTATCATGGCTGTTCTGTAATTTCAATTATTAATTATTTTTAGAAGTACTCTAAAGTGTTAGTCACCACTAATTCATCGGTGTATCACGCAACGCTTGTGTGAAGCAGCAGGGGACCAAAGCTGTTCGTTTGATAGACAGATGCCGAGGGCAAGTTTATCTTTGAACTTTCAAGTGGATTGAATTAGACTTGAGAAGCCTTCAAGAGTTTTGTGCACATAGGAAATAAAATTACAACACACGCTTTACTGAGCATTATGTGTGAGTGTGTCTTATGAGCTGATCAGAATATAACAAAACGCTAAAGAAACAAAATGACTGTCATGCTGAGAGATGGACGGCAATTAGCTTTTTTTTCCCCCCGCTATGACTGAATTCCAAGAGCACAGACATAAAAGCTACGAGAAGTAGCTTTGCGTCTATGTCCAGATCTAATTTTTGTTTGCCTCCAGTTGAAGCATCTCCTGTAGATTGGAGTCCTGCTGGATTTAATTAGCAGATACAGAGAGAAAAGCTTTGCCCAGACTCTCTCTTCTATGCTGAGATGCTCCATAACATCAGACAATACTACTTTGGAAAGAGTCAGATGTAGAAGATGGAAAAAGTACGACCTGCCGATAAAAGAAAGACCCATTTATCTGTGGGAAACCGAGTTGAGAAAACGTAAGTACCACACAGAAATTTTCAATCCAACTCTATTTTGTTTAATTATTTACATAGTAGCAATAACGTCAAACGTCTACTTAAGGAAATTTACAAGAAAATTACATCCAGTTTTTCATAGTATGATTGATAATCAAGTCACTCAAGTAAAGCCTAATCAAATGGTTAGATTGAAATTCAGTAATACATTCTAGTTCTATCCAACCAACAATACAATGAAATTACACTTGGTAAAAGAAAAAGTTGTGTAACTATGGAAGCACAGTCCATTACACCCAGACGTTGACTTTGCAGTATTTTTTCCATAATGAATAACCCGCACCTCACATGAGACTAAGGGAGCAGAGCAGGCACACACACACACACACACGCACACACACACACACACACACACACACACAGCCATTGTTCAGAAGTACTTTCTAGAAAGTTACAATACACAGAGTTTATGACAACAATAACTTCTTTTGTAGCTTTGTTCATGAGTGGCTAAATGGCTAAAATTAAATAAAATCTAGAGAGAAGTACCGGTAGTAACAACTGAGCTTAATAAAAATGCTTGTTCGCCAATAGATTTATCAGACTTTGTGGATACATGCAAGTGAGAATCACTCAAATGAAAAAAGAAAATTTATCACATCCAATAATTTTCCCAAATAGATGTAAATATATAGATGCATTTAGCTCTGCGGGACTCCAGAACTAATGAAATAATAATCAATAAGACATAATTGCCATTAACTTAAACATAATGGAACCAGCTATTTTAAACAGTGTATGGTTTCATGTTTAGATTACAAAAATCTAAAATAAAATGCATAAAAACTCAAACTGTACAGTAGTAGCAACTACTGTAGAAGCCTACTATAAGTCTCTGTGTATCGTGGAAGATTCATCAACAACCTGTCATATTGGTAAAATTAGAACAGCATTTTTTTTCGGTCGACCTCATCTTAAATCCTTTTGTGAACAAATGGTCACATGCTCAACCAGAAGATGTTTAATTTTGTTACTTTATCCCAGTGTGACTTTCAGAAGGTAGGAAGCATATTTATTTAAAGATGTTTTTAGTAATATTCCCTAGGCGAAAGGTTATACTAACGGAACTTCAGGTTATACTAAATAATTGCAGCCCCATCTTTCAAAGTAGCTGGATGAATCGACAGGACCATAAAGTACCGGCATGATCATCTGGGAGTCCTCCACATTGCCCCCAGCAGGTCAGCTGAGTCTCCGTCTGGCTTGACTTCTAAACAAATTGGCTTCTTAAAAAGAAAAATTATGTAAACCAGCCTAGTGCTGTTGCACTGATTCCTTACAGCATGTCCAACCCTGGGTAAAATAATGTTCAGATCATTTGTATTAAATGCAGCATTGAGAGCAGGAGAAGTTCAGATAGATGCTCGTTCTATGAGCCCATGAGGATGTCATTAGTGACTTTCACCAGTGCTTTCAGTATGATGAGCTCTGAAACCCAACTAAAACTTTTCATTTAGAATATTGCAGTTTAAAAGATCACATAATTGATTAGCAACAATATTTTTCAAGGAGTTTAATTAAGACGGGAGTATTCGATATTGAAAAGAGAACTAGGCACAATGTTTATTCAAGATATTGCTGCACATATCAACAAGCACTCCTAGACATCAGCATGAAGAGAAAATAACCTGTCCACTTATGAAGAGAGACTGCTCACCTTTTTATCTAGGATGTTTCACCGTAGAATAACACCCCATTGGATTCCTCCTATCTGTGTCCACTTTTAAGCCTCCTGTATATTTAGCCGTAGTCGTATATTGCCTCTGATAATGCAGTCCCAGAAAATAGATTGGAATTGTTTGCCGTCTTTTATAAAGATGGATTGTTCTGTCAATATCCTCTGGCTGGCTAGCGTTAGCTCGCCACGCAGCTTATGACTTTTCATACCCCAGCAAAAATGGCGTTTAATGCTTTCCTGAAAATGTATGGCTGTTGCTGTTTCTATTATCCATTTAACAGCTTCTAACAGGGGGATTTATTTCGATAAATTAGCTCCTGTATAACATGACCGTATCATGGACCATAAACTTTAAGCATGGGGGACAGTATAGTTTGAGGAAGAAAATAGCTAGCTGACCCCTGCTTTTTGTGTGTTCAGTAGACAGCACTACCAGCTGTGGCAAAGGCAGCCGTTTCCAAGAGAGCGCATTCTTCCTCCATCTACAAGGTTCTCCGATGTCCCACAGTAGCCATTTGCTCATCAGCTTATTACTTTCAATAGGCGTCAAAGTAATTGGCTATTTCACACATGTAAGGGTTGAGCTGGCAGAGGGTAAAGGCCAGGCAACCAGGCTGTCAGTGTCCTGCACCACAGTCATCCATCAATTATTACCAGGCACGAGGAAAGCCACCACGGCCCTGAGCCGGCACTTTGTCAAACCTCATCCAGGGCACCCTGGTTAATCCATTAACATGTGAGAGTCTGAGCAGAGTACGTTTCTATGTATCTGCTTCAGTGAGTGTGTCGATAAGGTATTTGATATTACAATGTCTTTGGGGCACCTTCACCTACAGAAAGTAATGAGGCCTTTAAAATGTCGCTATCTGTTGATTAGAGAAGCAACAGCAGACAGAAATTGCACTATATATATGACCAGTAATGCAACTTACAAGTAATGCATGATTTTTCAGTGCAGGTTTATGAGCTCATAGGGATATTTTTTAAAAACTAACACTTTTTTTAATTAAACGGCCATATCACTTTGGTCCAGGACCTTCTGCCAGTGTTTTAGGCAAAATTTGGAAAAGCAGAGAACATTTGAAAACTGGGTTTTAACCCTTAGGTTCAATTAGGGAATTAGAGAAGCAGCATTCGGCTTCTATGCACCACAAATCTGCAACACTGTTGAAACACTGAGTGCCTTTAAATCTAGACTAAAAACCCACCTGGTTAGAGTTGCCTTTGAAGCATAATAGATTAAGAATTCAACGATGGCACTTGATTGAATGTAATGTTTCGATTGTTGATTCCATGTTGCATGACTTTGTGTTTTTTGTGTTTTTATGATGTAAGGTACTTTGAAATGCCTTGTTGCTGAAATGTGCTATTCAATTAACATTTGATTGGTGTATTGATTCTCAACTGAGATATTAAGGGAAAGAGAAGTTAAATGGTGCATTTGGAGAACATTTTATATATTAAACCAGTTCTTATTTACAATCCATTCAGAGACAAAGAACTTCCTTTATTAAAAACATTTAACAGCTTTGCTGAGTACAGTACTTTAATAGCATCAACTTTTCTAGTTAAATAAAAAGTACGCCCACTAACATTTGAAGATCAATTATCTGAAATAGCTGCCTCAGTTACAGTCTAGCTACACCATTAAAACAAAACATATAGTAATTTTGTTTCCCCTTTCCATAATTATCACCCTTTATGCGAAGTATATGTTGCAAATTATATCACCTTTACAGATCTTGACATTGGGTAAATCAAAACTTGTCTGCTTTCCTATCAGATCTACTGACTTTGATGAACGACAAATAAATAAAACAAAAGCAAATGCTACAACAGATGGCTTCCAATTGTTTTCACCGCCTACAGAGTCAGGAAAGAAGATGTTTGGCAGGCTTTCTGCCGGTGCTAAACCATAACCCGCTCCTGAACGCCACTGAAATACCTCATCTGGACATAAAACAAATCTCTTCATCATCCTCATTCTCATTCACTGTGATGCTGATTTACAAACAGCAGCTTAGGAAAGTATATACAGCGCAGGACCCTTTACAACTGAAATGGGAAATTATTACTGAACAAAGTACTTCCTCCTTTGTCATCTCCCACCAAACAAAGTATTTCAGACTTTGCCCAGTAAATCTCCTGCTCAACTTTCTGAAAAGTTATTTCAGCAAAGGGGAATTAGTTTCGCTGGAGTTTTAAAGTTTTAAATTGGAGTGAGAGGGGCACAGATTATATTTTCACATTTACAAACAGCAACACCCTGGCCGTCTCTGTGCTCATCTCTGCAACAAAGATAAAGGACAGCAGGCTTCTGGTTGGCTGGCGAATTGGTTGGCTGAGTCCCCGCTGACAGGTTGTGATAGGTGTCATCTATCACCTATGAAAAGGCCTGAGGGCTCACCACACCAATCATGGCAGTGCCAGATGTTAGAACTGAGCTGCTGCTCACAAACACATGCATATATAGACACACACAAGCATAAATCACACGGACAAACACGTGCACAAGCATGCCACTTGTCTTGGACGATTAAATTAAACGTGTGCACAATGTAGTAGTAGCAGCAATCTCATATTCTTTGTGGTCGCTTAAAAAATCAGAAGCGTAAATTTCGGAGAAAGTCGATCAACTCAAAATCTAAGCAGATGTGCAAACCAGAGATGCCGGTATATTTGAACGTAGTTGTGCAACAAGACATTGTGAAGAGGAGAACAATGACTTCAGCGTCAAGTTGCTGTATTACCACAGACAAAGAAACTAGCATCCCCTCACCCCATTGTGTCTGGTGGACCTGCACAAGCAAAAGGGAAGACAACCTTAATGCATGAGCAATTACAGCAACAACTTCACATGCCTGTGTATCCCCTCAGGGGCCAGATATTATGAGCCCACCTGTCAAATACCTACATACTTTAGCAGGGAGTCACTAAACGCACACAGGAGCCTCAAGTCTCAATTAGACCAAGAGAAAGGAAGCAGTCTGGACACACACACACACACACACACACACACACACACACCCACACACACACACACACCCACACACGCACACACACACGCACACACACACACACGCACACACACACACACGACTTTCTCCTCCAAAAAGCAAGTTTCTATGTTTTTTTTTTATTATTATTCTGGAAGCACGTAGATGATAAAGGTTCAAGAAACACAATTCATGCGAGATTTTGAAGGGAAACGTTCTAGTCTGCTCTGCATTCTAGTAATGCAAGGCAAATTTATCCAGAGTAATTGATGGACTAAGCTATTTATTATTTAGACGCCTTGGTCTAAAGAAAACATCTTATCTGAATTCAGCAGGAGAACATTAGGTCATCCAGGTTTTAATGCATTAAAGAAAACTTGTACTTTACTTAACTGATTAAATTAATTGGGACTCTTGGATAAAAAGTACCTGAGTATCATCAGCATAACAATGGAAATTGATGCTGTGTTCAAGCATTAAACCTTGAGGAACTCTATGATAGACACTGGCTTGTGCAAAAGATTCATCATTCAGTGCTAGCTATTGTTATCATCATCATCGTTATTATTATTATTATTATTTATTAACCTTTAATTCACCAGGAAAATACTACTGGCAATTAGAGATCTCTTTCACAAGGGAATCCTGGCCAGGACTGACCACAGCACACAAAGTTTACAGAACATTCACGTAAAAACAGAAAAAGTTAACACCGTCATTAACAAATTAGTTAAAAGAATCCTCAATGAAAACAACATTAAGCTAATGCTGTTTCTTTGATCACTGCAACATACTCAAGCTAATTTTAGAGAATATTAGACCTGCATACTGTACAACTGGATTAAGTGCAGCACTGAGATCTAAGCCACAGTGAATGATATTCACAGTGTCTTTATTAGCTGAGACCCTGAGAATATCATTTAACATACGCTGTTGCTATGATGACCTCTAAAACCCGACTGAAGACGCTTGTTGCTACCAGGAGTGGCAACAAGACTCTGGTTACCAAACTACAAATTTGTGAATTTGTATGACGATCTGAAATTGATAAGGAGGTGAATCCTTTTTTTTTAACAGCCCTGTATCTGTGTACAAGGAAGACACAGAGCAGATGAAATTGTATGGGCTTGCTATTGCTAAATTTCAATTACGGCCAATGTAAAATTAATTTTCCATGGAGCATAACGGGATGGAGCATCACTAAAAGTGTTTAGCATCTGTGTTTGTTTGCAGAGCTTCAATGCTGGGTTTACTGGTTGTGTAATGAAATCAGTAAGTCACGTCAGACAGATGTCTGTCTTTTCAGATAATGTAATGCAGATTATTACAGACTGCAGGTTCTCAGTCCACCCCCCGTCTGGTGACCTTGCATCAGGAATGGAATCTCATGAGAGGTGTCTTTATGACACTTTTATCACTGTAACTTTTTCCTGATCAATAAAACTCAGATTTTTGTGAAATCAAAATGGTATAGATTTAGCTTAAAAAAAAGACGCATTATAATGACTAAGTATGTACATTTCACACATATTTTGTTCGTTGTTCTTTTTTCAAAACCATTCTTTCTCGCAATTTTCTCTTCGTCGTGTCCTGACCTCACAAAACTCACCTCTCAATACCTGCGGTCGATGTGTTCTCTGTGATTTTGCAAGAAATGCCTTTCGTTTTCACCAGTCTATAACTTGACATATGCATGCCACACAAAACTGTATGCCAGGTACACTTTTGTGAAAATAAACATAATGTTTCTCAGACCAAATTGTCTTCCACCCTTCACAATGACAAAAAGTGGAACTGCTCCTGGTCCTATTTGTCTGTGGCATCGGATTTGCTTTGTTTGTTTGCTTAGATATCCCCAGAGTGGTGCACAAAGCACAGCTGAAAGATTATTCACCACATTTTGAAATGCCTTAAGCAACATACATATTATATAAAGCAGGAGAACTGCTTTTCCTCTAAGTTTGTCCCCACATGACTGGGTAGAAAGGCACTGAATAATGCTACCTGAATTACCAATGACTCATCCTGACAGAGAACAAACATTGCTAAATTTAGCTTACCATAAGTGACAAAGCAGCATTTTGAATGTCATTGGTGACAAAATCACAATATAAATGTTGGCAAATGATTATACGTCACCTTCAGTATGTGGAAATATTATCCAAAGACTTGTGGAGGTACAAAATGATATCCTGCCTGATTACTTTTGATTTTCACATGATGACACACAAGGTAGCAGTGTGTTTGAGAAATGTAATGTTTTTCATTATAGTTGAAGACAGAAAAATGTTTCTTCATGTGAAAAGTCACAGGTTATACGTTCTCCAACTGTGGGATAATAAAGGATTTTCAGTTCACCTGTCTGAGTTACTGATGTAAATGTTGTACTACACTTCGCTAATTTCCTTGGGTTTGTTTTAAAAATCCTTAACATTATGGTTTTTAAACAGCTACACATTTAGTTTTATTTCTATTTCTTTATTTTTATTTAGTAATGGCCCAGTAAAGGCTTAGTAAAGGCAGTCCATGATGGTACAGATCCTACGTTACTGCTTGTATTGTTTGAAAGGAGACAACCAAAGGCTAGATGACATAAAGCACTTCATTGCTTTGATGCAAAATTTAAAAAAAATAAATAAATATGAGAAGTTAAAATAAATAAACAATTTCTGTTAGCTGAAATTAAAATTGACCTTTTTTCCTTGTCAAAGTGTGTAGGCCTAGAAGAGTTTGCACTACTTTAGTATTTGTGGACGGTTAACGGTTAATTAATGCACTTAAAGACTAGATTTGGGGCATTCCACTCGGACCACTTTATCTCAGACTAATTTACCGATTTAGTGAAGCATAAACTTGCTGAATAGGTCCTTGAATTACAATGCAGATAGAATGTATCCTCTAATTTTTGTCTGTCTGGTTTTCTTTTCCTTTCCTTGTCTGGAGAGACAATTTCAGCACATTTTAGTTGACATTTTCCCTTTAAAGTGATCTATTCTTTGCTCTCATACACAGTTTCACTGTTGAATAGTTTCTCTGAAAGAAGCAATGTGCCAGGCTCCAATGAGTCTCATTTCCACAATGGCCAATGACAATAAATTCCTCAGCTATGTTGTGGTCTTATGTACCCTCCGGCTGGAAGACAACGTTGTGGTAAAGCTTTAATACTTCGTTGTTCCTGAAGTATGATGTTAAAAGCAAACAAATGAGAACTGATAATTTGGTTGACTCAAAATTCGGGTGAAGAATAACAGAACAAATTACTTCTCGCTGTGTTTAGAGCATGTCGTGTTGGAGCAGGCACATCATTTGGGTGAAATATTTTGATACAAAAATGGTACTGAAAAGACCAACTAAAGCTGTTGGTTATTGGAATAAAACGACAGGTTCAAAGTGGAGATTAAGTTTTATGAATGTGACATCTGTGCTCAGAGACGTCACTCCATGTCTGGTGACGTAGCTCAACGTTACATCGTCGAAGTAACATGTAAGCAGCCGGGGAGTAGTGCTTTGAAAGACAAATATGCTTTGATAAGAAAAAATATGCTTTAATATTGTACTCGTCGTTGCCTAGTTTTCTCAGTTCAGTTTTTCACAGGTTGCTTTAGATTATTAAATAATCTAGCTGTATCTGTGTTCACAGATCAGTGTGACATTAGCAGATCACAGAGATGGCAGCATCCGCTACACCTTTAGAGGGTGGATGAAGGGTGAAAAGACAGGTAGAAATTTAACAATTATTTAAATATCTTATTTTTTATTATGCAACATTAATGTGTTTTTTCTTAATATGGTCTTAGTGACATGAAATGCTCTTCCGTCTGAGAAACAATGACAATTTCTATGAGGTTTGTGGAGTTTAATTTACTGAGATGTTTCTGCCTGAACCTGCAGTCATGCCATAACACATGACTAGTTGTCTAGTTTGAGTGATGTATAATGAAGATGATCATTTATGTTCATTATAAAATGACTAACTAAAAGTCTTCTTTCTACATATTGAAGAAATAATCTTCAATATTATTTGAAGATATTGTAGGCATTTATTGCCTAAATGCAGTGTAGGCAAGTTTTGCGTTTGATCAGGCCAACATGCCTGATTTTAATGTGAGGTTCTAAGACTTTTTTTTGTACCCCATGGCTTTTGCAGTATTAGCTCATGATAATAAAATATTTTAAAAAGTCATACATCCGTATAGCATTTTTTTTTTGTACCCCATGGCTTTTGCAGTATTAGCTCATGATAATAAAATATTTTAAAAAGTCATACATCCGTATAGCATTTTTTTTTGTACCCCATGGCTTTTGCAGTATTAGCTCATGATAATAAAATATTTTAAAAAGTCATACATCCGTATAGCATTGTTGACCTGGCAGATCAAACCGTGTTTTATTTTTTTCTAAGGTCATGTTCAGAATCTCATTACAAATTCATATGACCTACACATTACGATAATGTTATTTCTACAGGAAAAAATAAAATAAAATCTGTGCACTGAATGCAAACAAGGAAATGCTTTGTCTATTGAGTTATATATTGCTAGAGCTGATTACCGCTCTTAATACATACGTCTTGCTTACATGTTCACGTACAGCGAGAATTGCTGGATATCACCGGGTGTGTGTTGCCTGGTTATGAGTTCCTGTCAATTACAAGACTTCATTTCCATTTTGCGCTCTGCTAGCTGCGATTTGAATATCACTGATCCCAGCTCACCGCGCCATTCTTCAGAAGCAGCATTGGAGGCTGAGAGCTCTCGGCGGGGAACACAAAATGTTGAGATGAAGACTGAATATTTTTACTTGCAGGATATTGGGATATTTTAACTGATGATTTGAAACCCTTTGTATTTCCTTGTCAGTGTTCGATTAATATTGCATTACATAGTTATTACCTAAACATTTTTAAATAACTCTGGTATAGCTTAAAATAGCATTTCATTGGTTGAGACTTGTACGCGTTTAGTATGTATATTGGGTGTACATAAATATGCAAGAGCAAAAGAAGGATTTGGTGGAAATTAAATCCAGGAGAGGCTCATCAAAGCAAACCAGAGTCGAATTTTCCAGAGGGTTTAGAAACATTATCAAGTGAAACCAGACATTTATATACATGCATGCTCCAGTTCTTTAAGGCACATGTGTCAAACTCAAGGCCCGTGGGCCAAATCCGGCCCGCCACAGTGTTTTATGTGTCCCTGTAGATTCGCGCGTGAACAGGTTTTATCAATACATTCTGGCACAGTCGGGCCTTTAAGAGCATCCAAGATCTTGATTTGGCCCAAAATCAAAATGAGTTTGACACCCCTGCTTTAAGGTATACAGAATATCCATCAAGGAATGTCAAAATATAACAATGTTTCTTGATTCCTTCAGATCTTTCCTCCTGGTCTTAACGTCACACTCTTTTAAGAAATCTCAAATGTTTGACACCAAGTCCACTATATAAAGAGCAGTGTATGGAATCTTTTGTTTTGTTTACACATTTATCTCTCTGGCAAAAGGCAGTAAAACAGTGCGCAATGATTCATCTTTACCAAGGTTGACTGACTATTAAGCATGGCAGTTATCCCACAGTTTATCATGTCACACATAGGAAAGTTGCCCTGTAATTTATGATAGCAATCCTACCAAATGTTCCCTAGGCACAACGGTGAAAGCCCATTCACATATTCGATGTGCGCCGACAGCAGTAATCGTAGTTTATAATCAAATAGCAGCAATTTGGCTATAAATAGGTGACAATTGACATACAATAATTACAATTAACACCAGCTCTGACTCTCGCACTCAGTTAAAATTGACAGTGTGACAGTGAGGAACCATTAACAATACCAGGATCACAAAACTGAAGCAGATACTGAAAGGTTAGATACTATTTTTCTTCACAAATGTCATATCCCCACAGCAGGACAGACAAAACTGTCTGGAATAAAACAGGTGAGAACTAAGTCCACCAGTGTTTTTCCACTGAAGCGGCCTGGAAAGACATGATGTTGCCAAATAGCAGAGGGGACTTCATTCTGTGTTGGTGTCACGTCTCAAAGCTGCACTCCAGAACATCTCATTGCATACTTAGTTCCACTCAAACATTCTACATGCATGTAAAACAACAAAACAGTTGTGCCGTATGTTTTCGGTACAAATGTGTACGCTGCTGCTGAAGTTCACAAACTTAAGAGAAACCCTCATACATTGCATCCATTCCATAACTATGCATCTGATTGAAATAACTCAAGGCACCAACCTATGGCAGGCAGACCTATGGTCAAGGTTACTTCTTAGCACTTCTTAAGACAATAGTCAAAGCTTCCATGAATGCATCTTCAGAATGTGCAACCAACCTCACCTCAATTGAGAACAAAACCAAAAGATATTTTTTCTGTGGCGACAGCATTCCACCACACCAGCTTGCCGCCTGCCCGCGTGTCAGGCTGAGGGGATTTAATCTGAGCCTCATCCTGCACACTTACCTGCCTTTACAGTCTGTGTCACACACGTCTGCAACTCTCTGTTCGCACACTGTCAGACTTTTGCTACCCATGTTTAATGCATACCCTCAGTCCTCACAGCTGGCTCTGATAACACCCTGTGATGGCTTCTTCTGCCAAAGGTTGGATAATGGCAGAGTTGCCCTGCCATGATCTTCAGCCTCCATTACCGTTCATACTGCCCCCCCTTAGAGAAGAGGCGAAGAGGGCACCAAACAGATGGAACGGATGAAGAAACAGCAAAGACGGGTTTATGCTACAAAGGGCTATATATACAACCTTAAATAGCTACCATTAAGTCAGGCATTTCTTTTAAAATGAGCTGATGGAGTTTTTTCGAAGGGGATATAAAGTATCAACAAAAAAGAGGTAAAAATGGGTGATAAATGAGGAGCACAGACAAATATATTGAAAATCAGCTACTCCAAAACAGATCTAGACAAAGACAACCCAATTAGAGTTATTTTATAAACCGGATGTTTAAATTTCACGAGAAATGTGTGAAAAAACAACAAACATCGGATTCTAGTGTGATTTAGAGTACACCGGCTGTCTAAGGATGTGGGAAGGAAGGTTTTTAAAGCTACAAAGAGGTGACCTTCTCCAAGTCAGCTGTCTATTAAATTATTCACAAACTGTTCTTTGACGTCTGGAAGTTTTTCCAGCCACCAGGGAAATATAAAAAGTACCTATTCACTGACAAAGACTTTGAACAAAAAGCAGGGCTCAGGAGGTCCCCACAGACTTCATGCAGCAGTAATACAATATAATAACCCGCCTCACCAGGTGTTTGTTTTCCTTTTATTCTCATCTCCAAACCACATCGCAGACTTTTATTTCCCTGAATAATGATCAGGTTTTTAATTCCCAGAGAAGCAAAACAAATCCAAACCACGTTATCCATAAAGATAAGTGTTGGTCATTATTCCATCAAGATGTGCGTCAACCTGAGCACTGATTTAATACTGAAATGGCAAATCAGGGAAAAAAAGGGACATTTGTTTGTGTGTGTGTTATAGAAAACTGAATGAGAATGCACTATATAAAGTTGTGTTAATCTACTTAATTTATCCTGCTCTGCTCCCATCAATCACACATCCCAGGAGATTTGCACTTGACTCACCCTGTGGTTACAATAAGCATCACAATGCAGCTGGAATATTTTATAAGCTAAAAATAAGAGAAGCTTAAGCCAACAGTGTAAAGTTGAAGGTCTGGAACTTACATTGGGCTTGGGATTTTAACTAGAATTATTTAGTTGGCCCCTAGTGGAAAAAAAATACTTTAGTATATTTCAAATATACTTACATTTGTGTAAGTACATTATAAGTATATTAAGTATTAAGTGTACTACCTATAAATATATACGAAGTATACTAAAAGTATGCTTGCACCAATTTTGACATTATAACTTTAAACACACCTAAATATAATTGTACCAAAATACACTTTTAAGAAATATATTAAATAAAAGTATACTTTAAGTGAACAAAATATGTATTTGCCAAAGTCTAAATATACACGTGCGCAAGTGTATATTTAAAAGCTACTTAAAATATCTTAAAAATATCTGTCAAAGATACTTTATGTATATTTTAAAATATATGCTCAAAATAGAATTTTTTAAAATTCACTTAATATTCATTTAACGCTTACTTTAAATGATTAATTTCAGTATGTTTTTAAATTACATCTCAGTGTATATTTTAGGTAAATAAAGTATGCCTTTTTAGGTGCCTTAATAATCTTTTACTATTTTTGTTAAAATAGCAAAGAATAATTAAAAAAAAAAATCCTTATAGTGGAACTTGATGTAATGTTGTTTAACAAACTAATGTGTTCATGCCAAAATATCAAACATTGACACTTTAGTGACAGAGGTGCTACAACAAAAACAATACTTGTCCTTAACAATAAACGTAGCAGGTATCTTCAATTTTACATAGCTCCGAATATGATCTGTAGTTTTCAGCTTTTTAACCAAAACACGGAAGCTGTCTTTACCCAACCCATTTTCAGATGTATAATGTAAGATCTATTATTGAACGGCATTAGCTCCTGTTCACACTCCAGACCAGATGGTGGCGGTATTGCACATTTTCAGTTGTTTTGAAAAGCGCCATAAAAAGAAGAAAAGCCACGAAGCCAGAGAAGATAACAAACGCTTTTCAAATTCCCCATTTTTACTCGCATAATGTTGCCTTAATAGTAGAGAGGGCCTTGATAATAGTTAGTAGTTGTGGTAAATTCAAGCTGGTGACGTCATAGTCCGAGTTAGACGACAACACAACAGGACAAGAACCGATGGAAATTAAATGTGGGTCACGAAAGAAGCCCGAAGGGACGAAGGCTGCAAACGTGTTGCTAGCTGGTGGTAAGTTTGCTTCAAAATGCTAATTATCTTTTTTATTTATAAACAGTGCAGTGCACATATAAACAAACTTACGTTGGTTTAAGAAATAGTTATTTTATAAATTTTATTGTGACTTTTATAATTATTACTACAACAATCATTCAGCTTCATGTTATAACTGTATGGAGGCTCTGTTTGTTGCAACTTAATATAGTTTTCTTCATAAACTTAACCTGGTTTTAATTAAGCTCAGTATGCCAACGAGACTTTGATATTGTGAGGCTGTTGTCATAACTTGTTCATCATTGTTTTTATCGTCAACATATTTTTGCAGTCTAAGCAAATGAAGATGAAAGAGGAAGCCAGGGGTCAGGAATTAGAAAACCTAAAGACCTTCCTGTCTCGGTAGAGCACCAACCAGTTCTCAGGATGAACCTCCACATTGTCTTCCTGGTGGAAGGCTTTCTTTTTTTTCTGAGCAGCTGGCCACAGTTTTAACAGCTTAAACTGGTGTGTTACCAACACTAAGTGCTTAATAAACATGAATTAATTTGAAAATAATTGGGCAGAATTTATTCCACTTGTTAATCTACCATTCCTCTTTCATACATTTTATTCATTGTCAGCTTTCAGGGCCTGTGATGGACTGCTGACCTGTCCAGGGTGAACCCCGCCTCTTATCTCATGGCAGCTGGAGATGGGCACCACCAGCCCCCCTCACTACCCTGCAAGCATCAGGATTTTTTTTTAAGAACCATCTCCTTTTTTATCTTACTTTTCATCTGAGGACATAGAAATTGGCAGATTTTTTGCAGTTATCCAATGTACACACATGTATATTGCATCTATGTTACCTGGACATCCATTTATTGTCCCGAAAGGCTATCGTGTTAGTGCTGGCTGAGTTAAAGAGTGAACACAAATCAAAGCTAGGACACAGAATGACGCCCTCTATCTGCTCCCCCCAGTTCCACCCCCACAATGCACTGATAAAGGGCACAGGCGGCATAAATTTAGTGCTAAATGGGCAACTGTCATGTAGAAGGTGAAGGATCACGTCATACTGCGGGAATGAGCAGATGCCCGTGAAGGTCTAACGACGGTGACTGTGTCACCTCTGTGTCAGTGCATGCATGTGTGCTTGTGCATGGTCCACGCATGTCTCCACAAAGCTCTAAAACAGACGACCACTGCGGCCCCACCGCCTGTACGCAACAGACCGCCCACAGCACACCTTTACCACAGACATGAATCATGTAGCCCCTCGCACTTTAAAATGACACATTGCTCTGCGGGCGCAAGGAAAGCGAAGGGAGAAGTGGGCCGACAGTCAAACTGCGCTTGTCATTTCAGAGAAATGTAAAGGCCTGGTGACATGAGCCAGACGTGCTGATGTAATCCATCTGTAGGTTCACTGCAGTTAATTTAATAGAACTTTGTCAGTCATCAAGGTAACATGCACACACAGAAAGCCCATTAGCAATATTAGCAAAGGCAATGTGAAGTAGGAGAAATACTTGTGTGTGTCTGAAGGAGGTGGAGAGGTTGAGGGGGTGGGCATTTCTTTTTTCTCATTTGTGTAATGCGCAGTGACAGTGGAAAGGGCCTGGCTGCCTTAATGCTGCATACATCATTAGGCTAACTGTTGACAACGTCAGACCTTTGATAGGCCAAAACCTGCTTCTTAACGGGAAGCACATCAAAGCAGCCTTTGCGTCAGCTGGCCGTGACGCAGATTAAAGAAAACAACTGTTTACTTTTCAAAGGGTTTGAATAATGTAGTGGAAAATTCAGATTTAACAAGAATGATTTAAGCTCAAATAGAAGTTTGGCTTAGAGATTTAGAAATATACGTCAGCTTGTTCATTAACGGATATATTCCGGAAAGTTGTGACAAGATTATAGCGAAGATAAAAACCAGACGGTTTTCTCCTCGATCTTCCGAGATCAAAGCTAAAATGTAGAGGTGATCAAGCGTTTGCAATTGCTGCCTCAAGATTGTGGAACAGCTTACCTCTACCTGTCTGTAGCACTTGGATTGTTTAAATGTCAGCTAAAAACTCATCCTTTTTGTTTCTGGCCTATAACTAATTATTTGTGACACAATGAGTTTAGGTTCTGCAGCGGGACATTAGCTGCGTCTCCATTGACCATAAAATTGTGCAAATTGGAATTATGAAAAAAAGTAAATGCTTAATGGAAACACAGTTTTGAAAAAAATTGCGTTATATGAACATGTGGTTCTTCATCCATATTGAAATTTGTGTATTTTGCAAAACCGCAATCAAAACACTTTTTTTCTCTCGCACCACACGGGTCACAAAAGTCTGTATACAAGAGCAAACACATATTTCCAGGCACAATCTTCATTGGACAATGCACAGCTGCCCCTCACAGCATTCCACAGTTCATCAAAAGTTGAGTGTGTTGGTTGAAAGTGCTAAATCAATAACTCTTCTTTAAAATTGCCAACTAGTTTGTCCAAAAATGACGCATAAAAATGCAAGATTTTGGAGAAGTTAAAGTCTGAACTTAAATCTGGTTGTGAGAATGTTGCCATGATGTTGACTGAAATATTTATGCTCAAAAACTGTTTGCAGTTATTTTTTTGTTGCTGTTGTTGCCAAGAAGAGGGGGTTAAAATTTCTCTGAAGCAATTTGAAAGACTTGTTGCCAGTTATTGAAAAACACGGGTGGCACTTATGATGTCTTCACTTTCCATTATTTCCGGGATGATTTCAAGAGCTTTCCCCCCCCCATTTAAAAGCTGCATTATAATTTCAAGAAGACATTTTGCTGGTTATCTGAGAATGCTGTTTGAAAATTTGACACAAATTAAACAACACCAAGTAGCAATAACAACAAATCTTTAAGGGTAGCTACAGGTAGTTTGTCACAGCACTGTAAGCCTTTTCTGTATTGTTAGTATTTTTTTTATTTAACAAATGCTGGGATGACAACCAGCCTCGTGTTAAAATGTGCTGAGATCTTTTGCTTTCTCTCATCTGAAGTGTCAACCGTTCAGATCTGGAACTTCTATGTAGAGCAAAAACATAAGCAACTGTTTTCTCCTGTCAACAAAACTATGTATGATGTATTTTTTTTCTATTATAAACATAAAATTACCCAGAAAAAATAGCGCTGCATATGTGACTCCAGTAGCCACCCAGAAAACCCAGCCAGCCTTCAAACACACAAACAAGCAGTCTTTATGTTGCTGTCAGCGCTTTGATTTATGTTTCAGGGAGCAAAGAAATGTTTGGCTAAAAATGTTCCCTATCAAGCAAATCACTAAACAGACAGAGCCATCGGAGGACGCTGCACATCATGGCTATGGGCCTTAAAATAGTATGATGTCATAGAATAAAACTTTGCAGACAAACAGAGAAGCAGTATCAGTGAATAAAAAAACTATTAAACCTTGCCGCTAACATATTTGCGCCCGTTACGATAAGAAACAATACAGTGTGAGGAGGACAAAGCGAGGCAGCTTTCTGTGTTTGTTCCCCAAGTGGAGGTAAGTCCCGTCAGTATCTTCAGGGATAAGCTAATTCATTAACAGCTTCTGGCACCTTGGGAGACAGGATTAACAATCCCTTTATGCTGAAATGTAATTGAAAATATGGTTGGTCTCATTTTTCACACAAATGTGATTGGATATGCTTCCTTTGTGTTAAGGTTAGCCACAGTTAAGCCATAATTCAATTTTGAAGCTACAGCAGGCGTGGAACGTTACAGTTACCCAGCTGAGATGGTGTCAAGCGGCGTTATTGGAATAAACCGATGAGGAAGAGCTTTGCAGGGGGAAAATAAATAAATAAATATTCCACAACAGAACTGTTTATACTCAGCAACATCTAATTCTAATCAATGCAGATTCTAGATATGGCTACTATCTATTAGCTGTGCTGGTTGATAAAAGGTCTTTTGTGAGAATGTGGAATGTGATGTATTACCTGTCAGGTGTATTTTAAAGTCTGATAGGAAACAATCTATAGTTTATTCATAACCACGGTGCCATCAGGCAAACCCAAAACTAGACCTGGCATTTCAGACATACTACAGATTGCTTGCTCACTGAGAAAAATGCAAGTTCAATGGCATATGACAGTGGAAGACCCAATTTGCAATATTTTTTACTTAGACATAAACACTCTGTTGCCGTTAAATCGGCGAGGCTGTCCCAAATCAAGATCCAGATGTAGTCAAGCCGTATAAATAAATCCTTGCAGGTGCTCAATGATCCATGAATATTGGATGCTACTGTATTGGTTTCTACTGAAATCACTTGCTTCAGTTGTTGTGGCGTTTAAATCAAACATCACCATACAAGCACAAACACAGGGAATGGGTACTATCCATCTTCATATGTTGTCTTGTCACACAGTGGATCTTTCTGATACCACAACTAAGTCAACACAGATTCCTTAAATGTGGGTTTTGGAGATGAGGACCTCGACTCTGGCGATTATATTTTATGCCTGAAAATGATTCATTGCGAGACTCAGAAGATTTAACAAACAAACATCCTCTTCGACTTCATGCTTCATTTACTTTGCTTTTATTTCAAGGGTTACTTGTTTCATGGGGATTCATTACAGTCTCACAATATGATTTTCTTGAATGGCAATAAATTAATTCATGATTTAAAAAAATGTTTATTTCTGTCCAGTGAATCTCTGGGTAACTGCATGGGAAAGTCTAGACTGTAAAAATATTTGTGAACCACATGAATGGACAAAATGAATTGAGTTTCAATTTCAATTGTTATTCATTTTAACAACTATGCTGTATGTCGGCAACGCACTTTGGACTGCGTCTCATACAGAATTGTGGCTGATACGAGAAAGAATGTATTTTGCATATTTAATGGATCCCAATTCTGTTATTTACATAACAGTTTTGTGGTAAAAGTGAAAAAAAATGAATGAAAATGAAAATACCCTCTCTTGTTGAAATAGAAATCTGTTTCTAAATGTTTTGCTACCACGGACACACCATGAAAAATGTTTGTTTTTAGAATAATCAATAAGATTGTTCTATAAGAGAAGGCCTTCAGGTTTAAACCGTTTCTCTTCTTCTTTTTGACTGATGACACCAATATAAATTTGCCACAAGTGGTCATCTGCGGCATGACGAGGGGAGGTGACTCCTATATAATGACACATGGAGAAAATAACAACTCCATTTTCAAGATTGTTATGATCAATTTTTAATCCATGGAGCCGAGGCAGCCTTGAGGACGGAGGAGGCTGGTTGTCCTGTTATCTCAGAACTGCAAGGAGGAGGCCATTATTTGTGCGGGTGGCCAGGGAGCTGCAGCCCCTGATGAGCCCCGCCGTGATAAGACCCCGGCGCTCGTGGCCCACTGACCCCGCTTTGTCTCTCCCATCAAGCCTGGCACAGGCCCCGATCACTTGATAAGACATAACTTAGCTGCTGTGTTTCTCGCCAAGATGACGCAAAAAAAGAAATTTTTTTTTTTTTTAAAAGCCAAACAGGGGGGGAGGAGGAACTGAACTAAAACTACTTGTGTGCGCTTTTATTTATTGGTCCATGAATCAATATGGTTTTTCTTATAGAGAAAGGCCCGGCTGTCACGGAGAGTGAATATCTATCACTTCCACCTGGAGCTGCTGCGCTGTGGCAAGGTCGCATCTGATAGCCTCGCATCGGTTTCTGAGGGGCGGCTGAATGAAGGGGATGACAGCTAAGCAATATGGGGATATAACTCATATTACTCATCTTATACACCACCAATTGCAATGGCCCTGATTATAAAGGGTGATTTACTGTATGCCCAGCTCAGGGCTCATAAACATCCAGGCACAGGACACTGCATATGGTCCCTGCTTTATGTTGATTTTTTTTGTGCACCATTAGGTCTATTTGCTGACCTGCAGCTATTACCCACTGTAATAAAACAGAGCATCCATGCTTTATTAAGCATACAATCCACTTTTTAACTCAGGCACTGAACAACCTGAATGTAAATATTAAGAAAGGAAATCTGGCATTTTTGTGCAATACACAACAAATTTAAAGAGTTTTTTTCCATTTGTTTTAAATCAAAGTCAGTCCTCATGGACTGTTGAATTCAGGTGAATTCAACACACCTGAATTCACCTGGTTCATCAGCAGACCTCTGCAGAGCTTCTACATACTAAGGCTATAAATGGACAGATAATCAGACGGTGCCTTAATGTGTTACAGTGAAAATTTTGTGGACATTAGCCATTAAGGTACTGTTTAAAAGCCCAACTAGGGACAAGTGCTGCAAATTAGCTGTTGCTATTGCTCTATGACGCAAACATGACTGCTGTTTTGCTCAGTTTGTCTATGTCGATGTGTGTCTGTCCCTATCAAATAAACTTAATAACAATAATAACAATAGTCTGGAAGCAGCGTTCAAAGGTTAATAATAACCAACAGGGTCTCTTTAACACAGGCTAACCCTCCATACCTTTCATCCAGAATATCAATCACATTTGATTGACGCTAACCAGAAAAGGCCAACAGACTCGTCCTGCCGCCACCAATGAACTTGATTCTATCAGCACATAAACTCTCAAAATCTCCTAAAAAACCTCAAGCTGAGGTAAATAAAGAAAAAAAAGGCAAGTCCAAAACAGGCACACTACAACAACATCCTTGTAATTGTTTTGGAAGTGCATTCTCAGATCGGGTCGACAGCAGCGCCTTAGCATCACCTGGCAGACTCCTCCCTACCTGCACCTGTAATTAACTGTCAGCGCTGATCTTCAGAACAGATCCCACGCTGAGAGCATAGACCAATCCACAACAACTGCGGCAAGCAGAAACACTGCCTCTGATTAACATCACTTCTTTATGCTAATAGCCTCCCTCCTCGGTCTGATTGATAACACGGAGCTCCATTCGTCACTTTTCTTCCAGTCACTGGATTAGATTGTGATAAAGGAGGAGCGAGGGACGCAAACAGATGGCCAATGTTTGTTTTTCTCGCTGCCCATATCAGGGAAATGAAGCCTCAGCATTGATTGCAAAGGTAACATTATTACTGATAATGTTTAATTACACAGCTGGACAAGAGATGATAGAATCTGTGTCTTGTTGTGCCTGCGAGTTGGTTTTGTCTCCGTGAACATCAGGAAGGCAAGGCACTATTCAAAAAACCCAAATATTTAATATTTTCACACTGCAACACTCCATTTCATATTTCTTCTTTTTAGATATTCTCTTTCTTCCACAGGCAAATTGTATTTTTTCCACTAGAATCGCATTCTACTACCCGTTCTCTTCGCTCAGCCTTTCGGTTTATTTCCAGCTCGGTTTTCGTGAGTTCAAACGGTAATGAAAGACACGGTATGTAGGGGTGTGTGTGTGTGTGTGTAGGTGTTTCAGTGTCTGCATTTGTCAGCCCTGACAAGACGTAAGCAACCACACTGGCTCCTTCTTGTTCTCTTGCCAGAGTGAGACAGGATGGCACAGTGCCAGACACCCCGACCCCATCGCGTGGACCACCTTTGACACCCTCAATCAGCGCTCACAGAGACAATCAGACTGAACAGCACCATGGGTAAACACGAAGAGGCAGAGTGAGACTGCGAGAAATTAGGCATTTGATGGAGAGCTGGGGCAGAGAAGAACTCAGAAACTCAGAAATGGGAGACAAGTGGAGAATCTCATTTGGAGAATAGATTATTGTTCTGTTATCTGTCTAACTGGTGAGGGGTAAGTCGGGGGGTTAAACTGAAAATCAAGGAAGACCCAAACAAGCAAAAAGCTTGCTTATTAACTCCTATCAAATGCCAACAGATGGATTTGTACTCATGAAAAATGAATCCAATCTAATCTTCGTTTTAAGATCCTCATCATTCTCCTATTCAAGCAGGAGCCAAGGAAAACCAGCTGGATATTGCTGAATTAGTGTTCTCCGTCATAGCAACCCAAAGTAATCAACTCCATATCCTCTAACCTTCCTGCTCATCCACCCACTCCCCCACCTGGCACCATCGCGCCCTGCTTTCCCCTGCCTTGTAACCCCACAGACAGTTCCTCCTCCATGGCAACCTTCAGCAATCTAATTTATATCTAATGATGCTCACCCTCGAAACCAGCCCACTTAGGAAAATGAGATTCAAAATTAAATGAATCAATGGGCAGGTAGGCCGTTGATACAACTTTTTGCAGTTTCACATGAAGAAGCTAGTGCAGAATACGAGGAGAGTGGTAGGGGGGCTCAATTAAGACCTCAGGCCATTTCTTATCATCCTAAAAGGTCAGCCATCAATCATCAGATTTTGTTCAGCTATCAGATATGTGGGTGGTTTTGCAGCTTGTGCAGAAATGGAGCACTGAACCCATCATAGCCGCACTGTTGAATATACCCATGAATGTAAATGCTGAGTTACTTATCGAGAAATTTCTGCTTTGTTGCAACTTTGCAACCTGATGCGTAAGCAACCCTGCAGTACCAAAGCTGTGGGGTTATTGGAACAGGAAAGATGTGATCAGTTTTAATGTACAGCCACATATATTTGAAATGTAGCTTTGGACTTAACTCTAGGGTTGCAATGCTTTCTTTTATTTAGCACTGTACATGTTGCAGCGCCGATATAACACGGTTAAACATTTGTCAGACAGCTCACTATGACATTCATTTACTAAAGCAGCTTTAAGTATGATGAATATATTTTCAGATTTATAGCTATGTCCAAAATTATTCATATCCCTGATAATAATCCATTTATTTTACAAGTATTTCTTAATGTTTTGGAGGGGTTCAGCTAGAGGCCCGACTTGAATCTGATGAAGAATTTGCATAGCGAAGATTAGATTTATGACTATAATGTGTAAAAAAATAATTTTAAGCAAATTATTGAGAAGAGCAAATCATTATTGACACGCCATTTTTTTATTGATAAACAACAAAACCCACAATTGTCCTATGTTTTTTTATTTTCAAACTTGTGCTTCCAATTCATGTGTGATACCTAAATCCTTTCCTGTCAGACTTCTTTGTTAGGTGAAACCAACTTTAAATCTAAATCTGGAAGGGGTATGAATAATTTTGGACAAATTACATTTTACTTCCAATTTCATCGGCGCTTCTACCTTGAACATTTTGTTACATGTCCCTCCTTGAGTCCTTCTCTTCTTTCTTATTTTATTTTTTACTTCCTTTCGCCTTCCCTGCTTGCTTTACTCTGTCTTTTCTTCCCTTGGTTCTTCCTCCCTTCCCGTTCTTACTTTGTTGAGTCTTCCTGCCCTTCCCTTCATGATACCGCCCTAACTTTTCTCCCTTATGACTTTCTTGGCAAGGCAACAGTGCACCATCGTTCAGTTTTCTGTACAAGGTTACATATATTTCTTACTTTTATTTCCAAACCAATACGATAACATACAAGTTTTACTTCTGTAGTTTGTCTTCGTTACTCATTAAGATACTTTTACACCGTCTTCTCATTTGCAGCAGGGTCTATGAGATGATGGACAAGCCGTGGCTATTCACTATCTAAGGTTAAACTCCAGACTCCTGATAAGAGAGCTAATTAAAGGGTAGCTTGTGAAAAAGAGGAGGGATATCGTATGGCCAAAAAATGAAGTGACAGGCTGTGTGAATCTGTAATGAAAACACAGTGAAACGCATTCGGAGAAGATTGGATCATTTTGAAGCGGGCAGACCAAACCTACGTCAATTTTTTTCCCAACCATGGCAGGAGATGAAGAATGGCCGACAGAACCATTCTTTACATTGATTTCAAAGGACACGGGGAAAGAAATGGCCTCCATCAGTGGTAGTGAGGACGAACAAAGACTTTTCAGCTGTGGAGTCTACAACAAGAGATAAATGTTTGACTGAAGGCTATTCTCCCGGCTGCATGATCTTAATGATCTGCAGCCGTCACACTGCCATATCTCTTGTGGTACATGAGGCCCTGTGACAGACTGAGTGCACTGCTCTTTTGGTCAGAACAATATGCTGTAGAGCCATATTTTTTCCTGCAGGTCACAATCTTCAGAAAAAATAGATATTGTAAAAACCGAACTAGAGGTATAGCACAATCTTGTTCATGCAATATTGAAAGAAATTAAAATTTGCCTGACGGACCAATACCCAACTTCTCAACTTGTTTCCATATTTGTGATTTTTATTTTTTGATCATATTACAAGGTATTCCTTGAGCTGTTGCCCTGATGTAATGGGAGCGTGTGCTGAAATTCATAATCTTTTGGCTGGATGACAATACTGAATTTTAAAAGCACAGAAGAAGAACCGTTTGTGTGGCAGCATATTGAACACACCACAGAAAACAGAAAAGAGACAGACAAAAACAGGGCCTAGACCAGCACAATAAATTGAATCAGTCACCATTGCAATGCCAATGTGCAATAGTACAATCAAAAAATGATATACGGGATGCAATAATTACACAATAATAAGACTTAAGTAAAATGTATGCAAGTGCTGTATCCTAACAATATTTTTAGTCTGTTGGATAACATTCACAGCCCTCACGGCCCAGGTGTGTTTTTTATGACTGAAATGCTAAAGCTCACAAAGTGTGGTAGGGACATTGCAATGAAAGGGGAAAAAAGGAGATGAGCTACTAATTTCAGCAATGGCATCACAATCACATTGTTCGTTGCAATATTGTTTAGCCCCAGTGCGAAAGGTTTGTGAGACTAATGCACCTGGCTAGTATTTGGATGCTAATTTTAAAAGGGCAGCTATGGGACAGGGGCTAGAGCAGCACAAGAAAAAACATCAGAGAACTTTAGAAACCATGAAGCTTAACTACTGAAAAGATTTGAAGGGTTTACTCATATACGGGATAAACACGGAGTGAGCTAAATTAACTGCAAATCAAAATGAAAAAGAGTCTAAAACCACTACAGAGAACAGAACACAAGAATAAGCAATAACCCAGATATAAAAGCATGAACTGATATAGCACAGATGTTGTCTTAATAAGCATAGGTACAGCAATATATCACAACATCGCATGAACAAGTCAAACCAGTTCAATCTGGACTGAAATAGTTTATATTGATTCATTTCTTTGAAACAAAGTAGTGAAATGTTTTCTCCTAATTGTGAAAGTTCCCCAGTTTCTAGTTTTTTTCTATTTTGCTTAAATCTGTTTTGTATCATAAGCTCAATATAATATTACAACAATATGAACACACTTGCCTAATTATGAGAAAACCTACATTTTATACAGCATTTAGCCCTCTGTCTACAATTAACAACAATATTCCAGGTGATAAAAATCAAGAGGAATTTATTATGCTCATCTTTCCTCAAATAGAGCTGGGAACATACTGCTAAATAAGCGAGACACACACTCCTGGGCTTCCAGCTCTGTCAGTAATTAGACAGGCTACTCCTCTGTCACATAGTATCCAGTAGCAATGCATGTAATGTCAAGGCTGTCTTGCTATGAGCACCTTTGCCCTTCCTTCACTCTGGAAATGAGCAGCAAACCGCAGCTGCCAAGCTAACTGGTGGGGAAGTGAACTTTCATTAGAATCGCAATTACTGCCACCTCCATTAAAAAGAAAGAAAAATGTCCTGTGACTCAGCTGCAGAAATGATATGAAATACAAATACGAGCTTTAGCCGTAACCTTTGGCCACAGTTTTCCTATTAGCACAGCATGTTCCCCGTCTCTCCTCCAGCTCTAATGTCACTTAAGGCAACGACAGAATGGTCCCACTCGTTAAAAACATATCCATCTCAATTAGAAAGTGCAGCCACATTATCCAATATGAGGATTTTGCAAACCTACTTTCCTATTCAGACTTATAAATAAATGTTGCGCTCTAAGGTAATGATGCCCACACTCCACAGCACAAAATGTTTATTGTTAGAGACTGACAGTGTTATTAATATGAGTCCCAACATAACATGAGAATCTTCTTATGTTCCCTTGTTGTCTCTGGATTATAAGTCATTATTCTTTTTTCCTGTGTAATTTATTTGTATTCTCAAACCTCCCCAAAGTGAGTAAACTTTAAAGTAACTTTGCCTCATTAAAAAAAAAAGGATCCCTGACTTTTTTCACAGTTCTTTTGAGTAGTCACTGCTCCTAGATTTGACTACAGAAGCAACCTCGGTAATGACAGCTCCTCAGATGTCTTAATGTCAGCAACAGAGTCATCCATCAGCTTGGAGTGCTGTGTAAAAGTGGCTGCCATGCCACCTTTGTGTCTGATGGATGGAGCCTGTCACTGTACTGCCAACCTCTTTTATCTGCTGAGGCAGGCCAATCCCTTCAGATCCCCCTATAATCAGTTAGACCCTCTCTGATCCTCAACAAGAGCCCCAACCCCACATCTATTCATGAGCAATGTCAGATAAAGAATTGTCTGTGCAATTTATAGGTGGTTCTTGTGAAAAATTACAAGTCTCCAAACAGGTTCAGAGTGTTTTTCTTTCCTTTTTTTTTTTTTTGATCGATAGCTTTTTGATTAATTTGATTGCTCATATAACCTTGATAGAGACAGCAGGGAAACACCGAGTTGAAAATGACAAAAACAATAAATAGACTGATAGCAAGGAATGTGAAACATGGTATTGTGAAGAGGTGGTAGGAGATTGCGAGATAATAAAATCATGAAACTTCTGTATAATTATCTCAACCAGCAAAATGAAATCAAAACAGATGGTGCTTAACTCTTTCCTTCCCCTTTTCACAGATTTGGAGTTTCAATCTGTTTGCCCGCAGACATTCATGCGAATAGAAAATAGCTTTCAGACAGCAATTTAAAGTAATCCACATTTATCTAGTCATAATCTCATGTTAAATTATATTTTGTAACTCCTCTAAATGATATACCAACAGGAGATTTGACTATAGGTCCTAATGCTTCATATGTCTGAAAGGGAAGCTGGTCAAAGTTGGGATATAAACTAGTAGGTCATTAAAATATGAGAACATTAATTAAATCAAATTATAAGTCAGATTTCAGTATTAAGTCTCAAAATGTATCTCCATTGTGAATGCTTACCTACCAAGCAAAATAAGCAAGCTGCGTATCATTTACACATTCTGGTGAAGTGTAAATTAATATTGTGAGCACTGAATATAAAGTTGCTTGCTTGTTTACAGTGAGAAAAAAAGCATTCTTTTTAATGTGTTTTGTTGATTTAACAATTATGGCTTCTTGCTGGGCATCAAGACAATGCCTGGTTACATACGCAGGCATTGTCTGCTTATGTAACCAGCCTTAAGCAGACAAAATACATCATCCATCAATAGTCTGCAAGTTTTATAGCAGACTATAAAACTTGCAGATGGAGATGTTAGCTTCTGTGATAGTATCAAGATGGATTCCACTGTGGGTATCACTGCATATGAAAGTTTTATGATGTTTATGAACTATTAAGAACAGGCAGTTATAACGGTTTCAGGGGGCTTCTCAACCATTCATTGAATTCAGTTATTCGCAATACCCGGAGTTCACTGTTCAAAACCTGTATTACTCTAAAAGGATTACAAGAACATTGATATTATTGAATCTTTGTTTTCCCAAAAACATTGCTTATTCAATGCTCCTGAATTGAGTATTTTGTGCAATCTTTTGTCTGAATACATGCCAAGGACATTGGCACAAAGTGGAAGAAGGCTGGGATGAAACTAACTTACACGAAAGATTGAAGTAATCCAGAGTCCATCTAAACACTTAACTTTATTCAAAATCCATCAACTTTGCTGTTGTCCGACGACATTTTTTAAGGACAATAGGAAACAAGGAGCAGGCTGATCTATAGTGAAGGACTGATGTTGTGTTAAGGATGCGTTTGGTCTGGAAAAATGCGATTCAGCCAATTGCTAGAAGTAAAATTGTTGGGAGTACAGTCAATAGCCACGAGGAACATCTGCTTTCTAGTTTTAATAACATCTAAAAGAAACCAATATATCGCACAATAAGTCCCCACACAGCAAAGTGGCAGTAGAATTTTAATCATCTTTTGAATAAATCTAACCACACAAAGACTGCTCAAAAAAGAGAGATAATGTGCTGCAGTCCACACACAAAAATCAATCTCAGTATGTCATCCTCAGACATGTCCTCACCAGCATCAACATCTCTGTCCACAGATACAGTAACACCACTGCCAAATGAAATGTCAAGGGTACGGTTTGGTATGACAGTAACCATGACAGTTCTGAAGGAATATAAGCACTTTTCAGAGAACAGACTAATTTATCCCCTGGATAGCTCTTGAACTCCTAATGACTTTTTCTCAGCTCCAGTTCACAGCACTTTGAGGCTGTCTGAGGCTTTCTGTGGACTAATAAAACCTTAAGTGAGCAAAAACGTCTTTCATAAAATGTCTCGGTTCAATAGTTTTATCATTCTGGCTTTAAGCAAATGTCAAACAGGAGAGTTTCATTGGCACTTTATGAAAGTCTGTCGTAAAATGGCCAATATAATTTTACATGGTCCATGAAATCATCTATTGGTTACCGTTGTAGAAACTGCAGTTACACTGGTCAAATGTGTTGGGTTTCCAAACTGTTGAAGGATTACAGAGCAACTCGTCCTTTGGGGGCTTTAGCGAAACGTGAGTTTTAGCTTTTTTATTGGGACTTGACCTGCATCACACAAAATTGCTACAGTAACTTCAGCCCATAAACACTACCTTTGGTTCTTCCTTCTACCTTTTTAACATCACCAAAATGACCCGTTTATTGGTTCAACAGTTAAAACAGCTGTTGATCTGGACAGGCTCAAAGTCGACCAGGCGCTATGGTATGAAAGATAAATAACCACGCTCATGCTGCCAAGACAATAGATCATGGCAGGCATCAATAAATAATTACATTTAAATGTCTGTTAATGAACCGACTTTGCTGACTGGGCTGATGTTTATGGCCTCTGATGAAACTGCACACACAAGGCATCCATAATACAGAATGTCATAAAAGACTGGCCAGTTAATGGCTCTCAGTGCTCTGACTGCCTTGATAAGAGCATCCTCAATTACACACTGATGATGTGCTACAACTAGATATGCAAACACAGAGATATTTCTTTTGAAATGTTTGCCATCGCTAGCACAGCAGGTCTGCACTGATTAGTGATTGTAATTATGTAAGATATGTTTTATTAAGGTATTAAACAACAGCCAGTAATCACAAAAAGCAAAAGGTATGTCAGGTTGCAAGACAAAGGTATACCTGATTTTACTCATCTTCATGATTTCGAACACCACCAAACCCAAGTTTTATTTTTGTGGTGCCCAGAAGTGTTACATTCCTTCTACTTCCTGTTTACACTTAGGGGTTGGCGCTGTCAAGAATAATCCACTGTCTCCTTTTTCACTCAGCACTTTCAAATCAGACCTATTGACCTTTTGTTGTCCGTCTGTGTTATGCCTGAAAGAGGGATATGGTCAAAGATGCTCTCAGTTGAGAATCAAATTGATAGTGTCTGTAAGGAGACATTGTAAGTTTCTGTTTTGTGTGCATGGAAAATAAAATAGAAGTACAATAGGTCTTAAGGTGGCCTATGAATTATTTTCTGTTAGCAGACAGCAGATTGTAGGAGTGAGCAATGTGATAATATTACTGTAGAGATAGTAAAGAATAACAATGATTATTATATCATTCATCATGTATATTTGGTCTGTTGCTATTTTTTTTACTCTTGCACTGAATGATCAGTTTTAATTTGTTAATTTCATCTCTGCTTTTTTGGAACAGCAAAAAAAACAACTAAAAGTCATTATTTTGAGTAAATTCAAACAATGTGTGGTTCTTTACACCAGCATCGGGTAGTAACACACAGCTAACAACATTGTCGTAATGTGTTGTTACTGTACCAAGTATTTTTCCCACTTTCCAGGCAATAATGGTTACTGTGACACTGAAATGACAAAAAAAAGTAAATTAAATTTAAAAAAAAATACAAACACAACCCACACATTGAAAAATGTAATTCAAAACATATTTCAAGATGAAAAGTGAGGAAACAGCCACAACCTAACTGGCTTTACAAGGACAAAACCTTTTAAACTTCCCTTCAGGGATAATAACCTTGTGACCTTGATTGATATACCAGTAAAAAAACAAAACAAACAAGAAATTTAAAAACCAAAATTAGCCAGTTGCAACTTTAGAAAATATGTGTGCATCCTCTTTCTGAATCACAACAAAGATTGTTTTTAAGCCTGAAAACAAAGTTTGTTGTGTTTAAATCTGGATAGAATATCCAGAGAATGTTAGAAATAATTACATAGATGCTCACTTTCCACATTTGTTTTTATCTACTTGTTTCACTTTGCAGTTTGCACTGCAGTTGTTTCCATTGAACTTCAACTAAATAAATTAATACATATGAGTAAAGGCTTTTTGATTTTGGAGAAAATGGAAGCTCATCCCAGCAAGGCTCAGTTTTGACAAGGCTGATACATTTTGATGTACACTCTGCTACTGAAGCATTGGGTTTTCCAAAGTGAGCCTTAATCTGTAATTGTTTTGACTCCCAGTTTCATTTGTGTCTCTATTCTGATCATTCTTTATTGTTCATTTACTTATATCTTGCCATTTTGGTTTAGCCCTTGTCAGTTCATTTAGTATCATTGTGCTTTAGATTTGTTTCTTTACATAAGTGTTTTGTTCAGTTTATTGTTTAGGGTAGGTTCAGGTTTTTTTCCCCCTTTTCGTATTATTTGCTTGTTTATCTTTAATTTCACCTTCAGTCTGCCATTTTGTTCTTCTTCCCAGTTGCTAAAAGTGTTCTCATGTTCTCTACCTGCTTCTTCCCCGGCTGCATCCACTCATCTGTAATTAGCCTTTTCCACTCCCTCATCAGTAAATTTTTCTGGTTTCATTGTTCTCCAATGACTCCCTTGTTTCATTCTAAGAGCAAGGTCTTCTCACCCAACATCAGTGTCTGACCTCATAAATGTACTTCTTGAAGAATGGTCAGGTCTTGTGGAAAAATCTACCAGAAGAGTTGAAGCTGGTGTAATTTTACAGGAAGGACTGATGTAGGTATTGAAGAGACTTTGCAAGGGAAGATTAGAAATGGGTGTCTTTCTCTGTGTGTAGGTGAACATTATGTGATACAAAAGTCATTTCTGAAAATAATTGAATATTTAAGTCTTTTTCTGATAGCATCATTGGATTGCTAATGTCTGGTGACAACAATAACATAGTTTCAGGTGAAATTTCTAAAACTGCAAAACTGGGACAACTGAAATCAACACTACTATGAAATATTTGGTAAATATCTGCAGTTAAAACATTGACATTTTTATAAGCAGAATTGCTCGGTGCATGTCATCTCTAAAGTTAGATGTTTTCAGTCATTCCATGGCGTGTTTACGTATGTGTGCTCAAGAAATATGTCTCTCCTCCTGAACCGTGACGTGAATGACAGACACAAAGTCTGACTGAGGAAACAAAGAACGTTTAATCCAGGCATGTTTCACATGAAGGTGGCGAGTGCGACACTCCTGGAGGTACAATGGTCTCTTATCAACATGGCAGCTTCTTAATTATTCATCAAGGTCTGAATGCATGTGTATGTGCTCATGTCTGGGGTGCTGAGGCCTTGGAGGGCTTTGTGAAAAGATGAGCATGATATGACACATGAAACAGGTGCAGTGGCGGCGACGCACAGCATGTGGCCGAACACAGAAAAGCACACACAAACAAACACGCACAGTGGGATAATTACATGCACGTCACCCGTAGCCAGCTGTGGGTTATAAAACAAAACAATATCAGTTTGATTGTGTCGTGAAGCGACTTTGAGAATCTGAGAAGACAATGGGGAGACTGCTGGAGGAGTGGTATGGCTCCACTTTCCTAATTTATTTTGCTACTCATGCATACACACAATTACACCAACACATACCCAAACTTTTTTTCCCCTCCAACATTTGTCATCGTAAATAATTAATATGGATTTGTGCTGCAGCTCAGATACCACGCTGGTGATTAGAGGAAAGTGCAGTGCTGGGTTTTGCTGTGGGCTTCCTAACCCAACAACAAAAAAGCAAATTCGTTTAAACTTGTATTGAACCAATTCATCAGGTTAAGTGGACAGAAAACACCAACACCTCACTGTAGCTTATCAGTGGGGAAAAAAATGTCTGCCCTCGGTGGTGACCTTGTGATTGTCAGTTATTTTTCTTCTCAATTGAGAGAACAGAAAGTCTGCAACAGATAATCCGGTGATCGAATAATGCCCTCTTTAAACCACGTTTTGAAACAGCACAAAAATAGGAGATTAGTTAAAGCCACCGTCAGCATGTGGAGTCTTGGTTTTAGCACCTCAGGGATATATATATATATATATATATATATATATATATATATATATATATATATATATATATATATATACTATATAAGCAATTCTGCTTATATATATATGAAAATGATCAAAATTTATATAATGTGTCAATAATAATGAAGTGGTAATTTTATCACATTAGCAATGACTTGACCTTTGACTGAAAGCATACTGTAGTACAGTATACACACAATGTCTTCCAAATGAACCATAGTGTTTATTCTCAATACATCAATTCCCCTGAGGATTCCACAAAGTCCAGATTTGTTAAGTTGTTTGTCTACAAATGTTCCAGTAAGAGCTCCAGAGTTATCAAGAGTCTCTTGGTTGATCAACACTCTCCTTACCCTGCCTGTCACATTAGGTGGCCTTATATTGTGGTCATATATTGGTTGGTTGACAGTTGTTCCTTATATTTTCCATTGTTTTGATGATTAACTCAATTGTCCTCTGAGAGATCACCAAAGCTTGTGATACTGTTTTATAAACTAATCATACCTTAAAATTTGCCACAATGTTATCCCTGACCTCTCCGCTGTATGTTCACTAATATCAAATCTCTATAGCCTCCACAGAACAGCTAGATTAGGTGCACTTTGGTTGACTTTTGAAGGTAATTGGTCACACTGGATTGTATTCAGTATTATAAGATCAACAGAAGACAAAGGCAATTGCACGTCACAATTTTTGAGAATCTGTACTTGTAAAGGACAACCAATTCTCAAACATCTCTACATAAGATGATGTGATAGTACCACATAGAACAAAGATGGCTAGATAAAAAAAACTAACAAAAAAAGCATGCCTGACTTTAGAAGCATCAATCAATATGTGATCATTAGGCATCCTGTCCCTACACAGTGATGAGCTGAAAGTATATCCAGTAGCCAGCCCAGGGGACTCTTAGGACAGCAGCATACCCAGATACAAGTACAGGCAGAGTAAACAGACTCATAAAATCCACATAGAAGAGCCAATTATAGCCAGAACCTGACATCTCCTTGTCGTAAAAGCTACAGGAAGCCGTAACTATCGGGCAGAATGTGAAATACAACTAGTTGTTATTGCCACCCATTTGTAGCTATTAAAAGCAACCCTGGAGACCTGTGGTACACGGGGTAAGGAGGGCATTCTGCCTGCCTCGCCTCACCTTATGCCAAAGCTCAGGGAGGCCTCCAGCAGGGGCCCCCTGTGCCAAGCAATCCTCTCTGTGATCACCTGATTTATCATCACCCTTCCACAGCTAATGTACCAGGTTCTCTGGCTCAAAATGATTGGCCCACACTGACAAAAACCGGTTTTATTACTATCTGCACTGGCATCAAAGACCAAGCAGCTTGTATTATTCATAAGATCACCCACATTTCCTCATTGAAACATGAGCTACATTATGCGGAGTGCAAATGCGCTGCTGATTTATGGGCTGTTCATTGTGTACAAACACATGAATGGAGAAGATGTAAAGACCCTTGAAATAATGCAGCTTTGCAAAGCAGAAACAGGCAAACAGGGTGAAAATGGAAGAAAAAAAAACTCCAGCAGTTACTTAAATGATGAATCACACTGTCTGTTCAAAGGCAAAAACCATCAATGTAATCAAAATCAAACCATTTTCCTGATTTTGCCCTTGTTTTTCACATCATTTCCTCACCCGCTTTTGTTGCACACAAACATTAAAGAGAAAAAAATTAAAAACTTGCTCTGTCTCCCATTCTCACCCACACAGCTCAAACACACTCCCAGCCAAACACTTCAAATCACTCTCATCAGTAATCCACAGGAGTGTTTGAGGCTTTGCTGGTCCAAGGCTATTGATTTTGCAGCGCCGCAGCATTCAGCGGTCATTTGCAGTGATGAGGGAAGACAATCTTGGCCAAATTATCCCTGGCATTCATTAGGAGGCCAACCGGAGGAAACCAACTAGAGTCTATTGAAACTTAATCAAGAAGTGGTGCAGGCTAATGGCGAGTTTGTCTTGGCTCTCCCTGCGGGTCGGTGTAGCCGCAGGAAGTTGTCGGGGAAGTAAAAATCAACACTTCAAAGTGTTTCAATCAATCCTCAATACTACACAACATAGCAGCAGCCCCAGCATGGCTTCTTTATGTTTAGCTTTGTCATACAGATGCAAAAACAGAGATGGGGCATGGCAGTATGGAGCTGCTGCTGTCTGATTCTAGTTCATACAAATGCATAACAGACTTATAGTAGGTGAAGCTGCATCTCCAGAACTAATGTGTTGCCACTTTTCAATGCAGCAGAAAAAAGATTAATTTGCTATACGAAGGACACAATGTGTCACATTTTAGAAAAATATACATAAAATTACTAAAATGTACTTTTAAAGATGCATTGAAACATATATGTAGTATTTAAATTACTAAATTGATTTAATTCCTAAGCGACTTGGCCAGCTAATGTGCAAAAAAAGAAAAAAAAAAGAAAAGAAAGAAGTTTGGATACTTACAACAGTCACAGCCAGAAATAAATTCAACTTGAATCAGCGTTATTCATTACAATTATTATTAATTATTATTATTATTACAGCATCATTCATTACAATTATTACCAGCTACTAAAATATTCAGAACCCAACCAGATCTGTAGGCAGTAGCACGTAGTAGACACCTGATAAGTATATGTATTCATTGCCATCTGGTGGTCAGAAACCGGTGTCGCATGTCCCTTTCAGCTGTACATGTCACTGTGGTGTGGAGTTTAAATAGTTTAAAGTTCAAATCAGTAGGGATTTACTAATTCTAATGTTTTACTAATTCCTTTTAGTAAAACATTTTTATTTCATTCTTTGTTTTTGGGGGGTTATTCATTTCATTTCGTCTGTCCTAAAGAAAATCCAATGTGAACAATTGCCCACAGAAGTGACCTAATTTTAAAATGGTCCATTTGAGTGTACTTTGTGCTTAGCATATAACCAGTTGTTTGAGAATATCGGTGAAAAAACAAAATTATGAACACCAAGGAACACACCAGGAGGGTCAGGGAGAAAGTTATGGAAAATTTGTATAAATTTATCCAAATAGACATCTCAAAGACATTTTCAATATCAGTCAATCAATGTCTTGCAGGATGCCTACAAGTAGTTAGCATGTTAAATAAAGTAGAAAACTGTCAGTGTGGGCTTAATAAATAATAAGCTGTGCTGTCTCTCAGAACCATTACGCAGGTAAAAAAAAAAAAACTATAAAGAGTTATAAAGATTGAATCAAGCATGTAGCATTAAGAAAATATGCATGCTTAAATTGCTAAAAAAAAAAAAAAAAAAACTAAATGAATTGAAATGCTTTGAAATTCTGATTTTTTTCAAATTTTTTTAATATCTTCATAATTTACTGTACTTGTGGGGAAGCCACAGCAAGTGTAAACCTGAAACTGAGTTAAACCAGATCGATCTTTTGTTGCAGCTCTATTATAGCACAAGCAGATGAAAGTCTGCTGCCAGCACCTGGTGCCGTGACCTCAGCGTGCTGACTCTACACTTGCACGGTGGGCCAACACATCTGGCTCGATTTCGGTGATGGCTATCCAAACATACGTGCAGGCTGTTCCGAGCCTCCTGCTGTACATGATGGAGATCAATTAGCAGGAAATGAGGCGGAGAAACATTGACGTATGTAGCGGGTGAAAGACGGCGAAACAACATGTTGCACTTTCACATGGTTCTATACCCATTAGTAAGTGTTGTAGATGAAGTATAATGGCAGGGATAACCCCGTGGAGTGAGATACCCGTCTTTAAAAGTTGCTTCTTGACTAAAATACTAATCAACAAATGTTCCAGTTTTTTAGCTGTTTCTATTGCTGGCAACTCAGTAAGCTTTGTTTATGTTCAGGTTTTTATTCCTCAAGTAGATAACATTGCCAAACATCTTAAGTCAAAAACATGGACTTGAGAAACATCCTAATCTTGATGCAGATGACTTTACATGATATTGCACCAGGCAAAATTGTGAAGTCAGACATTGATGTTAGATGACAAGGCCTGGCTCACAGTCTTTGCTCCAATTCAAGCCAGTGGTGTTTTATTGGGTTAAGGTCGGGAATCTGTGCAAACCAATCAAGTTCTTATGCGCTCATCCATGTCCTTGTGGACCTTGTTTTGTGCACTGATCCATGTTGGAACAAGAAGGAGCTGATGCAATAGAAAACAGCCCCAAACCATAATCCACCTCTGCAGCAAATTCACACTTAAATAATTTTCTCTCATAGCGTTTATGAGTTATTCCACGTAATCCAAAATAATATTTATTCAACTCCCAAGGATTGCATCATTATATAATGTGCAATATAGCACAGCTGACAATAAAACCACGATGAGGCAGCACCATTCACTGCAATTATCATCAATTACTAAAATAGTCATAGCCCAACAACACCTGTCCACAGTAGGACAAAGCAGACACCTGTCCCAAATGTCTATTTATTGTTGGTCACTGTGGTTTGGAGTTGGTTAGCAATCACTGATATGGATTTTAAATAAATGGGTTACAACAATGCAGTCAGATGTAGACATGAAGATGTAGAGCTATGCTCAAGTATTAGTCCAAATAAAAGAGCACTTAAAAAGAAAAGATGCATTATAGTTTATATCTTATGCATGCCAATGACTTGTGATAATGAAAGCATCATTTTTATTCCACTTTGAAACAGGAATGTTCAATGGCTGCCTGAAATTGTAATTCTTCCACCAAGATTTTAAAACCATAAAGGTTAAATCTCACCTATGTCCATTGAACATCAACCACCAGGAAAAAAAAAATGTCCTTATTTTTTCCTCTAAAGCTGCTTAGCTAATGATGAAAAAAAGCTTTTCTGATTTAAAGATATATTAAAGAGTTGATGGCTGACGTATTCACTGCCAATGTAGAGGTGTAAAAAAAAAAAGTCTCATTATAACATAGGCTGTAGGTGTGTCTGTATTTCATAAAAGTTTGATTAAAATAAGTTTGTTTTTCATTTAGTCAAGCTACCAGAAATTTTACTTACCCCATTTAATCCCAAAATGGGTTAAGTAATGGGTTTCTATTGTGACTGTCAACATGTTTACACATCCTGCTCACACACCAAAGCAATTTTTGTAAATGCAACGGTGTATATCATAACTAGACACTTTAAAGATCATGTGCACCAAACATCTTTGTTGAATGTTTATTTAAACATACATTGCTAGCCTCTTCTTTGGGAGGTTTGTGGCAGTCTTCCTCTCGCCAAGGTGCAACCAAGCTATAAACAGCTCTGGTCATGTGATAATTTACTCTAAACATGTGATACTCCGTAAGTATTATCCAAACACTCTGAACTTTCAATATTTGCTGAACATTAACTGAAAATTTAATCAGTAAGCTTTTTGGAGTCCTTGAAAGTGAAATTAATTTCTTTGTCACCATTGTGACCGGTGGGTTTAAATGGGTTAAGTATAAGTGGCGATACTTCAAAATAATATCCCGAACAATAACAATATCACATCTTTGTCTAAAAAATTACTCAAGTAAATGCAATTAGTCACTACCCACCTCTGGTTGTTTGATCTTATGCCTGTGCTGCCTGCCTTTCCTTCCTCATTTTTACCTATGAAGTGGAATGAGAGCAGGAAACCAAAGAGGCATGTTTGTTTTGATCCTACATCTTCACTATAAACTCTGCCAGCATCTGCTAATACTCTGAGCACACCTGGCATATTACACAGGCTTATATCCTGCTCCTCAACACCTCACAAATGTGCTGATCCAGTCTCCTATTGTATAGTCCTTTCTCAGACTGTATGGCAGTCTCTGCCCAGGAGTAATTAAATCCTAATCCTCCTGCTGACAAAAGCAGAGGTAGCATTCATTCATTTTGCAGCTGAGAATGCCTGATGGATAGCCACTAAAAGGTTAGGAGTAACACTGGGGTTTTGTCTGATATATTCACCCTACTGCTGTGAAGTCTGGACATTTTTCTTTCCTCTATTCTTCAATATTTGTCAGACCGCCCCAGGGCAGCTGTGGCTACCATCCAGTAGCTTGCCATGATCAGCGTGTGAACGTGTGAATGAATGGAAATGTCTGATTTCATGTTAAGTGTCTTTGAGTGTCCTACTAAAAGGTCTGATGTCACTTCAGTTTCATTAGCTGACGATACATGTTAGTTCAGGAGTGTTCAGCAGGCATTTTAACAGCAAAGTGATGGCCTACATTGAAGAAACCCTTCAATGAGGGCCATGTGCACTCATTTCTCAAACTAAACAGAACATCCTGAGATAACCAACAACAACAATCAAATCATTTTAACAACATCATGGCAAAACAATGTAAATGACTCAGTCGAGGAGGACAGTCTCCTACACAACACCCCTCACGGTAGGTCCAACCACAATTTGCACGTTCGGTTTTGATAAAGTGACCACTGTAGTGTTTATGTCACGCTATGTACACAAACAGCTGGCCATGTTCTCATGTGAACACTCTGACTCAAGCCCTTAACCGTAATTTCTTTGTAACAGCTGCACGTTAGGCCACATGTTTACCCAGCTCTGAGAGATCAGTAGGTGTGCGTGAGCTCCAAAGGTATCAGGTTAGTGACTAACCAAAACTCCTACTGTTAGTAAAGCTGGGAACAGAGGGGGCGAATGAACTTGGATTTTCCACAAACTCAAGCCATGTTCTCCACCGTTTGATGGCATGAGTGCTCTGCTGCACAGGCAGGTTTTACATGACATCGGTGGTTTTGAATCCAGCTGTAAGCAGGTTTTCTGCTGTGCTGGCCACACAGTAGTGTGTCAGAACATGTATATGCAGGAAGCATGGCCGTTCTGTTTGTTCACATTCCTGACCATAAGGAAGCACCTCAGCATACCAGCAGGAGGTCACCTGGAAATTTCATCAGTTTCTTTTCGGTCTCCTGATTTAAAGCCTGTGGACTTGTGTGTCTTTTCCAGATGTTAGCTGTTGAAAGACGGTAGACGCTAGTGGTATACTGTCAAAAGGATTTTAACCATTATGTTTTTTTGTGTAGGTCAACTTTAATCCTTTTCCAACTTTTGGTATGCAAAATGCATTGTGTGCTTCATATTATTGGCACAAGGTTTTATGATAGCATGAGAAATTTATATTTTTGCACAAAAGCATTTCCAGCAATTAAAAAAATTCTTCAAGTTTCAAAAATAACAGTGATATTTGTGATGTTGTGGTTCACATATGACCCAGCAGGAAATATTGGCTTTGCATGCATAGCTTAAAAGCTTTGTGGATGAAATATTGTTTTCCATTTATCTGACTTTAGGTTGCTTGGCTCAAAAAGAAAATTCAAACATCTCTTTCCACATCAAAACTCTCCACCTCATTCCGAACTGATACATCGTCCCCTTGGTGATTTTTGCGACTGGTTTGGGCCCCTCCTCGCATTGGGACGGCAAATCTCCAAAGATGCCTGAACCAACTTAACTGACACTCTCTGAATCGAGACACCAATTTTAGCTTTGTGTATCCAGGATATCTTTCTTTTGGTCATGACCCCTGCAATGGACTGGCACCCTGTCCAGGGTGTACCCTGCCTCTTGGCCAAAATGTCTCGCTGGATATAGGCACTAGCACCCCTCCTGACCGCGGGATGGATGGATGGATGGATGGATGGATGGATGGATGGATGGATGGATGGACGGACGGACGGACGGACGGACGGATGGACGGTCATGACCCTTACCTCGTGCCCTTAAGTGAGGTTTGGAGGTTGGAGCGATGGATTTCAGACGTTTTGTTTTTGGTTCAGCTGTGACTTCACTACGACAGACGATGACTGACCATGAAACCCCAAACCAGCTATCCATCTCCAACTTTACACTATCTTGATTAGTGAACAAAAAACAAAGATAATTGAACTTCTCTACTTTTAGCACTGAACAGTCCCTTTTTTTGGTTGAAAACCATCGTCTCCAACCAAAGGTAGAATTGATCCTTACTACGCACCGATTCAGTACAGACTGAATATCATGACCAGAAGAACCAGATCATCTGCTAAAAATGTGGATGAGACCCTGAGATTCCCAAATCGGACATCCTTCTCTCTAACTCTATGCCTTAAGATCCTGCCCATTATTTTTCATTGTTAGTTTTATGGTTAAACTTCAAATGTTCACACTCTTTTCTGTCTTTTATTAAGGAAAAGATAGAGTATGTATCTTGTCAGCCACCCCCTTAAATATATGAAAACATTTTTGGTCATGACTGTAGTTTTGTTTTATAGAAACAAAGCAGACTTCTTAACTTCTTTCAACCTAAAATCTACTGATTGACAGAGGGCCCGACGGCACAGGTTGTATGTCAGCCTCTCTTCTGCCAGTAAAAACAAGCAATGTGCAAGACAGGCATGAGAGACAGTAACAGTCCAGGACCATGAATGAACCTGAGAACAAGTAAATTAGCAAGTAGCAGCACAAGAATTCACACATTTAGATTATCCAGTCAGCCCAAAGTGCAAGTGTGCCTAGAGGTGTGTTTATCTGTGGATGTGAAGGCAGCAGGATGTGCATGTTTGTGAGAAGGTTAAGGGCTCTGACAGCCTGAGGAAAGAAGTTGGTAGAGAACCTTGCTGTTCTAATCCAGACCCCTTCTAGCCATTATTAATACACAATAATTCACATAGGATGGAGCTGATATGTTTTCATCTTCCCATGCAGTCACACAAAGAAGCAGTATGCTTGATGTGTTCATCCAGATGTATCTTTAAATACAACGTTTCCATCAGTCTTCAGCATCCTGTGGATGAAACTGAGGTACATTTATAAAGCAGCTTTCCTATGGAGAAAAACTTACTCTGGGTACATTTCATTCTTACAAGCAGGGTGGTCTTTAGTGAAACGGTTTTCCTTCTCACAAATCATGCCTGCAGCGACATATCGAAACACACGTACAGGGCCATAAACAAACTGCCTTTACTGCTCTTTGGTTTGGTCCCATTCCATAGCTGTAGAAGGTGAAACATCCAAATCCTAGCTCTGGAAAAACACCTTGTTCGCCAAACCAACACCTACTAAAACATTACAGACCCCATTATTAAAATAAAAAAAATCTCTGCATAAACAATAAGATGAGAATCAAAGCTTATGATAGTCACATGGAATAATCAGTGCTTAAGTTTTCCTTAACTGCTAATTAAAATTATTGCAAGCAGAAGTTTGTTTTAGCAACTCGGTGTGAGTGTGTGAGGCAGTCAAATTGGAGAGGAAAAGGGAAATGGTGAGCAGGGCGGTCCCTCTCTTGCAGGCAAAAGACAAACAGTTTACATGGCGTAAATTCTGGGTAAGTGGCACTCCAAACAGAGCAGAACAGGTACAGAAAACACCTCCAGGAAGCTGAGGCAAACAGAACACACAAAACCCATGCTACCACCTTGGCTGTGAGAGCCGCAGCAAAGATTTTTCTTTATTGGTTTGTTTTATACATTTGAAATCTAAAACCAAAGTTTTAATGATCTTTCTTTAGTGCTGGCATTCTCTTTTAATGTCAACAAAACGAAACTGGAGTACAAAGAAATGGCTTGCACATCGAGACAGGCAATAAAAATATGTGCTAAACTATCAAATGAAGTTGTTGTTTTGTTTATTGAAAAGGCCTCACTTAGTTTTTTTTTTTTTTCCTACGGGTGTCAGGAAGTTACAGGTACTTCCCTCACCTGACCAATTCACAACTCCTGACCATGAATGTTTTCATGTGTTTGAGGGGGTGTCTGACAAGTTAAATCTGTTATCTTCTCCTTAATATTGAAATATAAACATGTTCAGATACACAACAGATGAAAGTACATAACCTGCTCTATTTACAGTCACAGCTGTGGTCCTACTTCATATACAAGAAGCAGAAAACATTAAAGCAAAGACCAAAGTCTCTTTTTCAGGGCTTTGTGATTTTAGGGATGCACAAGCCTTGAAAAATTGTGCATTCCTGTAGTGAATCAGACCCTTATTCTTTTGTTTTGTTATGGAGGCTAACTGAACTGCTTTCATCTCTGCCATTGCACCAGATTAGAATTTGATCAAACCCGAGATGCGAGTATTCTCACTCTTTTGCTTCTAATCACGCAAGACGTCTCAGTGAGCACATATTTCTCCTTACTGTCTTCAACCTTAGAAGTAAAGAATAATAGGAGCCGTCTCTGAATAACATGACCACTTTGTTAGTTTCCAAACCTTTGAGCTCTATGGAAAGAATGTGGTTTTGGCTGCGGACAAGTGGAGCCGTGGAACAGCTCTACCTCATCTGTGGTTTCATTTGTGTATGGATCTGGTTTTAAACAAGCATATGGGCCGGTTGCATGGCAAGCGAAGGGCGGTGTGTTTTTGCAGGGCTGAATAATCTCGTCGCCAATGCAGTGCTGCATCTTACCGCCATTATCCCTTTTCAGCGCGGCAGAACCGTCGACCTGACACAGCTTCTGCAAATTCTGTCACACAATTATTGGCATCTAGGTCAGTGCATCTCTGAGGCACATGGAAAAATACACAGACTCACACCGGGTTGGTCTTAATGTTAGCCCGCTCTCTAGAGTTTACCCACCATGTCTCAGATGGAAACGCTAAGCAACCTTTGATGATGGCATTTATTGCCATCATAGCTCATCGATAATATGAACATTCAAGGAAAATAGATACGAAGAGAGCAATTTACACAGATTTATTGGTTGCTTAATTTTTTTTTCTACAGCCCATTTTCTTGATTGAGCATGGAGGAAAACCACTGGTCAAAAGTAAAAAACACAGAAGTGTCATAGTACAGGCAAAAATTTGTGTTTTCTAATAACTTTACTGCAATGTACTAATTACAGTATGATACCATTTTGTAATACAAAGTGATTATGTAAAGACCTTACACCAATGACTTGGCTAAAGTTCTTGAAGGTAGGAGGGAGAGGAAGCTAGTAATTCAAAACAAATTGTTCTCCAGTTCAGACTTGTCTACCACTTACCCAGGTTTGATTCAATTTGACAAGGAAATGGTTAGGGTTCCTGGTTAAAAGGACATGTTTATGGGTTTTAATGCATTTTTACCTTTAGATATTAACATTTATGCATTTTATATAGAATAATATACAGTATAGAGTAACAAATAGCTGGTATCAGGCAGGACAAGTGGACTCTAAAAAAAAGCTGGAAAAGCGTTAATTATAGCGTCACTATAAAGGCACATGGCATTAAACATCCCATTCACACATTTAAAATAACTACAAATTTGCCTAATATAGATGGGGCTTTTTAGGGGTGGAAGATGGGAGGAAAACAAAATTCCGAGAAACTATGAAAGAACTTTTAAAAAACTATAATTAGTTTTTATTAAAATAAATTGCTTTCAACAAGCACAAACATTGAAAACAAAACAAAAATACGGTATCGGGTATGTACCATTCTGTGATCACTGACATGCAACCATGCATTAACATACAGCCATGTGAAAAAAGGCACCATATGACTGCACATTAGCATGGTGTCTGTGTGCTGCAGTATGGTGGACCAGGGTATATCTGCCACTCCCTCAGTGGTTTGGCACAATTCTGATAATCCATAACTATCTTAGGAATCTGGACAAGTGATTGATTTCTGTTGTCCGGACTAATAACTTCTCCAACAAACATTGCAACTTTGTTTTATTCTTTCCAAGACAGCTTTGCTAAGAACTGGAAAGTCAATCTGGGAAGCAGAAGGGAGTGACAAAGCCATTAAAGATGCATTAGAAAAGAGTTTACAGTTGAGTAACAGGAATGCTGAAAATAGATAGTGGGTTTTAATGCCCACGTTAGGCAGGAAAGAGAACGGTTTTTCACATTAATCAAAACTGAGTCAGTTGCACTCACAGCACGCTGTAGGTAATTAGTGGAGCACTTTAAGTGAGCATTACCACAATTAAACTTATTCACCCTCAACAGCAGCCCAAACATAACACCGATCCTAGCCAGAGAATAATAATGGAAACCTTTTGGCTTTCTAAAGTAGGAGCTAAGATTAGATTTGGCTACCAGAGTGGGAGGTTTAATACATTTCTGTAACAACCAAAAATCACAGCAATTACATCTGTCCCACCTTTTAATTGCATGGCAAAAGTAGAGAGGTTTTATGCAATCACAAAAAAGTTCACAATGGAGTTAGGAAACCTGTTTTCAAAACCAAAAGAACAAACAAAATGTCACCATTGGTAACAATGAGTGTGACTATTTTGTTCTCAAACCTAAAACATGAAGATGTCCACAATAATATCTTAGCATATTATATCAACAGTTTTAAATAATTTTTTACTTAAAATGTAATATTTATACTTAGTTTCTTCTGCTCTGCACATATGGATCCTTGTGGATTCTGAAGTTGTTTAGACAGCTTTAATTTTAATTTAAAAGTAATGTTTTCTACATAGTATGAAGAAAGCCTTACTATGATAATATGGACAGCATGGTATAGAAATTAGTAACGACATCAGTCACTCATATAACTGTAAAGACAGTACATTTGGTAAGCTGTATCTGTAAAACACCAAACCACAGGCTAACTACTAATATAGCCACCCCAAGTAGTCAACTAATATCAGTTTTTCATACATGTGGACCTCAATAAATACAAATTTAAGTCACAGAACTTAAGACACATTTTTCTTCCACTTGACTTTCCATGAATATGCTCAGAAAACAAATTTTCAAACACATTTGACCTTTTTGTACCTTCTTGTAATGTATCCTGAACACCTTTAAAGTCAGCATACATCCCTATTATAATGAAGGCTGTAACACGGATATGAGAGATTTCTGCAATAAGTTTTCTTAGTAATACTTATATGTTGAGAAACCACATTTTCAGTCTGCTTTGCTTCTGACAGAATGAACAAAACTAAACTTCTAAAGCATATCGCTCTGCAGTCATTGATTACTCGTGACATTGCGTTCTAATGCCAAAACATGCAATGCCAGACTATTGGGAGAGTAGCAAAGAACTCGAGTCAAATGGATTAAGCTGAAGTTGTTTAAACAGAGCAAATGGTAAATGGACTGAACTTCTATAGCGTTTTTCCAGTCATTTTGACCACTCAAAGCGCTTTACACTAGAGTCACATTCACCCATTCACACACCCAAACACACACACATTTATACACCGATACGCAGATTGGTAGGCAATTGATGTGCCAATCCTTGGCACATCGACATGTGGCAGGAGGAAGCTGGAATCGAACCTACAACCTTCCGATCACAAGACTACTACTCTACCATACAGCCACAGTCGCCCAAAAAGTCTCAAAGAGTTCTAGCAAGACAATATCTTATACTGACAGATTTTCTGACAATTACCTGGTTGTACAATGAAGAAACAACTTGGTATTCACAACCCCCTATACACTGGAAACACCACTGAAAATAATAAAAGACGGGATGTGAGGAGAGATTGCTAAAACCCTCAGACTGGGATATCAGAGTCAACATACAGAAGAAAACAAGTGAGCTGTATGTGAAAGAGAAGGAGGAAGCAACATCAAGCTGCACGATGAGTCTGCAACCTTTTTGTCTCAACTCCTCTATCTGAGGTACCAGCAGTGTCTCAGAAGATGTCTAAAAAAAGCTCTAGGTTGCATTCAGGAACTTGACCTAAATCTTCACAAGAGTGAGAAAGAAAATGAACACAAAAAAAGTTTCCTTACCTGACGTTCCTCAACAGTTTTCTGCAGCTTTCCTGTAGTTGAATGGTCTGATGTGTGTGTCTGCATGTCAGCGGCTGTACTGGAATCACTCTGATTCAAGCAACAAACAGACACCTGTTTAGTTTTGCTTTGTATGCAAACAATAATAATTAAAGAAAAAAGTTTTATCACTCATCCTCCTACCTTACAGTATCCGGCGATCTGTTCTGCGATGCTGTTGATGTGCAACAAGTGTCGCTTCAATCTCTGCTGATACGTGAAGGCAGCGAGCTGAGCTTCGTTCTGCAGCGTCGCCACCTGAGCCACCAGGAGCTGCTCTCTCCTGTTCCACCTGAGCCGCGCCATCCGGGATGCCCGCTCCAAACCTGCGCCCCTCTCCTCCAACGCACGTTTCACTGACCGGAGCGAGTCCACGCAGCAGCGCTCCTCCTCCGTGCTGTTCATGCTGTGACCGGACAGCAGAAGTCGGCGTCAACTTCTGACAAAAACTTGGGAGCACAGTGACGCGTTTTTGCTCTTTTCGTCTCCACCGAGCGTCGGAGTCCAAAGGTTTCGCCCCTCTGCGTCGGGTTTTTGAGTCCGATCACGCACACGGTTTGCGAAAGAAACTTTGGAGTTCGAGTACGGATTTATTAAAGAGAAATTTTACATTTAAAATAATCAAACTAGTTGGGGGCAGTGAGAAAACAAAGTGTTAATGTTCTGCGCAGTTTACGTTTCGCCGGTGAGTCCGTCGGAGTGGGGAGGAGGAATGACGTTTATACTTGGACTGTCAGGATGCTGGATTATTTATTTAATTTTTTTCCCTTGGGTTTTGTTTGTAGTTATATTTTGGTCTGTATTCCTAAGTCTCTTATTTTTGATCAGATAATCCTTATTTCCGTTTTACTTTAGTTCAGTCCTTTCTTAGTTAGTTGTTTTTTGATGCGGTTTGATTAATTTTTCCTCTTCCCCTGTTGGTGTACTTTCCCTCGCCCTCTCTCTCTTCTCGCACCTGCAACCTGTTAGCCAATCAGTCCAGCTTTTACTCTTTCGGTACTTGACCTCCTCTCCTTCACTCACCCTTTGTTGGATTCTCCCATTGTCTGTACCCAGTTCCTGTTTTGCTTTGCTCTGACTTCCTGTATTTTATTAAGGTCTTTTTTCATTTTTTTTCCCCATTAAAATACCTAATCTAATCTCCAAATGAAGAATTGAATTGTATGTTACTCTCAAAAGGGTTTACATCATACATTTTTCAACTATTTATGTTCAAAAGTACGTCTGGACCTACTTTATAAAATAGGACAGATTAGAAAATGAGCAAACAAAATTTCAAATGAACCAATCAAAATCATTTTTTCAATTTTGTTTGTACATAAACAAAACATGCACAGTAGATGCATTCTTCACATGTAATTTTCATGTGTCTGTGTGAAAATTTGAAATGTCCACATATGTTGTTTGAGGACAAGCAATAGCATGTCAAAGATGTGTAAAAGTAAAGTGTATTTGACTCCCTGGCCTTCCATACTCGTATAGGCACCACATGAGAAGGAGTTCATGGAATCTTATCTAAAAAAAAATGAAAAAAGAAAACTGACTTTCCTCAGATCAAAAGATCACTATTTCTAAAAAAAATTTTTTTTAAACTTTTATTTATTTATTTATTTATTTATTTATTTATTTATTTATTTATTTATTTATTTATTTATTTATTTATTCAACATCCCAGTTAGAAATAATTTAAACAAGTTTGTTTTGGGAATTTGATGTTTGTTACACATCTTCTCCACCAGAGGTCGCCTCTCTCTGGCAAAATCAAATGTTACAAAAACAAACCCCTTAACCTTTGTAAGAGTATTTTAAGCCTTCATAAAATTGACATTGTTGCCAGATATTTGCCTTGCTTCTTATACAACTTTTGTTCTGCACACATGAAGCACGTCTCAATGGGGCTCTTCAGTAGCTAAATACCCAACCCGGTTAATCTGATTGAACAGCATGACAGATTCTCAGATATCAGGTCCCACTTCAAACGGTCTGGTTATGGTCTGCTCTGTGCACCAGTTCAGAGTGAGTTTTGTGTCATCTGGGCTGTCAGAGAACAGGTGTGGGGTTTTTTAAAAAGCACAATACAATCTGCTGAGGTACAGTTCCACAAAACAGGTGCTAGAAGGTGAGAGGTCTGAGACATTTCTTGCAACTCAATCACTCTTGCAAAAAGAAAGCTGCTGTATAACTTCACAGAAGCTGATTAGTCAAAGAGCATGTTGACTTTTACTTCTAGGGTTTTGGAGTTGTGCATTGCTTGTTTCAGAGAAAAAAAACAATTACAAGCAACCACCGGGTATCAGACTTATCACACAGGCCATATGTTTGTACTGATAAGCTTCAAAATAATAGCACTGAAAAAATGGTCCTGCCCTTGTTTTGTTCTCTTTGCGAGCTAACTCACTAAATAACAACAATGGCCTGAATAACCTGTAGATATAAATCAGATTAATGTGTTTTAACTTAATTTACAAAGAGAAGTGTTAACTATTTGCCTTTCATGATATCTAATAAGAGGCAAAACTCTCAGCTGGTTCATAATGAAAAATTGGAGCTATTCTCATATGTAATGGAAGGCACTTTAAAATACTATGCTGTCTTAATACATACAGTGCCTTGTTAAACCTTTGATCACTTACAAATGAAACTGTGAAATTGAAAAAATAAAGTTTGGAACTTTTAGCAACTATTTGTATTTAACCACTTTTCTTTTCAAACCTTAGATAAATCAAGTGCATTCAGTTTCCTTTGAAAGTTATTCAATTCATAAACAGACCCCATTTTCAGCTTAATTTTTTTCTCTTGTTTGTTGGTTTTTACTTCAATTCTACTTTTGTTTGTTTAATTTAGTTGTATAAATGATGTATAACATTTATATCCTAAAACAGAAACAACCAGTCAGTGGTAGGAGAGTTCTAGCGCTGTCAATCACAATCTCATGTTGCTGCTCATCCCTATCCTGTAGCTAGCATAGCCTGTTGTAAATATTTAGTTTAGTTAGCATAGCTACCAGTGACAGCAGATAAACATTTTTCCTGTAATGACATGTTGTTTCTCCACCATTAGCACATTTAGCAGTGAGTGAATGAGGTTGATTGACAGCACTAAGACCCTCCTCCTGGTTCTGATTGGTTGTTTTGGTCAGAACGTTGCATCATTTTAGCCAGTAATAGCAGTTCAAGGACAAGGTGGAGGAGACTGATTGTTTTCACAGATTATCTGTCTCATAATAAACTGTCAGGACATGGTGACAGCTTTAACAAATATGGAGAAAACATATTTCTTATTAAAGTTCTATACTGCAGCTTGAATAAAATGCAACTACATAGCATTTTTTGAGAAGTCTGGATTGCTTTATGTGTATTTTGCATGTTGCCTGTGACTATTGCTCGTGGGGAGAGACATTTCAGTAATATAAAACTAATAGAAAAAATGTAAGCAACCTACTTGCATACTGTATGCAGACTGTTGTATGTAAAATTCATGAGCAGTAAATATTGTGCTAGTTATCAGTATTGGACCAAAGAAAGCAAGGCAGTTGCAAGCTTTTAAAATTGTGACGCTTTTCATGGGTCAGATAGACTCAAAAAATTGTAACAGCAGCTGGGTGGGGGGTTAATTTTTTGTGAGGCAGTCCAAGATTCCTGGCAGCACCCCTGACAGCAAGCAATACTTTTTTTTAGAATGAATAACAGAAAGACCCTTGACAACAGCTTTTGCAATAATTTTCTTTTGGTCCAGCACTGTAATTCTGTTCTGATCCACAGCTGTTTGGACTTAGTTTATTTGTGCTTCAGTTTTGATTTTTTCTTTATTGCTTACTTCATGACATCTTGCCATTTCAGTCTTTTATGTAAGTAATTTTTTTCCACATTGTTTGTGCTTTGAATTTGTTTCTTTAAATCAGTATTTCCTTCTGTTTACTGTTTCAAGTTTCTTTCCCCTTTTGTTCTTATATCCTGGCTTTGTATATTCTTCACCTTACCCTCAACCAACCATGGTTTGTTTTTCTTCCTCATTTGCCTCCACCTCCCTGCTGCATCCAGTTACCTGTGATTAGCTCCTCTGGTTCCTCTGTCATTTTCACCTCTTCCTTAGTATTTAAGTTCCTCATTCTCTTCCACTCCCTGCTGAACAACCATTTTTTCTCTTTATTTACTATTACTTCAGTGGCTTCTCTGGCGACTGTTCTTTACCCTAAAATTGTAAACTTAAAAATGCCAATGCAAGTAAATTGTTTGTATTCACAAGACACAAAAACAACAGCACCACAATATAGTTAACTACACCTTTATTGTTCCTTGTCCAGTCAATGAGAGCTTTTTATTTCATCCCTCATATATGCCATTCATATCAAAGTATTAATTTCCAGCAGATAGCCACACATGCTGCCAGAACCACCAATAATGCAACCAAAACTCCAAGCATTAAGTATGCAGGGGACTGCAGGACCGTTAGTCAGCAGAGTGACATGCCTTTAGTCAGTTTACATTTCCTCTAAAGGACTAAATGACTTCTCCTAAGGGCCTCAGACGAGATGACTGGTCTATTGAAGCTTAGCAGCTAATGCACATATTAGTCTAAGATCTCTACGGTCTCTGACGTAAAGGATGCCACTCGGGATTGGAATGCGTTTTACAATAGTTTCAGAAGTTTCCACGATGTCGATACGCTGTCTCCAATCTCATGCATGGTACTATGCGGAGCCACAGCTCCGTCTGAAATGTAGAAGTTCAAGGCATTCATGCATTTGGCAGTTTTTTTTTTACTTTAATGAATTGTGGCATGAAGAGAAAACCAGGAAAAAGCACTTTGTGGTGGACACCGATACTGTCACAATGTAGAAGCATGACCAGCATCTGTCATACAACAAAATGATTCAGAGGAACTCAAAATGCAGCATTTGTTCCTCCATTTGAGGGACATAAACTTTAAAATTTGACCGACCGGACTCGGGTCAAAATGTACAAATATAACAATAAAAAAGACAAGTGATAATGTCCATAAAACTCTGATCATATGTTAATAAAAACACTAAACTAATGCATTTAAAACAACGTCCTGAGCTTCGGATGAGCTCTTACCGCTGACAGAGATGGCTTTGCTTACCTTTTGCTTATATCAGATAATTAAAAATGCATTAAATAAGACTCCTGTTACAGAAGCTCAGCATAGAGTCCTGTTAGAAAACATGAAGTTGCCACAGTTCTATCAGACATTGCACATTTACAGAAGGGCATGAGGTGCGCTACTGTTTCACTTTTACTGTTTTTAGCCGACGATGAGCGACATGAAATGAAATTGCTTACATCAAATGAAGTGCTAACATTCTTTACAAAGCACCAGCTGGCACCACTGAGGATCTAATGATACAGTCAAAACAAAGTAGGTTCAGATATTTTTTTTTGTTTGTTCTCTTTAGTTTTTCTCAGTCATTTTTCTCAATGTTAGCCAACCTTTCTGGCAAATCTGAGATCACTGCACAGTTGGACCAGTACAGCTAGAAATAATTAGTGTTGGATGATGATATGCATTTAAAACTGTACATTTAAACACATTTTCTGTTTCTGGGGTGATAACTGCATGTACTAACCATTTATTTTATTAATTTACTTCCATGTAGCAATAATGTTCACTCTTTGGAATTACCAGAGTTTATGCTATGTTCTAAATCAGAAGCTGTGACCTTCGTGTTTTATAAATACAGTAAGGTAAATTTAGTGTAACAATACAATATCAATCATCCAATATATTAATTCTGCATGAAATTAATTGTGCTTTCTCTGAATAAAATCCACAATACAAGCGGTTGAGATTGCTTTGACTGTATCGCTGTAAGACAGTGATTATTAAAAAGAAGTCACTGAACTGAAAAGGGGGGAGGAAAAAAAAAGAATTTTTTTAATTTTTTAAACGCATACACCTGCCCTTCACAGCCAGTTGTTGACCTTTTGCAAGGGAATGAACTGAAAACACAATAGTTAAAAAGAGGTAAGAAAATGAAATGCAGCATTTTTATATCAGAAAAGTCTGGTTTGAGATGTGAAACAAAGGAGGGGAGGGAACAAAACAGAAGAGACAACATACACAAATCTGGAATTTAAAATTTCGGCCCTGACCCATTTGGAAACAAATCACTGTGAAAGACAAGAGTAATCATTTATGTAAGGCATTTTAAGTTGACAGAACTCCTTTGAGATTCCTTCAGAGAGGCCTTTCGTGGATAAATAAGGAAAACCTTTGTCCATTTTCCAATTGTTAATCCATTTCCATATCCATTTCCCACAAACAATTCCCTTAGGGGAAGAGCTGGAATGTGACACTCTGGATTAGAATATTGTGGAAAGAGTCTCAGATCTTTTACAGGTGTGAACCTTTAGCAATCACAACCAGTCTTCATCCCAACTCAGAGAAGACAAAGATGGCGCTACATTCAGAGGTTCAGAAGGAGGAGAGCCACGAGGAGCATTGGGAGGACGTTGAGAGATGAAGAGGACATGATTGCTCCACCTGAAACAGATGAATAGAGGCAAATTAAAGCAGAATTTAAAGCCTAAGTTGATGGAAAATAATAATAATAATAATAAAAAAAAAATCTGCTACCTAACTGTCCCGTTGATGCATCAAAATCATCTAAAAAAACCAAACAAATTTTGAAAAGTGCTCAGAGTGCAATTTGTACTTTATTCAATCCTGTTATTTTAAATAAAGGTGCTTGTTTTGTTTTGTTATCCCTTAACACAGTAACAAAGTTCCTTTGTTTTAAGCATGACATTTTGGATCGGAGGGCGGAAACTTAAAGAAAATTGGCAGTTCCACCAGGACAATGACCACAAAAACACATAAAATTGAAAAAGCAGGTTAACATTACGCTTTTAGAATGAGCCTCTCGAGACCCAGACCTTAACCCCAAAGAAAATACATCGAGTAAATCTAAGAAGCAACATATGTATGAAGAAACTCACTTGATTAAACAACTAAACGTTGTTTATGGTCAAGGTCCAATTTTCTGAAGGACAACCTAAGCAGTTTGGAACAGCTATGCCCCTAATAAACGTATGGTTGGAAGGTTGTCCAAACACAATACACCAGCAGATATTTTCTGGACATATGGACCGTCCTTCACTGTGGGCAAACCACATAACAACCAAACAATGGCTAAATACTGTACACATTTATCCACGCAGTGCCATCACATAAGAAGCGCTACATTTAGAGTTCATCTCTCTCTGACCACTTTCATCAAATTACAAGATTGAGAGGACTGAGATGACCCTAGATAGCTCTGTTTTCGTCAGTTCCTCGCATTCGAAATCCATCACGACTTAAATTCCCGAGTCTGTGAAGTCAAGCTGTCAGGTGGAGTCTGGGTCTGAATGATAAGGAAGGAGGAGAACCACAGGAGGGGTTTCCTCTTCTCATCAAGATCAATTACAGAGGCTTAAGTTCTCCTCCATTCAGGCGGCCTGCCAGCCGGTCACCCATGCAGCCAGCAGATCAGTCAGGCGGCCGTCGAGGCTTTAGTCACAGACCATCTCATCCCTCCAATCTAAGATATGAAAGCAGAAGTGACAGCTCAACTCGGCCCCCACGGGAACCCTCCCCGGCTTTGACTAATGATAACTTAATGCTGACTTTAAGCCCAGTATAATCTCACAAGCTGATGCTAGACCGGATTGAATAGTGGCATTGTTTTACCTGAACAGTGTAGATTTAAAATGTCACTTGATGACTAAAGCCTTTATTTCTATTCCACTGGTGCTAAACTTAATCTTCGTCAAGACGGTGTGAGATTTCCCGAAGGAGATTACGCTCAATCAATACATTTAATTTGATCAGTGAGCTCGCTGATCAAATTAAGGGAAGCCTCATTTCCCTTTTTTTTCTTGAATCTTTGGGACATTAACACATATTCTCTGGAAATTCAAAAGATATAAATAAGTTCTTGAACGTGTTGGACTATAATCGACAACAGAGACTTACTGTAGTTCTGAGTGCTGATTTGAGCCACAGCGCCGTCTCCTCCCTCTGTGTGCGCGCGGACTTCCACCACATATTCCCCATCTGTACGCAGGGGAAGATCAATGAAGCGCTTGTTGGTTGAGTACAGCGTGCCTGTTGGCATGCCTTTCTGCTTGTACAGGACCTGGGTATGCAACAAATGTAAATAAAAAGCATCAAGTCCAGAGAGGTTTCAGTTTTTCATCCCAGAAACGGGAACGCATCAAGTTTTTCTTACCTTGTAGTTTTCTATTAGGGATTCATTAGAAAGTGGTACCACTGGTTCCCAGGCAACATTCACATACTCGCCTTTTATCTTTGCATCTAATATCTTCGGAGGTCGATCCGGAGCTGGTTAAGTTAATTAGAGCAATACCAGGTCAAATCAGAGAACTTTCTCATTTGTTGTGTTTATTTTGACACTTTATCCCTAAATAAACACTCATCTAAATATGTGTTTACTTAGATCACGAGTCGATGTTGAAACTTACGGGGTTTCTTGGTGTGGATCTTGATGTGGTTGCTGGGTGGTCCATAACCCGCAGAGTTGTAGCCTCGAACCTCAATCATGTAGTCTGAGCTGGGCTTCAGACCCTCCAGCCTGGTGTGGTTTTCCTTCCCTGACACCCCGACCCAGAGCGCTCCACCTTCACTGTCTTCATTAGGTCTCCAGTACTTCACCTATGGCAAACAAGATATTAAGTTCTGTCAATAATAATTCATTGGGAAAAAAACAACAAAAACATTTCAGAGAAGCAATGCGATCCTTTTTCTAATTTGTAAACACTATACTACATGCTGGCTGATTGCACTAACACTTTTTGATGTGGATGAAGTAACTAAATTAAGAAAACTCAAATATATTTTTCTTCCATTTTTAGAATGAGAGGGTTTTAAAATGAAGTCAGAAAAAGTAGAAAATGTATTTAAATGGAAAAGATCTTCAACAGTTTGTTGAGGCTGTAATAGCAACAGGAGTGCAAGATTTTTAGCAGATAGGAAGATTGAATAGAGAACTGCATCGTTGCTAACTTTTTTAGCTTTCAACCTCTGTCTCTAAAAGAACATGCTTGATTTAATATAAAACATATGATAGAGACAACTCTTTCATGAATGTGACTGATCTCACACATCTCTAAATACAGACTATTTACAGTTATGAAAGCTCTGCACTCACTGCTTATGAGACTGAAACAGTTTCAAATGTTAACTCTGTGTTGATTTTGTGTTTGTTTCAGGGTAATATCAAATCATAATTTACAGCAAATTTTCTTTACACAAATGCATGGAATAGCTTACTGCACTACAGTTTGACAAAATGTCACAAAATCAATTCCTTTCACACTCTGGCTGAATTAAGCTTCTCTTTTTGTTCTGCATCCGATTCAAAAGTGCTACGCCTGTTTATGCAGAGATTACGCATAGTAATAATAATAATAATAATAATAATAATAATAATAATATTTGGAATGCACAGTACCAAAATGGGATTTTTTTATTTTATTTTTACTGACCTGGTATCCATCGGTATTATTCTCTGACAGAAGCATCCAGGAGACAGAGGCCGCTGTGGCAGAAAGTGCTTTTGCTTCAAGAATCACTGGAGGTTCAGATGGAGCTAAAGCGGGAGAATGCAAAAGTTGTCAAAAGTAACAGTCACAGAAGAAACATGTGTCATGTTGAAGAATGCTTAATGGGAGCATGAAGAAAAAAAAAGATTTGAACAGCTCAGAGTCAACTACGGTATTTAAAGTTTCCAAAATAATTTGGAAATCAGACATTTCATGCTCAACTTTTATTATTTTAATTCAAAGAGGAAACCTGGCTTTCTAAATAAAATGTGAAGGTCAACATAAATTAGATATGAAAACATTTCTAAATAAAGAATTTAATATTTAATGATGGAAAATCCAAATTTTTAAATAAAATTTAATTACTTGTTTTATTGTGCTATAGCAGTAACATTATCCTTGCTTTAAATTCCTTTTTAAGATTATCAGACTGTTCTCAACAGCTGTACAGTACCTGGACCAGAGTTCAACATTTGCAATCCAAATAACTTTTTTTGCCCTTATAACTACATAATAACAATTTTTAAAACATTTCTTAGTATTTTTAAGATTTTATACCGTCGAAAAAAATAACTGAAAAAAACACATTTTTAAAAATATATTATATTGATGGAAATAAAATAAAAACACCAAAAAAATACCTAATTGGTGGTTAGTAATCAGAATGAAATAAAAGAATCTCATTCATTGTACCTTTAATGAAAATTCTGTACAAATACTGAATGAAAATAAATCACAATTGTCAAACTAGATTCTTTTGCTTTCAATTTAAGAATGCTATTCGGTTTGATATCATTTTTAACTAATGCTATGAAGAGTCCTGTGTAGGGCCTAAAGTGCTAAATGGTTCCACTGGGGATTGAACCAATAATACTTTAGATGCTGCACAAAGTACCGCACAAGCACTTTTCCTATGCATACACATAATCTGGAGGAAAAGCCCTTTGTCAGGATGACTTTAGTCATATGCACTTCCTCCAAAGGCAGGCGCTTCCTAAGAATGTTTACGCTGGCTGGAAGGCAGGAAGTTATCATGTCTGCGATGCCAGTGGTTATCTCAAGTTCCTGTCACTGAAAGTTAATAACTGATCCAAACATTTCACATCCCGGCTCAAATGATCAGCCTTCTCGTTCATGCCACAAGGATCATTATAATCCGCCTCCAACGAAAGATAGGGGGAGGGTTTCACTTTCAGTGTGCATTTAAATTCCTCACCAGACATGAGAACCCCCAACCTTAAAAAGGTCTCACTCTATAGAGCAGGGCTGACAGACTAGAAAGCAGTTTCTGGTTCTCATAGCTTTGGAAATCACTTTTTCATGTTTTCTCTTATTGCAAGTGGCACTGAGAGCCATGACTCGGTACTTACCATCCTGTGAGGAGTAAATGATGGTTGTTAAGCTGTAGGGTCCTTCTCCTTGCCTGTTGAAGGCTTTAACTTTGACTTCGAACTGTGTCATAGGAGTGAGGTTGGGGTCTTTGTGAACATAGTGCTTGGCCTCAGGTCCCGGTACTGCCACCCTGTTCCACTGCTTTTCTTCATGGGGTTTAAAGGCCACAATGTAGCCAAAATTAGGTCCATAATAGTACTGTGGCTGCACTGGCTAAACACAAACAAAGAAAGAAAACAGAAATGATCAGGGATATAGAGTTTTTAATTTAAATATTTTCTGTTTTTTAACCAGGAAACAACCACTAAGAAATAAAATAATGTTATATTTTGCTTTCTCAAAGTCTAGTAAGACCCCTTGGTGTTCTGTCCATCTATTTTTTTTCAAGGTTTTAATATCAGAAGCTTTGAACTCAACTGTTAAACCTCAGATTTACAAGGTGACAGTACTTCTTTTTATCAGAATTCATAACAAAGATCTCTAAAAACATCTACAACTAACGCAAGTCCTTTTTTATACTTAAAAGAAAAATAGGACTCAGTGGTTTACAAAATAAAACTCTGCCAAATATTAGGGTTTCCCGAGTTGAAGGAGATGAGGCTAAAGCATGAAGCCGTTACCAAATGGTCAAACATAAAAATAATGAGTAGAGGTGTAACAACTATTGGTTGGGTAGTTCTTGTAAAATATAGACTGTGCTGGGAGGTTCTGACTTCATCTGTTGAAATAAGCTGTTATTAAGAACCCCAGATGTGAAAACCCCCTTTTATATATGTTTGGTACTTTTATTTGGTTTGGTACTTTTATTTTGAGGTATTAATGGAAGCAATTCTTGAGTTGCCCCGTTGTATTGATGAACTATACTGATGAATATCGATCTAACGCTCAGTCAGCATTGAAGATGTTTTAATTATTTTTGTGGCAGGCTTTCAGTGAAAACCATAACAGTCAGAGACGATTTAAGCAATTGTAAACAAATGCAAATATACACTGCAGCTGAAGTTGCTACTTCTACTACTGGAACTGATTAAATCTGAGCTGGATGAAACATCGCCAAACAGAGTCTCTAAAACGCAGTGGGGGTTTACTAAGCCTTCAATTTGTGAAATTGTTTTTTTATATTAAGTATGAAAAGCACAATATAGAGACTAGTATCTTGACTGTTATTCTAACTTAAACAGAAAGTAACTTTACAACAAGCTCTATGTACCTATTGAGTAAAATATATAGCCGTTATTCCAAACTGACCGAATAGAAAATGCTTCGTCAGCTCTTACAAAGAGATTTCTAGGTTGGAAACAGCTGACCTACCGTCCATGTGATGGTCAGCTCTCTGCTGGCCCCGCCGCCCCCGCCGACATCTGAGGGCGCCACCACAGGAACTACAATAAGACAGCAGTGGCAAAACTTTGAGCCCACATACTATGAATCCACAAAAAAACAAAGCCAAACCCACACAGCCTGCAACCTAGCTCTGGATTTACGAATGAGACATATTTCCTCGACAAACACAGTATCAATATCTGCTACTGCGTCAAACACAATCCTTAATCTACTCATAGGAAACCTGCCAGCCAGTGAGTTCAGAGCTCACCTTCATTTAGAGATTTTCTTTTTAAAGAGGTCATAGCAGGTCTGAATTCCAGTGTCAAGTTTCACTAAAGTGCTTATTTGTAAAGGCTCATGTGGTGAGTCTGGCACAATGTTTTTTTGGAAGCTGAGCCTGATGTCAATACTGCTGATTCACTTCTGCAGTGATACTTTATATATTCAAGCAGGCAACAATAGAAAGACAAGGTGTAACTAACAAATGGAAAGCTGGATTGTGGTAACTCAATTTTCTTCCATCTTTAACATTACTGTAAACGGTTTGCTTTCCAGTTGTGTAAACGACAGTAAACAGATCTAAGAATCTAGACGTGGTCCTACCTGATTCCAGGGTTTTCTCTTTGCTTGACGGCCTGCTTGGCTCTCCTGTCCCCAGAGTGTTGGTGGCCGTGACCCTGAACTCATATTCTGTCCAAGGGAACAAATCCACCACTTTGGCTGATTCTGCATTCCCCTCAACATCAGCAGGAGCTGCAAAAAAAATAAACAAAAATTCACAACTTTGGTTTGAAGTACATTTTGATCAAATTGATAGTAAAAGTATCCTTTAAAAGTTTTTACATTATATTTGCCAAGTTGTAAACAAAAACTCTGAACTCATTGGACCTTTATGAGAGAACAAGATAAAGTACTGATAGCTGTGAACTTAATAGTAAAACAGTGCTGCCTGACAGTTCAGAGGTAACTCTGAAGGAGCTGCAGGTACCCACAGCTCAGGTGGGTAAACCTTTTTGACAGCTTCTTTATTAGTGATACACAACACAAGTTTTAATGATAGAGTGACAAGAAGAAAGCTGTTATCAAAACAAAAGCCATAAATCCTACATTATCATTATCACACATAATTCTGTAGTGATATGTCTTACTCACATGTTGTGGCATTCTTCCAGATGTCTTTCAAGAACTCGTCTCGGTACTGGATGGTGTATTTGGAGATGGGGCTGTGGTTGTCTGCTCCACGGCTCCACTGCAGCGTGACGCTCTTGTCCGATCTGTCAACTATTCGCACCCCACCTGGGGCACCGGGGGGCCCTGGGGTAAATATATCAGAGGAGATTAATAGACAGGTTTTAAAAGTTAAAGTCACAGGTGAAAATGCAGATGTGGCAGAAAAGCCCAGCGAAGGTGAATCACACAGCTGTGAATAAACTGTAGACAGGAAGAGTGATGATTCTGGGAGCGCTTCAGTCTCTTAGGGAAATTCCTGGCATTAACTCTGATCTATTTGACATGCATAAAAAAACCCCATAAATAACAAAACTTCCATAAAGCACAGCACATCACAGCCTTTTACATTTTCAAGCTTTTTCATTTGAAAGACCGAGAAAAACTTTTACTTTAGGGCATTAAATTTTTAGAGTGCAGTGGAATATGTTAACCAAACTTAGTCAAAGGCTTTTTAATCCAATGTTTCTCTTGGTCCTGATGCAACTCTTAATTCTTCCATTGGAACCAAAAAAAAATGTCTGGGTTGCAAATCCCAACCCGCAGCCCGAGAAAGCCAAAATTCCCTATTAGAAAAAAAATTATCTAAGCAAAGACAATATATTCACTGTTTAACTGCCCCAATAGAACCACGAAGAAAGAAAAGACATTTACATTCTGTACTTGTACAAGAAAATAACTTAGTTTTGGATATTAAGCATTGTCAATATTTACAACGCCTGCAAAAAAATGGATGTTTTGCCATTTTCATTTATTGAACAAATCAACTGTGATCAAAATTTGGCTTTTTGACAAAAAATGTATACAGAAATAAACCCTTATGTTAAAAAAAACCTGATTTCTACCAAAATAATGGCAGTTAAATAAAAATAGTTAACATAAAATAAGCAGTTACATAAACACGGGCTCCTTTTAAAGTGAGTGACCTAATTCAACAGAGGCCCAATCAAATGGTGCCAGTTGTCTCAAAATGAATGGAATGGATCGCCTGAGTTCAGTGACTGGGTCTCAAGTGATTGTCAATAAGTATTCATGGCTACCATTACAGCATGAAGACAAAAGAATACTCCAAACAAATCGGAATAAAGGTTGTTAAAAAGTTCAAGTCAGGGAATAGATACAAAAAAAACTCTCTAAGGTATTAAATATCCTTTGTAGTTCAGTTAAATCCATCATCATGGCATTTAAGGAATATGACCCATGTGTATATTTGCCTGGATGAGTGGCAGTACAAGAAGGAGACTATAGTGAGAGAGGACACCAGGTCACCATGACTACGCTCAAGGAGTTGCAAACTTCAGCACCGGAGATGGGAGAGACTCTACAGACAACAACATATTTAGTTGAACATAATCGATTTGCAGAAGCAATGGAAACGGTTAAACATCCAAGGAGGCGAGTGCATTTATAGGCTCTGTATTTCCTCATCTGCCTTGACGAATAGGCTGCCAGCTTGATTTCCATTAGGAGCGACCCAGGATGTCTGCTTTGGTTACAGTTTGGGGAACCGTCACGCTCAGACGCTGTGCGTTCACCTGGCCGTCTGTCAGCGCTCGCTCTGAAAGCCACAGCAGCCCAGCCAGGACACTGCAGGGATCATTGGCACTCTGGATCACTGCTAGAATTCCTGAGTGGAAATCTACAGAAAGCCTTTGTCCTGTAAGACCAAGCTGGTTTTATGACCAGAGAAGAGGAGCAGGAAGGCAGGCTCCCAGTTGTTGAGTGGGGGAGAGAGAAAAAGCAAAGCTTGCTGAATCATCCAGGAGCTGAACTCGCAGCAAAAGGAGAGATAAAGCACTGAAAGTTGCCAGTGTTTACTTTGTGTGTACTCTTATGAAGTGATAAAAATCAGCAGCTGTCTGTCAAAATAAAGTGAAGAAAGACAGAACTCTGTGAGTCATCATGTCCTCATCACATCACGTCACACTTGATTCATTCATAAAGTGGCCGGCTGGGAGCTGACACTTTTCAAAACATGTTTTAAGGTCACAGAAGCATTTCGTGTCCCATTCAGTTTATTCAGCTACTGTGACTCTGCAACCGGAGCAACGACTTATCACAGTTCCTAACAATAAAAAAAAAAAACATTTCCCATGCTTTTTTCCTAAGTCAGGTCAGGTTCTTGTTACAAACAGGTCTACTGTGGTTCCAGTAGCAATATTCAGAAAACAAAACATTGCTCCCAACGTTTGTTTGATCGCACGTTATCTCAGAGATGGCCAGATTAGTTGGCGAAAAAGATTCTGATTCAATTGTTTCTAGAAAGAGTTTCTCACAGTGCTTTTGTAATGTCAGTGTGTCTGAATTTTTTCCCCTTTTTAAACACAGGCATATACTCGACCCCTTCATGGTAATTAACAGTCTGAATTGCTTTAATGAGAACTGCACAAGCATGTGGCTGATGAGCCGCAGAACAGTTTTGTCATCCCAGTTGCTTAACAAGCTCTCTAGCTATAAACTGTCTGATATATTCACTTTTCAGTTCATCCCTAAAATAATGTTCACACTTAAGCCTTTATATTTAGAATAATAGATGTATTTCATTATAAGTTTAAAATTCAAACTATTGTTCTGTATCTCTAACCCTTTGGACAAATCTTATGAAAATCATTTTTTTAAAACTATATTGCACATGGTTTGGTTAATGTCTTATGCGCAGTAGATTATTTTGTAGTTTTGTTTTTTTTTTTCTTTAAGCATAGATCCATAATAGTTGAAGGTTCTGACTGAAGCTAATGGCCAGTCTATTGGGGATCAAGACCAAAGTGGATTAACATTTTTAACAGCTCCAGTCTCTAAAATGTTGAGGTTGGTTATCCAAACACTATCTTATGATTTAAAGTAAGAAAGCTTATTAATCCTGCTTGGGAAACTACAAATGGTTCATTGAAGTAAAACTTCTGATGGAAAAGTCTGCAACACAACAACTCAAATAAAAATTATTTACAGATGTAAACAAACTCTACAGAATTAACCTAAAAGTTCACCAAAGCGTCAGCTTAGGTTTAAACCTACAAATGCATAAAAATGTTGCTTGTTCACCAAAATCCAATGACTCAAAAAAAAAAAAACAACAACCTGTGCAAACTAAAACTATTAAATCAAAAGTGTTAAGGATGAAGCTGTTTTCAGGGCTTTTAAATTAAATTCTACCAATGGCTCACAACTCACCCCTGACAACCAGGTGGGCTGAAGCGGAGGTGTTGTCCACATGGGTTTTTGCAGTGCAGGTGTAGCGTCCAGCATGTTTCAGTTGAGCATTTTTGATGAGTAGTTTAGCGTTTGAACTTCCGTTCTGCATCAAACGCAAGGAAAACAATTCATTACTTTGAGAAATTTATCTAAGGGGAAAAAAGTGACAGATACATTCTGTATTTCAGCCCAAAAATGTAAAGAGATTTACACCAAACTTCACCTTTTTCTTCCTTAGTTGCATTATTAGGTCAACACTCGACCTAAATAAAAGCAAAATCATCCCACAGAACCGAACCACTGCACTAAAGACTGAAATTGGCTTTGCTAGCAACACAAACAGAAGTGAAACTGAACTCCCCTTTTAAAAAGGGAAAATTCCTGCTCACAAAAATAGGAGATCATCATTCACAGTCGTAATCTGGTGGTTGCTGAGCGAGTGGAGAAACAAACGAGAAACCACCAGTTTATGGTAAGAAATGCACTTAGAGAGAGAGGAGGTCATGTCCACATGATAGGACATAATGGCAGTTATAATTACAACTGGGAGATGACTCAATGCTCTTTTCAAGAAAATATGGGGGATTAATTTTGGAGCCATAAAGTCCACTTAGAATAGACTGTACTTTTCCATTTCAGATATTCCAGTGAAAACAACGCTAGCATCAGACTTTAAAGCATGATTCTTGACTTGAATGAACCGACATTTAGTTCTAGTAAGAGAAAACAGACAAACAAAATGATTGTGGTGAATACTCACCAGGGTGCTTTCATAATGTGTGCTATCTTTGTCCAAATCAATTTCTTGTCCATTCAGGGACCAGACAAAGGTGATGTCCACCATTGGGTCATACGATGCTGCACACTCCATCCAGGTGTTGTCTCCAATGTGAACATCAGCGTTCGAGGGAGCCAGCGTGATCTTTGTGGACTCTTGAGAAATAAAAGAAAAATAGAAATCAATGACAAGAATAAGCAAGAGTCAAATCTCAAAGCTGAAACAGTTTTGATAGCATGAGCTGTTAGGAGTGGGCGATAAATCAATTTTATCCATGAATCAAATTTTCTGTTAAATCTGTTGTTTTGGGGGGTTTTTTTTACCAATGTGTAGTGATGTCAGGCTACCCAGCACCAATCATCTTGTTTTTTAAGCATATTTTATAGCTTGTTGAACTTTGAATCCAGGTCAACCCCAGTAGAAACGGTCGAAATAAAAGCAAGTTTAAAAAAAATAATATTTATGTCATTTGTAAATTCTTTTGAAAAAAAAAACAATATTAAAAATCTACGACAAATCAAAAATTGAATTCAGTAAGAAAAAATCCTGGGCTCAGGATTTTTTCTTACTGAATTCTGCTGTCTGTACAGCAGAATTCAGTAAGAAAAAATACTGTCTGTACTCCCATTGAACAATGATACATCTTTAAAAAAAAGGAGTTATCTGATTTTCTCATCACTTTCCTTGTTATATTAATAATCACAATTCTCTAAAATTTCACAAACAAAATCTAATGCAGGTAAGATGTTTACTGCTTCTTACCACTTTAAAAAAAATCTGATCTATTTAATGTTTTACATTTTGATGCAAAACTGTTCCTCTTAATATATTTTGATTAATTTTATTTTTGGTGACTGTCCACCTAAATATTACAGAATGGGAAGCTGCATCAATTAAACCCCATAAACATGCATGTGGCAGGATGCTTGTCTGATAGCCCTTTCCATTCCTATCTATAAACATTTATATTACACATTTCAGTATTTTTCCCCCAACCACACATATCTATCGAACAGATGTTGTGTAATAAAACATTTTACAAAGTAAATTAGCTTGATTTCTGACAATTTTAGTGCCAACACAAGCTACAAATGAGTACTTGTGGAACAAGGCATCGAAGACGGCACCTTCGATAACTACAATTAATAAATAATATTAATTATTTACATGATAAAAGGTTTGCAGAACAAACACAAAAAACAAGTAATTTACATGTATGAACTTTATGTTTTTTGAAGTGCAATAAACACAAATTTCCAGGAGAGGGCAGAAAAGAGCTTTGTATGCAGGAACACTGAATCTCAACTGTGAACAAAGTAGATGCTTCACAGCTCAAATTATATAAATGACAGGTAAAATAACTACAGTCTTTCATTTTCACTTATTACTTGGCTGATCTTGAACCAAGAACTCGTGTTTTTCTCTCAAAGAACTGCAAGGCCTAATCCCCTGTCTGTGAACATTGGATCCAAAGCAACTCCCTCATGAATCTGGCCTTGGGGGAATGAGTGAATATCCAGCAGAAGCCTGTATCCTGTCACTTTGCTCTGTGGGCCGTTATTTAACATCAGTTGACATTTGGAGGTCGGCCCTCTTTGGTAGAACTGAGAAAGACGAGATTGATTGCCAGCTAACATTGGGATCCGTCAAAGCAAACTCCACCGTCCAAGAAGCATCAATGGTAACCGAGGGCTGCTTGTTTTAAGCTTTGTTTGAGATTGGCTGCAACTTGCCTGTGACCACCAGAGGGCGCGTGCTGTTGGCCTTTCCCCAGTCGTTCTCCGCAAAACAGGTGTACCTTCCCTCATCTTGGGGCGTCACATTAAGGATCTCCAGGCTGCCATCCTCCCAGATGAACATCCTGAGGAGGGAGCAGGCCAAATATTCACACACTGAAGATTCCAGAAATTTTAAAAGGTCAAAAGTGCACTGTTTGGTATTCCACGGACTAGGGGATGATGAAAAATAGTGAAAATATTCAATATCACTGTTAGTTTTCATGAGAAAAACAACTATGTGCACAACTCTGCAAGAAGCCGCCTCACTTTGCTTCAAAAGTAAGATACGGATTAGTTTTTTCTGCGCTCATATTCATGCATGACGGAAGGCATGCCAGAAGCCCACTCCCATCCCCATTACCCCCGCACACCCTCTCCTGCTCAGACAGAAGCCGTAGAGAGAATTAATGTGCATATGCTGCATAGTAAATGACTTGCTGCTCCTCCTCCACAATATGTGAGTGTCAGCATTGGGACTCGGGGGTGGGCGGGTTAGGGAGTAGCATCAGAGATCAGAATTGGGGGTCCTGTGGGGGGCGTCTCACTGCACTCAGATTACACTTGTTTGCCAAGTGAAGAGCATGAGATGGGGCTTTACTCTGCCCAAACGGTGCTGCGTTACGAGCTTAACGTCAGCCAATGACAGACAGAGCAGCTCTGCTCAGCAATCAAAAACATTTAAGACTTTTCCTCCGATTATTGTGGGTCTCATAGATTTGAAGCTTATTTAGATCAACATTTTGTAAAGCGTTTCTCTGGGAACTTTAGCTTGCCTTCAAAGCAGAATGACAGATTCTGGTCCTTGCAGCCCAGATGTGTCTAAATGACAGATGACGGTACGCAGCTGAATAATATTGGCATTAGAAACAACAAAGGACAACTCAACCTTTACAAACCAGACTGAATAATATGAATAGAAATAACTGAATATGAATATTTATTTATTCATATTCATTAGATTGTTATTCAAATGTATTTTTAGTGAAAAAAAACACATCAAATGTTCACTCATTTGAGTGAGAACAAAGCGAGTGTTTCAGTCTTACTAAGGGACGACTGACCTGGAGGAGTTGGAGAGCAGCTCCGTGTCTTTGCTCCAGGTTATGGTGGGCTTTGGGGCGGCTTTGGCTTTGCATTCAATAACCACCCGGCCATTTTTTGGTGCCAGCACTCTTCTTACATGGTTATGGGGAAACTTTGGAGCCCCAACTGTGGATGACAGAATTTATGAATCTTCCCAAACTAGCTGTATATACACTACTCCAAGAGTCAATATGTCCTACTAAGCACAATTTCTGCACAAAAAACTGCTGAGTTCTTATTTTAACCCAAAAGCTGGAGTTATGATTGGTAGATGAAAGTCTGGTGATTCTAATCGACCATTTGGTGGAAAAATGTGTCCCGGTGTTTTATTTTTTTAGGGGGGATTGTCCTTTTTAAGTTGGAATCCCAGAGAAGTGACTATGAAGGGAAGTCATCCTTCTTGACAGTAGGGCTTGTCCCTTATTTACTGCTTCCACATAAGACATTTTGGAAATTTTCATCCTCCCAACTTTGTGAGAACAGTTTTGAAAATATCACCTTCCTGTTCCAACATGAGTAGGCATCTGAGCACAAAGCAAGGTCTATAAAGACATAGATATACCAGTTTGGCATAGAAAAATTTGGTCTTCACAAAGCTTCAACCTCTTGAACCTCTTGTCCAACATCAATGTCTGACCTAAAAATGAACTTCCGGAAGAAAGAATGGTCCAAATTTGCCATAAACACTACACTTCTAATACAGAATCATATTAAATCCTATGAGGTAAGAATATTGTGTCATTCAAGTCCATATCCTCTATGTTTAGCATTTTTGTTTTGACCACAGAAATAGTCATAACGTCGACATGCTAGAAAGGCAATATTTTAAACAGTATAATACATTAGGTATGAATTTTGTTCTCCCAATTCACTTGCTTGTGAAGTAAATTCTTCTGTGACATTATGACCTTTTTATGCATTTATAATAATTAATTTTTAATGCAAAATTAAAGTAAAAATAAAACTCGTCCAGGACACGACCTGAACCTCCAGAAGATTATCGGGACGCAACCTGATTATCAACCTGATTATCAACCTGATTAAGCCCTAATGTCCAATAGCAGTGACTTCAACCAGGTATTTCATGTTGCAGACTTAACCCAGTAGAACTGATCTACCTATAACCCATCCTGTTCTGGTAGATCAGGACGGGGTTAGCGGAAAAAAAAAAAAACCCAAACCATTCTTAGCTCAGCAGATTTTAGAATGTAGTCCTCTACATTTTAGCACAGCAGTTTCTGAAGCAACAACTTGTGCCAGGGTTTGACTCACAAAACACTCTTAGCTCTGCGTTGGCATAAATGACTCCGTGGCGATTCTCTGCTATGCACTGGTACATTCCCGCATCGTCTGATGTCAGCCTGCTGAATCTCAACTCGGTCCCATCAAGCTGTAGGAAAGAATAGAGAAGTTAGACTATTTTCATCCAATTTAAGCAGTAGAAATGACATCTAGAACAACTTGATGAAAAAGTAAATGCTCCACACTTACATGCCTTCTCTACCCAGCATTTTACATTATGTATTTTGATACAGCACATCTTAATATTTCTTTGCACATTTTCTGTCACTAGCTGCTGTTCCCGTGGGGGATCTCAGGCTGACGACAGCCGTTTCTGGGGAAGCGTTGCACAACAGCTGATTAACAACAAGTACTTTCCTCTGTCATGATGTACACACATGTTCTCTGAACTACATTAACAACACATGGCTGCACACACAACTCAGAGGAACTACACAAAGGATGCTTACTATACTACAAATAGAACAACAAAGATTTCCATGCCAGAATTTTACCGGTTCTCCATTTTTCAACCAGCGGATTTGAGGTTTCGGAACACCTTTGGCAATGCAAGACATGGTGTATTCGCTGAACAGGTCTTTCTCTGTGTTGACAATGTGCTCCACCCACTCTGGATGTGCTGCAATGAGAGCAGTTAAGAGTTAAAGAAGTCTACAGACAATTAACTCACTGGATAGGGACTTTTCAATTTATTGAAAGTGTGTTTTAGCTTTCAATGCTGAGGGCTGACATGTCATTCAACATTCCTCTTACCCTCCACAGATACGTTAGCATGGTGAGAGTCCTTTCCCTTGTGGTTAGCCGCTTCACAAATATAGACGCCGCTGTCATTGAATTGGACATTTGGGATGAACAGCTGAGCACCTGCCATCCGCACCTCATGATTATGTGGTAAAATTTTGCCCTTCCTCCTCCAGTGAATCTCAGGTACGGGGCTGGGAGGCACAGGGAGATGAAGCAAAGTCACACACCAGACAGGATTCAGCTTGTAACACATGCTCTGCTTTGCAAAAGTAAAACATTTGCCACACGTATTCACATTAGAACATTATATGTCAGTTTTAGAGAGTAATTGTTAGGTGGAGGTAAAATGATATATAGATTTTTGTGCACAAAAATCTAAAGAGCGGCACACATTGATTTCATCGCGGCTCCTACAAAAGTTTGTTTTAAAACTCAGACTATATCAACGTATCTGTACTGGTGTTCTTATTCTAGAAATAAGAGCACAATTATTTAGTTGAGCTTTAAAATCTCCATATTTCACAAGTCATACATTTAACACCCTCATATTCAAAACTTTGGTTTGGTTCCATTTATTTCTACACGTCTTTTACACAACTACAGACTGAACTTGTACTCACGTTAGTTTGCAAAATATCTTAAAGCCAGGTAGACTGAATAGGGACCATCTATGAACATCAGTGTTTAAGACTTACTGCATATTCCTAGCCCTAACACATCAATGTCCCATTCCTTTGTTGTTGTAGATTGTGGCCCTTTGCTCCAGCCTTAACCCGCTAACAGGTCTACGTTTAATTTGTATTTTAGCTCATTCCACTCATCCACTCCTCGACTCAGCCCAGCTTTTCAGTCAATGCAGGAGAAAATATTCCCCGTGCCATTTCCACACTGTATTATCCCATTCAAACGTGCGCTGCAGAAGTCATTAAAGCGGGTTCAAGAAGAAGATGAAGCAATAGCTGATTGCATTTTGCTATAAGCCTTACCTTAAACATACAATTCCTTCATGCATTCAAGCAAACAGGAAATGTCAAACCTTTCTCACTTACTTCCCCAATGCAAAGCATTCCAAGATGATGTCCTGTCCCACCAATGCAGTGGAGTGTGGGAACTTTACACTGAGGTCAGCAGGATATTTTCTGATGGAACCTAAACCGAAAAGCAACAGGTACAAACACATGCCACAAAAATTAACCATACTTAAATTAAAGGGATGGAAGATGTATTATGTTTTTTTTTTTTTTTACGCCTTTAGTTTACCTAAGCTAAATATTCTTTGTATTCAAACCACTATTTTTTTTTTGAAAATGCACTTCTGTGATTAAACATGGAGCTTCCTGAGGATTTTAGAGCATCCTTGAAGAAAATCTGAATAAAATAACTGTGGAGTGGCTGTGTGCTCATTTCGTGCTTCAACATGTCAAAAAAACTGTAAGATGTACTGGACTCTATTAAAGAAAACTTATTAATAAGTTGCTCCTTTTTTCCCCCCAAGCCGACAATGTTTTTACATTGACACTCTCTTAGAGTGTAAGTAATAATAAAGACAACACAATAATTAATTAAAGACAAAAAAAAGTACTAACGTTCAGCAAGAGGCTTTAGGGGAATAAATTTGGAAAACACGCTCTTGGAGATGGATGGGCTGGACGTGAAGCAGGAATAGTTGCCCCTGTCCGACGATTCCACCTTGGAGATGTAAAGGTTGCCGGTTATCTGGGAGACAAAGCGCCGCTTGTCCAGTGGGATGAAAGTGGGGAATTCATTGAGGATCCATCGAAACGACAGCTCGCCTACACAGCGAGAGAGCGAGAGACACACGTTGAAATGCTGCCTGTCAATCAACGGTTCGGACTCAAGGCAACGTCTATGGAAACAGACGAGGAATCTGGATACGAGCATGGGCTCAACTATATGAAACGTATGAATAGTCATGAACAGCTATGCCGTGCTGAGAGTAATTATAATTCACGCATGTTTTGTGTTTTGACCTTGCAGATGGATTTGCAGGATTCTTTCAGCTGAAAGGCTTAACGGAGGGAGCTGTGGGGAAGCCCTGCTTGTTGTAGTAACTATGATGCTGTTTGAGTTGGTAATTCCATAATAAATGTATGGCTATAGACTAGCATTCAGAATGAATATCATAAATGTCAGTGCCGTTTTATTTAGCGAATGGTTACGGTTACATTAGCATTGCTAATGAAAGAGGGAAACAGTTTGGTCAGCCACATTAAGAGACTGGAAACAACAACTAAAGCTCAGGATGCACTGGAAAGTTGTTTTTTTTGGCCAGATTTTACTCACAATTTCCAGTTGGGCAAAGTCTCTACTATTTGGGGACAATCTGCATGGCTGGATGACATAAAAAAAAAACTGTTTGCATAAATGGTAAGACCAAAACTTATTACCCATCCAACGGAAAATGTGTTGGCAACAGTCACTGAAAAAGAAATGGTTGGACAACACCGGAGACTTTTATTTTACCCAGACCACAGATGTGAGGTTACACTGTTGGGTCTCAAACCAGATCCTTTGCCTAAATTACATCCGACTGGCAAAGTATTCATGTTTCTGGGGATGCAAATTTCCTCGCAGGTAGAATCCAGAAAGCAATTTACAAAGAAATGAGTGCAATTCAGTATTAATCTCATAGTGGTTATGGTTTGCAGTCGGTCCTCGAGGGCCGGCATCCTGCATGTTTCAGTTCTCTCCCTGGTTTAACACACCTGGATCCAATGATGGCTCATTAGAGGGGCTAAGAAGAACATTGACATGCTGCAAAGATTGATGCTACCACCAGGGAGAGAACTAAAACGAGCAGGATGCCGGCCCTCGAGGACCGACTTTGGGCACCACTGGTTTAAAGGATAAAGAAAGTCAGACTAAACTTTGTGGAAATGTGTAACTAAACTGTGTTTTAAATGAATGGGACTGATTCTGACTCCACGGTGTAATAAAAGAAATCCAGCTACAAATAAAAACAACTAATACATCTGGTTGTTTTACTTTAAATTTCAGAAACAAAAGGCTAAAAAATATTCTAATCTTACTGGCTAAAATCCCCCACATGACTATGACTTATTTTAATGTTTTTAATTATGATTTCTTATACACTGTAAAAAACAACAACAAAAAACCCCATTTCTAATTCACCTAGCTAACCTATTCATTTCATTATCTAAAAATAAAAGTAAAATAACATTTTACCATATAAATATGGTAAAGTTCTGGCAACCACAGCTGCTAGTATTTTATAGTAAATTGGAGGTTTCTTTGTTTACAGAGTAGCTTTTATTTTTAGATAAGGAAATAAACAGGATTGCTGATGTCACACATGTTAAGCTTGCCAAAACACACTGATATGTATGTCATGAGGTACTGTGTTTGAAAATACAAATGTGTTTGCAAACACAAATATGCATCTTTATTTAGTGGAGTTCAAACATCCTGTTAATATTTTACCAAGAATAAATGTCCCTTGTCCCTCCCAGGACAGAGCTCCACATATAGTTCATGGTTCTAGCACCACTTCCATACATTTTTTTCAGGGGGCATTAGTCTGATTAGTTCCAGATTTGACCAAATTAGGAAAATCCTTTCATCAGAGAAGTAGACTCTGGTATCGCATGCTTATTTACCTGGATAATGTGGAGGGGGGGCGCAGAGCAGAACGGCCCCCTGGCCCTCCTTAACATGCACTGCCTGCCTCTCTTCCGGTGAAAAAAGATCGAGATCTGAGAGACGGAAACAAGATCATCGTTTTACATGAATCGGAGACTCCCGCGTATCTAAATGTTATCATTACACACTAAACATAAGGCTTGTCTGAACATGAACTTCCTAATGAAATGTTGCTACATATTTCATATGCATGTTATGCATGAATTAACAACTCTGGGGAAGCTGTTCAACATCTGGATGGCACCGCACATTGCTGCCTACAGAAATGTCTAACTCCAATCCAAACAACTCACATCCGAACTGGACAGACGCCTCTTGGCTGACGACCGTGCCGTACATGTTGGTAGCCAAGCAGGAGTATTTCCCCACGTGTTCCGATCTAACGGGGTTGCTGATAATCAGGTTGCCTCCCGATAAACTGTAGCTGCTGCCAGGTTTGCTCAGGTCAACATCCGTGTTGTTCAGCTTCCATCTGCGTGGAAAGCAACCTGGGTGAGTATACTTGTTTATCCTGTTTATGTTTTTGGGTCTTTAACTACTTCTGCTAACTTTAAGCAATTTTACTATTTCATATATCAAAACGTTCTGCTTCTTCTGGAGTTTTCTGCTATATCTTTTTCTAAATTTTACCATTGTACTTTTTGAAATATTTGCGCTTTTGTGCTAATTTCAGCCACCAATGAAATACAGTGAAATAGTATAAAATTCCACAAAATTTTGCCAAAATCTTCTGCTTTTTCACTGCTTACTACTTCCACTTCAACATAGAAACTCCATTCAACTCTTAAAGAAGTCACAAGACTGTAAACTATCTTCAAATTGTCAGGCTTTTGAATATCTCTTACGGTTTTTCCACGATTGCGATTTAAGTTTTATGTAGATTTTTGATTGTTTTCAGGTTTATATATATATATGTATATATATATATATATATAGGTTTGTCATATATTATATCCTATGGTGGAATTCTCTAACTGTTGTCAATTACACTCTAATAACTGACATTTTTTTAACTTTTCATGCTTTTCGACATACAAAGTGATGCTGTTCATACATATTTAACTGTACAGACATAATTTATGCATCAAAACGTAGCCACGTATTTCTACTTTAAGAAATTATGACTATCATTGAGACAGGTCTTACGGTTTTTTGTCAAACTCTTCTGGAACACAGACATGCCACACCTTCTATTTCCATCAATGGGTTTCTCTCTTGTGCTCCGTCTGCCACATTTTTTGCTATATTTATCAAAACTAAAATATTGCTAAACCTATATTTTGCAATATAACTTTTGCTACATAGCAAAAGTAGAGCAAACCTTTTTGCTATATTTTGCAAAAAAGTTTTCTTTAAACTTTGAAAACAACTTTTTTAAAAAGTAAGAATTTGTTGACCAGTTGTATCTCAGTTTACTTGCTGGTAAAATTATAAGATGACTTCAAACATAAATCTTCATCTACTGGTATATTAATAATTATTCAGAAAAAAAAGTATGCCAGCCAGCATTTTACAGACAGACCCTGAAACAACGGAGGTGAAATTTAAAGTGCATAGTAATGAGGTTGGGTTTATGGAAACATTACCTGTATGTGGCAGGTGGATTGGCTCTCGCCTGGCAGGTCATGACAATTCTGGCCTCGGGTGCCTCCTCGGGGTAGATAGTGTCCACCGGCTGCTCCTCAAACACCGGGCCGAAACCTGTGGCATCATCTGCTGAAAAGAAACAAGGCAGAGTAGGACGAAAAATGGTATGAAGTAGATTTGCAAGCTGGTAAGATCAGGAAGTTCAGTCACTAAGTTTGATTGGAAAAACAGAAATTATCCCAGCAACTATTAAATCTTGCGTAATGTTTAGCTGTGTGTTGCAGATGTGCAAGAGCCCACTTCATGAGAACGCCTTTTTTTATTTATCTTTTTGTTCAATCTGGCATTTGCAATAGCAACACACACATGCAATCACCCCCAATTACTCATTAAAGGAGACAGACATCCCGAGCAGTGGCATGAATAAGACATAAACACAATACTGGGCCATGAATAGGCAATGAGGCAGAATGTTCCCAAACGCTGATTATTCTCAAAGATCAAGACTGTGTAGGTGGCTGAATGGATTGCAAATGGGATGCGTGTGTATGAATGCGAGCGCAAATGGGTGTTATTCCCCCCTGTGTTTCTGTGTCTAAGAATGCACAGCTGATACCTCAAAGGGGGATATATGCTATTTCAGGCAGTAATATGCTGCTCTGCTTTAGTTCATGGAACCAGGCCAATGCTAGGAATCGACTGACTACAAGAACCTCGTGTAGCGCCTTGCTAATCTACTTCTACTGATTCTTTCTGTTACATCACAACCATAAACGTCAACGGATTTTACTAAGTTGGTGCAAAATTGAATTAATATGATGCAAGTTCAACATTTTTACAGATTTAAATCTGACAAGCATTGTTTTTATTTATATTCAATGCAGTACATTGAACCACATCACTGCAGCTTAAACTTTTCACCTTTCTGGTGAGATTCTCTTGATCTAAATCAATTCTTTGTTCTGAAACATTTCCTCACAAACTTACCGCAACCAGTGTGCAGATATTGAGATTAAATAACACTGTTTACTTGTCAGAAGAGTTCTCAGAGCAACTGATAGGATTGGATTTTATGTAAGGTTATCAGAGTATCAAAGTAAAATAAACAAGAACGGGGATTTAAAGACAAGTCATGGGAAGAATCATGCACATATTGCTATAGCCCAACGTGTGTTGGCTCTTGACGTGCATGTTGAGTAATCTCTGAAACCGGCTGTCTAGGTGCACATCTACAATTTAAATTACTTTTTCTGCCTTGGATGTCAGGGGCTCAAGGTCTTGAAAATCATATAAGCCTAAAAAGCACGAGGACACATCGACAGTCACATTAAGAAGTTTGTTACACTCTGAACAGCCAAGCAGGCGGTCCGCGTAAAGACATTGAAAGACGGGATCAACTTCCACTCAAACACTACGGCAGCCTGCCACATAAGAGCGCTTGACATTGATGGAAATCCCAAGGACTCCGAATTACTGCTGGCTGTGAGCGAAATTAAAAAATGCTAAAAATGGGCCGTTGAGCGGTTGATAAGATTAAAATTAGGTGAGAATCTGTGTTTGGGGAGCAAGAGAGAAGAAGGAAGTGCGAGCAAGGAAAAACTGAAAGCTCTCACTGAAGAGCAAAGAGACTACTGTGACCCTATTTTCTGTTGACTTAAGCTGAAACCATATAAAATGTGGAATAAATTCTTAACACATAAATATAAATTATAAATGTTAGACAGCCTGATGGCATTGGTGGTTTTTGGTAAAATGTTGAAGTAGCAGTTGAAATGTAATGAGCTCTGGTGCCGTTCGCGACTTCTCCATGTTACGTGGGATGTGACAGATGGTGGCGAGGGTGTTAAAGCAGGCCACATATACTGCCTGGAGACACACATAAGTCCTTTAACGTTATCTCCAGTTTGTTTCACTTTCCCTATAAGCTCGAGGGAGTCTCCAACTCTTCCAGTCTTCACCCTGTTATTTCTTTATCACCCAAGCTTGTTAGATCCAATCAACAGCGTTCCAAAACTAATTTCCCTCCAAGATCTCTTTACTCTTGTTGTTCTCCATCAAAAGTGTGTCACTTTCTCCACCTGTGATGTGAACACTACATCACAGGTATACATCACTATAGGAAGAGTAAAACCATAAAGCAGCTTTCAAACGATGACTTAAATAATGGAGGAAAATAAACAACAACAAAAAACCAACCTGTCCATTTGTGAAAACAAAAGTGCCCACTGAATTAGCATTGAAAATTATTTTTTGGTTCAATTTCATTAGACAGTAGGCATGATTACCTGACCTAATCAGGTAATCACTTCCAAAGAAACTGTACATGAAGTAAACTAAAACCTTGTTTTTCAAGCTAAGTGTTGTAAATCCCAGTCATCAGCAATTTGTTTACGCCAGGAAATTGGCAACAAGGAAGTGCATACAATGTGTAGAACAGACCACAGAACAAAATGACTGCAAAAGGCAACACGATCATGCCCTAAACTGAAGCACTCAATAGCATATGAGAATCAAAGTAAGTGACATATCAGAAAATCACAAGCTGCCACTAGCAGCCATCAACGCACAGATGGGTTATGCTGCAGGATAATGACACAAAACACAACAGCAAGTCCACCTGTAAATAGCTACAGGGAATTTAAATAAATACCATTTAATGTGGCCTAGTCAAAGTATCAACTTATTCGAGTTTGATGCAAATATAGTACAAAGGAACCAACAACAACATTATTTAATTTTATACTGTGCTCTACAGATGCTCTGTGTTCCAAATGCACATGTATACACATATGCAACAGCGGCCATCATAAAAATAAACAAAATTGTGGCTCTGTCTTGTGTTCGGAAGGTTGTAAGTTCAATTCCAGCTTCCTCCTGCCCCATGTCGGTGTGCCCCTGGGCAAGGCACTTAACCCCAAATTGCCTACCGATCTGCATATCTGTGTATAAATGTGTTAGCGTTTGTGAGTACGAATGGGTGAATGTGACTCTAGTGTAAAACGCTTTGAGTGGTCAAAATGATCGGAAAAGCGCTACATAGGTTCAGTCCATTTACCATTTAAACATAATTCTGTGACAAGATAATGACAATTAAATGTGGATTTCACTTCTTTGAAATGAAATGCACTATTCACAAAAATAAACATGCAAGCAAGATAGTGTAATAAAGTTGTGGACTGGTCTGTCATAGTACCTAGTTTTCCTGCAGCCTTCCTGATCCGTCCCCGGCCCTTCACATGTTCTGTTCCATTTTTTTCACCTGCTGCCACTCTAGTAATCAGTCTGTTCAGCAGGTCGCTTGCTCCTTGATTGCTTCAGTTCCCACCCTGTTACTGGTCACTGGATGTTTGACGGGTTTTATGTTCCTTGATTTACTTAGTCTCTATTTTAAACCCCAATTTTGATATGTCTTACAGTCCAACTTTGACGACTCATTTGAAAAAAATACTGCGGTCTCACATGATATTAAGATTCAACAACACGTTAATATGTTGCACTCAGTGTAAAATCTAAAATGCATGCGCTACAGCATGAAATCACATAAAGACATTTATCTTAGGAAATAGGAACAAGTTTTAACCTTTAGCTTAAAGAATCACAGTGCTCAATGCGGCTTCCCAGAAGCATTTGCAGGATTGCATATACACATCTCAAATCATCCTACTCTTTTTCTCAAAACCTCCCACTCTACTTCCTAAAATAGAGCTTTCCACAAAACAGAGAAAATCTCTTTTCAACAGCTCTTTCAATCACCCTATTTTTCTCTAATCTCTGAGTCTCTTCGTTTCTCTTTTTTTACCCTGCATCAAAGATTTCCTCTGTTCCCTATTTTGGCGTTTCTTGCCTGTGGATACTTGGCTTTGACTTTCTTAACAGGCGAGTAATTATTACACAATAGTCAACTGTGAGTCCCCCTAACAGAAAAAGAAAGGAAGCCGGACAGTCTCTCTAACAGAGAATGCCACAACTGCAAAACAAATGTGTAATGTGTGTCACCAGGGCCGGCTGGAAGTGGACATACTTCTTTATCAAACACAGGCGGCCCTGTGCAGCTCAATGGCATTGAAGTTTATACAGCACTTGTTTATTTTCAGAGGTTTTTTTCCATAGTGACATTGAGTACTAACGCAGCATACATTCATTATTATTGAATATTTTAGTATGTCTTTGTTTAATTGTCAAGTGTCTTTCTAAATTAGTTTGTTCACATAGTTTGTTTTAATATCCCCATGGAATCATGATTATTAAAATCCCACAGCAGTGTAATTCTCTGGTGAATTAAATTTTTATTTGTTCTATGTGCACAGGATGATTTCTCACATCTGTGCATGATTTCTTTTTTTTTTTTTTGCATGACCAACTGAGAGTCCAAGTGGGACAGATAGCATATTGTGTCCTTGAGGCAAAACAGACACAATGTAGTAATAATTACCCACATACCCCTGAGCCATGTAATGAGGCATAATAACAAACCAAAATTGTCCCTGTAGGGATGATCCACTTTATTATTCTGTTTATATAACAATTAATAATTCTACTTGTACTAAATCGACTGAAACCTATTTGCTTTGGTTAAGAAAACTCAGTCACTGCATCGCTGTAATTTCAAAAACATGTAGCTATATGTATTTGTGGACTGTTTATTGTGATAAACAGTCCACAATGGATTATGATAATAATAGTCTATCATAGTGTGAAATATTCTGCTTTGTGGTTAGTATTATTGATATTAAGGGAGGGCTCTGTATGTTGTGCTGTCTGTGTGATAACCTGCCTCATAACATACCACAACTCCTGTGCAAATATGCTGCATCAGTTTGCATAAAATGATTCATTGACAACTAAAACCACATCATTGTCCTCAATGGATGTTCACTTTTGTATTGTAAAAGAGCCAAAACTCCTTGTGTCTTCAGAAATCAGGCACGAGTCAGTAAAATGCTTTATGATAATCTGTGTAATTTTCCTGTGGGAGGTTTCTGAACCTCCACCATCAGTTTCAGTTACAGGAAAAAAAATATATTACAAAGCTTAGCAGAATTAAAGGTTAAGGTTTTAACACAAATGTATCGTAATGCAGAGCATGACATAAGTGCTCTGCCATGCACCAAATAAATACTCATCTGATATTTTCACATAGTTACATCCTCTCTCCTTTTCCCTGATTTTTATCTTCCAAATCCCTCCTCAGCACAAATACAATGCCAAACAAATACATTTTTGATTTGCACAATTTGGAGACGCGTACCACAGATGGCACAGAAAATACCAATCCAATTTTTTGGGTGGAAAGCAGGAAGAGAATAGCTTATTTATGTTTTTGTGAAATAAATGTTGTTGTATCCAGTACAAATATGGCACCAAAGTGATTCTAGTATATTACTTTGAGAAAGTCCAGCCAAATGTAGCAATAGTAGCAGTGATATATATCTAAAATGACTAAGCCTCATATATTTGACCATGGGCAAGACAGCACAGATAAGCTAATGCCGTGACAACCAGCTGACTCCACGCAGCACCCACAACTCATACACCCTGGCAACACAATCATGAATTATAGCAATCTCAACGCAAATTTTTTCTGCCTCGTCAGAACCGTTGGGAGAATCTGTTGCTCACTTGTAATCACAATGTATGCTTGGTGCACCCTAGGAAATCTGACCGAGACCTCACAGAGATCATCCACGGCTCAGGAACTTTAAAAGCCCAATGCTACTGCCTGTCAAAGTGAGATATGATTCAAAAATAGATCCCAAGCATCATATTTATTTTGTTCTACAAAGGAAAAACACAACCAATGCTTCCTGGTAAAGGAAAAAGAAACAAATGTGGGGCTTGAGCAGGCAACAAAGAAGACCATCAAAGAGGACAATCATTCATCCCATCAACTAATTAGACTACATCCAGGATCTTAGCTTGTTCCCAGGCAACAACTCAACTTATTTTCTCCGTCCAGTTCAGCCTGATGACATTGCATTCATTTTGTTCTTTTTTCAGAAAAAGTAATGCATACTGAGGCTGGAAATTGTATGGATATACCCATTTAATAATACACAAAATAAATTAACAATGTAAAATGAGATGATACATCTTGGAGTTAAAGTACATATTTACAGAATGCAATTGATTTCTGACATGCTCCTGCAAATTTTATTTAGTTATTTTATTTTTACACATTTCTTCTGGTAATTTGAGGAGAATCAATAAGTGTTATTTTTGGCCCATCTCTTGCCCAGTCGCAGTTATTCCTCAAGTATCCACAGCAACCTCCACAGAGTGCAGCTTGCAACATAGAAAGCTCAAATGAGTCAGTCTGAGACCACAGCAGGTTCTTTACTCATTTGGCTTTTACATGTCCGAACCGCTGCCATATTTGTGGCTTGCTGAATATATTTAACATCAAATAACTTAGCATGGTCTAAGATATAATCATAATTAAACAAGCTGTCATGAAGTATTTTAATGACAGCAACCTCCTTCCTTGTCCGTGCTCTGTTGAAGTTAACTTCATAAACTTCAACAGAGTTGGGCAAGACAGCACCAATTCTGTCTTGCCCAGAGACAGAGTTGGTGCTGTCTCTGGGCAACTCTGAGACAACTGTGGTTTCTTTCAGATGAGATTGTCTTGATAAAGCATGTTTGTGGCCATTATATTGCCTGTTTGAAGAATATTATCTGCACACAAACACAGAACAATAACAGCAATAATTGTTTTCAATTAGTTTCAAATGTGGTGATATCTTCAGTGCTGTGGTTTATTACACTATAACGACGAGATTCATCATCTGAACGCTGAAATAACTGTCATCGTAAAAATATTGCATACGTCATAGCACTGTATGAATATATTTTCTTTCATTATTCTATCATAAACATACAATCCTCAGCCACTTTATTAAGTACATCCTCCTAATACTGGGCAGTCAATGTAGCCACAAAATATCATTATCCAGTTATGTTATTAGCTATCAGTGTAGCTATATCCTCTGCTGGGTTTGTAATTATTAATCCCCTGTGGTGATAAACTCTATAAGTAGTTTACATATTACTAGTCTTGGTTTCAAAGAGTATTCTATGATGAGGAACATAAACAAGCAAAATTTGAAGCTTTTTCTTTTAAATATTCGGTTTTAATGCAAGAACTACAGGAATAATGCTTGTAGCTAAACAAATATTAGCTATAATACACTTAAAGAGGAGCTCTGTCGACACCCAGAGGCTTCACTATAAATAACGGCTTCTTCCAAGGCCACCTCATCACAGAAAACATGAGGAGACTCCAGCCCTGTGCTTTCTTTAAAACCGGTAAACCCAGCGGAAGAAAACCTCGAAATGCAGCCATTTTTCTACATGGTTAATTGAAATGAGGGAGTAGGAATGCCAATAAGGTATAACACCGTAATTCTGTTTCTTTATATATTGTGACTTGTTTATAAAATCCAATTTATAGTAAGGCAGCTATTTTCATATATGTTTACTTACGCTACTGAAACAGACAACAAAGTGAGAAGGGTTCTAGTTTATGTTATAAACACACTAACATTGTCTTCAAACTTTTTTTTTTTTTTTTACCACTCCAGGGGGTCTTTTTGTGGGCTCTAGTGTCCCTTGTATGACAGTAGGCTGACAGGAAACAGGGAAGGAGAGGGGGGAAGACATGCGGCAAATGTCGTCGGGTCCGGGAGTCGAACCCGGGACGGCCGCGTAGAGGACTCAAGGCCTCCAAATACGGGTGGCGATAACCGCTACACCACCACGGCACGCCCAATCTTTAAACTTTTTTATGAAGATTTTTTTTTATTAAATAAAAGATTAGAAGATAGTTGGTTGCTACTCAGCTTACTAACTTTTTAAGAGACATGTTTTATTGTCTTCCAGGTATTAAGGTGAGAGGAAATGACATTTAAAAATCATTCTTTGGCTAAACATAAATCTTGAAAACCTAAATTGTTTTAGGATTTTAGGGTGTGTGAATCCTCTCTGCATATGAACAGTAGGGAAGAGTGAAGTCTGTTTACTAGAAATAATTCACTAGGCTTTGAATGAAAAAAAAAACAGTCTGTTGATTGTTGAAAGGAATGGCTGCATGTACGGTAATTTATTCATGGTAAAAGGGAACTGTTCCTGACTGGAAATACATCCTGGGTGCTGCTTTAGGATCTAACATGGGGGAAAGCAGTAAAGTGCTGGTAGACAACTGGTTATCTAAGGAAGTGAGCTTTCATGTACTAAATCAGGAGTTTTAGTGGTTTGTTACTCTGAACATGACGGGTGTGTGCAACACAATGCCAAGAGGAAGTAATACCAGCATTAACAGTAGAGAAAAAAAAAACTGTTGTCTTTTTCCAAACAATTTAAAGTTTATCACTCCACAGTGAGAAAGTTCATTCACAGGTGAGTGGATATCTCAGCATCTTCCCACAGAAAGAAGGACACTAAAAGAGTCATATGTTAGACACCACAGACCTTAATTAGGATGACAATTAAAAAAATATATACGGTACGGTTAGAAGTAGATTAAAGTGCAAATTGCGAGGAGGATTATTAGTCTTACCTTCCAAAGGGTCCAGTACAGTCCCTTGCTCTGGTGAATCTGCAGCAGAGAATTCAATGTTAATCATCAAATCAATATTCTGCACTGGTATAGTAGAAGACTCCGATCTTTTACATTTATAAAAGAACGACACTTAAAATGATGCAAATACACATACACTTGGCTTAAGAACTTCCCAACCGCCTACACAATATTACATTTGTAAACCATAAATTAAAAATGCAATTTATAATGTTTCTGTCTTTTGTGGAAGATGAGTGATGTTAAAGACTTCTACTGCGAGTTACACGACAAATAGGTTGCAGCGTAATTATTCCCAAGGACCAAACGCAGAAAACATGCACACTCCTTATATTGTGTCTGTAGTGTAGAGTGAGCTTGACATTTCCCAAGCTGTCATAGCGTTAATGTCACATCACACTTTGTATATGCTGCGGCTAAACAAACATGTCAAGCCGATGTCCCCTCGCTAAAGTGAAGACCAGAGTGAGCTGACTGACTGCTGTCTTTCTTACTGCAGCAGTGATTTTTTTTTAAGTTCCTAAAAATGTAAAAGAAGTGAAGAATGTACTGTCTTTATGTTGTAATCAGAAATATAAAAGAAGTGTGCTGCATTAAAGTCATGATTAAAAATCAAGAGAAGAGCCAAATCTTGTAGATTCACATTTGTCTTTTATTGTTTCATGTGAAAAAAAGTCTAAAATTATTGTGAATTGCTTATGGAGTGGGAATATAATCAATCTCGCTAATTTGGACATTTCAAGCTTATTTTATTTATTCTTCCTTAGTCACCCATTGAATGTTTATTTACCTTAAACTGACCAAAGAAAATGACAGCATAACTTAAAAAAAAGTAACTTTTCTGTTTCATTAACATCAGATTTTCCTCGTTTCCACGCAGCTCAAATTACTCCCTGATTCATATCCCCTCCCTGCATCTCATTTTCTAAACCAAACACTTTTTCAGCTGCTTGTTCACACTTTGTCTTCCCCAATCTTCAGCTCAGGGATAAACTGACAGCTGTGAAGAAAAAAGTATGCGACTATCCAAGCCACCTGTTGGATTTTCATGCTTTGTTGACAGAGTCGTTCATAAGCCTATTTGCGGAGTTGCTGAAGGACACTATGTTTTTTCTTCTTTGGTCAAATAGATGGCTGGTTGTTGGATGTTTTGACTTGATGGGATACGGGCAAAAAGCAAGCTGAAACTAAATAAGCAAAATACTTTGAAATTCTACATCTTTCTCGAAAGTATTTAAAGAGGCAACTATAACTGTGAAAACGTCTTCTGATCCAGGCATCATATTTCTATGTCTCGTCAAAGCCAAATTCATAGCTGCAATTTCAATGACCACCTCTGAGACGAGACAACTCAAAAAGAAAGTAAAAATCATCTCAGAAATTAAAAACTTTAGGTAGCTCAATAACAGACAGAACGATGTGTTTATTGCCTATGATTTTAATTATGGCCAACAGCAAATAGAAACTTAGAATTCAATTTCCCAAAAAAAGCTTGATCATTATAGCACTTTGTTTTTTTGTTTTTTTTTACTTTTTCTGTGATTTTTTTTTTTTTGCTTTTCCCCTGAAACTTAATTTTGATAGAAACCTGCGAGCGAGAAGGCCAGAAGATGAAGGAGCAGGGCGAGGTGCAGCATGGTGTTGAAGCGAGAACCACCTGGTGGGGCCACAGCTAGAAACCTGGTGGATGAAACATGAGCAGGACCCCCTGGTTTTCCTAAATGAGATAAGAAAACAGAAGAAAGACTGTTTAGTCCTCTAATAAAGTCTCTGCAGAAGAACCTTTCATTAATAGCCTTTGCTGTTTTTTCTTGGGAAAAATCTATTGGGCTTTGAAAAGAAAAGAAATCTTACTAGCTAGCTGCTTAGTGAACGTTTTTTTGTTTGTTTGTTTGTTTGTTTTAACCAGTTCACCAATAAAGGCCAGGAGATATTCCACAAGAACAAATGTGTTCTCTTCCAGAGCTGCAGACATGCAGGACATTTCATACTTCCCAAGAACTCGAGTGTAGGATTCCTGGGAAGTCTTCATATGTCTCTCTCACCCACTTTCTTCCTTCAAACACCACACAAAACCCTACTGCCCAGAATATGTGTCAGGAACAAGCTGCAAGAACAGAATGATGTCATTTTGCTCTCGGACCCCCAGGAGAGAGAGAGAGAAAACTACATTTCTCTGTTCTTGCAGAGTCTGTATTACCCTTGAACTGTGTGATCTTCCTCTGCTCAAATTATAGGAAAGCATTCAGTGTCATTTATACAGGCTTTTGACGAGCCATGCTCCAGTTTTTCATAGCAAAAAAGAAAAGTATGAAGCTAAAAAAAGAATAGTGGATTTAATATTAGATCATTTATCCTTGCAGTAGGAACAGAATTTAAAAGCTGGGAGTTCCTGACTATGCTTACGCTACAGTTAGAAGACATTCAATGAACTGTATTTCCTTTACATTTATCATCCATCCATCCATCACTTGCCCACCATTGTGACAGGGGATGATATCAGGACCAAACAGCATCTTTCATCAAGCTTCAGCAGCCAATCTCTGTCTCTCGGCACACATTAGCACACACACGTCTCTGCTTCCTGTCGGCCTCAAAGGCACAGTCTCGTGATGGATTGACGTTTGATGACTGACTTTTGGCTAATTGGTTGAACATTCCCAGACTGGGCACAATTACATTTCCAAAGATGATAGCACAATCTCTCACTCACTCCCAGCAGCTCAGTTTGGAAACAAAACGCAGTTTCAGTTTGAGGTAGGCTTTAGCGTGTGACCAGTGCACAGGTTTCAGAGGGTCTCAGAAGTGCTACATTTTTCTGTGAAAGTCCTTTTATTGAAATGACATAAAAAAGTGCCTAGTGTACCAAAGGGTTTCTGGGCTTAGCACCACTTTCACTCAAACCATCTCTGCTGACTGCTGGACAGCTGACTGAAAGAAGCCTCCTACACTTTTCCTCACAAGAAAGACAAATCTGACAGATTTTCCTTTTCTTAATATATGGACAGCCATGATATTGAGCTAAAGTAAGACACTACGCACTAAGCATTTGAAAACAAAAACTAATATAGAGTACATTTATTTGTAATCTGCGGTACGTATCAAACTCTAAGCAACAATACATAGATGATTTAGGTAACATAATGAATATTTAATGTTATTTTAGCAACAATTCAACTAACGTTTACTTTAGTCTTTTAAATAAAACCACTTAAATCATGCCACAGCTAAGTCCAAAACTATTCATAACAAATCTAGGTTTTAATCATTTTTCAATTTTACTAATATTTGTTCTCTGTCTTAAAATGACAGTAAAGTTTTGGACTTATCTAGCCAGAGTCCTGACTTGAATCTTATAGAGAATCTGTGGAGAAAGTTAAAGAAAATGATTAGACCATAATCGTTTTCTTTAACTTTCTCCACAGATTCCATCTCCATCACCCTAATCATTAGGGTGATGGTAAGGAGACCTTCCAACCTCAAAGAAATGTGAAACATACATTGTCATACCAGTGGAAAATTACAAAAACCTGCTCAGCTATTCTAAGAAGAATGATTTGATTGCTGTGATGACAATGAAAACATTTTTCCGTGATTACTTAAAATGGTATGACTGATTTGACACGCCGTTTGTAATGTTTAAGTGAAAAGAGATAGAAAATTGTTTTTATATAACTGATTCACTTATTACATTGCATTATTATCTTTTTGGAGATTTCAATCTCATTTCCTATCAGAAACTTCTTGATTGAATAAAAATAATGTAAAATCTTAATCTGCCACGTCTGTGGCAGAATAATTTTGGGTCCGCTGCATGCATTTTTGTTTTCTGCCTTCATGCTAATATTCTAACACAGTGAAACTATTAGCTTTTTTTTTTTTATCAAATGTATATGGTGAGAATTGAATAGTTCACTGAAATGATAAAACAGAAGAGCAAGAAAATGAATAATAGTTGTTCATGGTGCATTAACAACATTAACTGTAAAACTGAATGCATTAGGGCAGACTGCTTGCTTTAAAAAAGCTCATTTCTGAAAGATATATAATTAAAGCTCAGATATAGATATTTAGACTGAAATAATAATCTCTACTGCTTCAGCAGCAGAGGTGCAAAAAGTACCTGGCAGACAGGCCAAAACTTTAAAGTCATATTCATGAACTTTTTTTTCAACCCAACATCCTCTTAACAAAATCTCAGGGGAAATTAACCAGAAAATGAAAGCCTGAGAGTCAACGCAGATGCGTTTTCCAAACCTTAACGACTCCATCTCGGCTTTCTCGTTTGCGGAGCGATTTCTGTCCGTGTCAGAAACCCCAATCTGAACATCTATTTTTCTCACCAGCCTGTTGTCAGACTCACATTTAGCTATTTTCTGGTTTCTGAGCGCTGAGCATCAGATCAGTAACGCCGCACCTGTCCATTCGTTCCCCCCGCTCATGCTGGATTGGCGACTTCTGATTGGAGTGTAATTGAACATGAGGCAAAAACTATTGATTCTCCATGAGCGCCTTTGAGGCGTCAGCTGGGAGAGATTTAGAGGTGTGACAGAAGGAGTGAGATCTCAGAGCTCTCAGGAAAAATAGAGTCATTTTGCCAACAATAGATTACAAGAAGGGGAGCACGTGTAATTGGCAGTTTGCATAACACCAGCAGCAGAACTGCAGCATAAGCTGCACACAGGCAGACACACCGTAACCCACACCACGGGTCCGCCATGCTGAACATAGAGTAACGGCTAAGCTGTACAGCTGTAAGACAGCCATACAGTGGGGATTTCATCTCTACGAGGGGCTGTATCTTAGCAACCAACCTTTCAAAAGCAGCAGTTTGGTGGCTGCAGGGGTGGGGGACGCTTTTGTAGCCAGCAATGATACTATGCAAAAATTCATTTTAATCTGAAGAAGAAAAAAATGCTATGGATGTAGAAAGACTGCCAAATGGTGAGCTGGTCATCTATTTAAAAATAGCCTCACTGTAGCTATTATTTCTGTCTCTCGTGAATCCTAAATGGCCCCACTCTAAAGAAATTATGGGCAAACAAAAGAAGCGCCATTAAAGTGTTGGAGCGTTGAAGGAATCAATCCCATCTATGCCATTAAGTATGGTCACTGGATTGATAAGTGATAACACATCAGGCCAGTAGATAGCATGTCTATACAATCAGTATTAATGCCGCCTTGCACTTCCTCTGTGCTTACTTAGTGGCCTGAATACCTGGGATGGAAATACTCCATCTATCACCAGGTATTACAGGCCCTGGACATGAAAGCCCCTCAACAAGGCCATTTCTTCTCTTCATAAATCATACCCATGATGACGGCAGAGCTATTACTGCTGTTAGCTTGATTTTAGCAAAGGTTTTGTCAGGCTATGTACCCTGAGCTTTACTTTGCCCCCTGAATTTTAATGTTCTTCTGTGTCCTTACGTCACTTTCAAAGCTCAGCCTCACTGCTCTGAAAGCTTTGTACGTGTTACCGACAGAAGAAGCCTTTGGGAGCTAATTTTACAATTTTACTGCAGTCTGAGGATCGATAGTGTCATTAGTGATTGTTTTATGACTACAAGTTTCCTAAAGGCCTTCCAGTGTTCATTCCGGTGGGAACAGCATAACTAAGTGGCTAGAAATGGGTTTTTTTAATCATTCTGAAATATAAGGGGTCTGGATTTTAAAATATTGCCAAAATGTCAATCTAACCACACCATCCCCCTTCCACTTCATCCACGTCACAAGGAGTCCAAAAAAAGTGACTTTTGTTGTGTTCTATTTCAAAATGAACAATATAAGAAGAAGCTTTAGTTTTGGGAGATAAAAAAAACATTATAAATTGTTGCTTTCCTCATGTCATGACTACAGGTGGCATTTGGAGACAAGACGGCAAATCAAGAACTTTAAATCCATGACAGATTAGATTTGGGGCTTCGTACTACGGAGGAAAACTCAATCCATCAATTCGTCTCTTTCTCCATCCTTCTATGACATTGGAGCCCCTGGTTTGAAGCAGAGACTCAGAGAGCAAAGATATAAAAGCATTGTTTTCACAACTATGCTTTTAGATGCATGAACAGAACAAAGGGCAGACATAAAGCCCATGTGCATTAAAACTTAGGATTATAATTTTAAATAAAGCTTGGGAAAAAAAGAAGCAAGAAGAGGTGGCCCATGTGTTGTAATAGACATTCGGTAATCAAGCAATTAAAATTCAGCAATTAAAAATTCTTACATTTTAAAAAATGCATGATTTAAAAGTCTCATTACTAAATGAAAAATACACTTTACTGATCGTGAGCATATTGGTATTTGATTAAACAATTTAATTATTTCCATGATGCTCTTTTGTGTCTGAATGCAAATAATTTCTTTAAAATACTTTCATCTTGCATCTGCACGTCAATAATCAAACCTTCCTATTTTCCCTCATCATTGCAGTCAGCTCCATGTCTTCGTGTTCAGCTTTGTGGCAGGCCCCAGGCTCTAATTTACTTATTGTGAGCATTATTGATCCTCTAATCTTTTTCTCAGAAAAAACACCGGACATGCATTTCCCTGGTTACCTACTTCCTCTGGTAACTAGGAAAGCAGGTAACTGGGACAACTGGTCAATGTGGAATTTCTTTTTAAACTGAATTAGCGCTACAAGCAGCATTATACAGAGCCATGCGTTACTGAAACAGGGAGGACATTGCAGACTATAGGGCCTGCTCATAAAATTACATTATTTATTTTTAGATTTCAGCCGACAATGTCATTAGACAAACATACTGGAAGCAAAGATAAAGAACAGCATTGACTGGGATGAAATTAAGATGAAACAGAGATATATTGAGTCTGACATGATCTGTTTGGAGAAACAGTGATTTCATCAATGTTAAAGAGAATGACAGCTTATTAGTTTCCAGTATATTCTCATTCAAAAATGTCAAAAACACTGAGAAATGTATTTTGTCCCATTGTTTTGCTAAATGAAGACAGAGGGAGAAACAAAACCCATTTCACCCAACATGACCTCATACACTTGATATGAGTACATATGTTCCAGAATGAGACACTAGCTGTGATGGATTCCTTACTGATGCTGAATCAATCCTATTTTCCCACAAATAATTAATTATTTATGGCAAAAACTATTGATCTTCAGCTTCAAAAAAGGCCACACTCAGCCTGCTAGTCACTTGAACTCCCTGCTCTGAAACATGCAGCCAAGATGATCTGTATCCAGGGGAAATAAGACTAAACACTCTACAGGAAGTAATGTTTATCTCCCAAAACACTGTGATTCAGTAAAGAACAGGATATGCACATCAGTTACCTTAGCCTATTGGACAGTGAACAAAGCATTGAAACCAGGACAGACACAACACTTGAAAAATAATCTGAGCTGCATAGACAGGAAATTGTTGAGCAGTTCAGAAAAAAAAGAAAATGACCTAAACTAACCAGCTATTTTTTTTCTTGCAGCAAAAACATATTTATGTACACATTTTATTACATTAGAGACCTTGCCTGTATGCATAACTAAAGGTACTTGTATGTTATTTAGATGCCATCAGAAATTAGGTTTGCCTTAAATGGCATTGTGTGTCCAAAAGATATCATATTAAAACATATAAAAATATGTATTTCAAGACGATAGGCGTGTGATTATCCTTACATACACAAAGTCAGATTTTTTTCCTTTAAAAGTTTCACATATCAGTTAAGATATTATTTGGTCTAAATCAGTCTATTGGAGCTTCCAACAGCATGATGCTCCCACTACCAGTTGTTAATGTGTGCATAGTGTGTTTAGGGACGATGTGAAGTTTATATGTATGCATAAAAGTTACATTTTGGTTGTATGTGATCCGAGTACCTTCTTCTAAGTTTGCTGTTGCTTCTAAAAGGCTTTTCTCTTTGCATTGTACCATGACGGTCAGGTTTGTAAAGCCCACAGCTAAACGTCCATCCTGAGCCGTGGATCTCTACAGCTCTTCCTTGTTCTTCATGATGGAGAAAGTCAGTTTAATTTTAAATAACGCACCTTCACACTGCAGTAACTTTAAGGTTTTAAGTTATATTATGATGAATAGTAACAGCATGGTGAGCATTAGTGATTTAAAATGTTCTTTTCCAGTTAAGAAAGCAGCAGGGATGGGAGTAAAAACATGCACTTCTGCAATACGTATTACAAACTGAAATATAGATTTTTGTTTTTCTTGCTCCCTGTAATTCATACACAAATCATGCTTGATACATGAGTTACTAAACTACATATGCAGCTGTAAGTACATACCTCTCTGATATTGCAGCACACAGGATATGATTACTAACACAGCCCCTGATTTGTTTCGATATGTTGAAGGATTTAGTAGCGCAACTGTCTCAACTAAAAGATATTACATCTACCGCAAATATTCCCCACTGCTTCAAAATCAATGTTATTCATGATGTAATCATTCTCAAAACCACCCAGTTATTGCTCAGTGGTTCGCCCATCTCCTCCTCCTCCTCCTACTTCCTTCTGCCTCATTTTCTCTGCATTTCACCTGCTAGAAGGAGCTACACTAAAATAAGCTATTTATCCAAACCCCTGCTGTTAACGCCATGCCCAGGGCCACAATGCTTCACTACCCTCAGCTGGTTTGAATATCAATGACCTCAGTCATTCAGTCCATGAACAGCAAAGCTGGGTCCTCTGCATGCATGTCATTAAGCTTTAAACCAGGCGGTGTCTGTAACCGAGCGTAAAAGCTTGATGCCAAGCACTCATTCTGAAAAATTGTTATTGCCGTAACCTTTTTCTTGGCAAGCAACAAGATAGCTAGGGAGCCACAATAAATCAACTTAGTGAAAAGATTACATCACATAATAATTGCACTTAACTCAGTTTATTTAGATGCTGATGCTCTGATTAGTAGAGGCTTCTACTAAAATGATTAGCAATAGCCCCATGAATTACCTTTCCATAAGTGGTAAAGAAATTAGCAGCTAACATGGCTAACTCAAAAGCAGGTAAATGGGTGGACCCAGACTGTGGCTGACAGCAGCAGCAGAAACTAGTCAGAACCAGTAGTTACTGGTAGTCTAGACTAATCACACTAAAACATTTATGCAAACTTATCAGCAATACACAGCAGGGAAGCTTTTGTATTGACCGGTTTTTTGCTCACATCGTTTTCCCAATTAATTCTACACCTGAATATAAGGAACATTAGCACTAATTAATGTAATGAAAACAAAGTTACACTTGAATTGGTTATATTTCTCTGATCTTTATTAGAAATACCTATATAATCTTATTAAAAATGATATAAAGTGAAAATATTTTTTCTTAATATTGGTGGGGAATGTTTTGTACTATGATAACTCCATGCTCTAATAAACTCCACAGTGGAAACGTAGTTAAACAGAAAATGTACCGATTCCAGCCACACATTTTTGGGGGGGTTTGCAAAAAAAAATTTAAAACATTGGTTTATCGCTACAGTGAAAATTCATTTTTTTTAAATTACAACAATAAACTCTGCAATAATTTATCTGTCTATGTCAATATCACTTGCTTTTTTTCTCTCCACTTTCTAAAACTAAGAAACAAAACAAGGACATCCAGCCTTAAAATTAAAGACAATTATTAAATCAGAAAATATGTCAGCTTTTCTAACTAAACAAACCGACAAGAGGGGTACACAATTCATCAAGTAAGAATATTTGAAATATTTCTTCAATTTTCAAATTCCCACATTCCCAAAAAGAGTACCGCACATAACTAAATGTGAGGTGATCTGAAAAGCTTTCATTTCATTTTGCAAACGCTACACAATTTCTCCTGCAGGTAATAATCATTTTTCACAGGAGAAACCCTTTTTATTCTATCACAGCGCAGAAAGGGAAGACTGATTTACACTTACCCACATGATCCTGCTCAGCAAAATGCACCACATGTGCGTCAAGCTATTTAAAGTGCGTCACATTAGGTATGATCTATTGTATCATAAAGGTCAAAGGTCTGGAAAAAAAAAACTTGCTCTCAATCAGGAGAAGAGGGCTCTGAGTAATGACATCCTTTCACATCTGGCTAATAAAGACTTTAAGGAAGATGTTTCCTCAGAAAAACCAATAACATGCTTTGAAACCTTTATGTCACGGTCCTCAATAACCATTACGGTAAACTCCCATAAATCAGTTATTACTAGACGACAGAGTTCAGCTCACTCTTAAAGGCAAAGCTGCACTGACGAAACAGGAAGCTGAAGGGATCCAATTAACGCAGCTAGATTTACACACACGCAAAAAAAAAAACAACAATCAATAACCACCGATTTTACACACAGTCAGGTTTTAGATAGATAGACAATCTACGTTATTTATGCACCACGCTTTGTTGGGTAGCAACAACGGTATGCATTTAATTGAAAGGTTTAATGGCTTTTCTCTTTATCCTCCTTACTAGATTAGAGTGTATAAGTCCTACATCACAGATTAACCAGACCAAATTTTCTAGTAATAAGACAAAAAATGTGTGTGTCACGACTTCACTTTGAAACATGAAGACTGTTATATTCATTAATGCAAACATGAACTATTTTGACCAACTAAATGTGAATAATAAGAGGTAAATATCAAGGTTATTATTGACCAATCGTATTAGTTTTAGCAGACTTTGTGTGCTGAATATGAAGGGGTCAATAAAGAGAAAGCCAGAATAAAAAAAAAGGAAATGGTTGTTTGTGTTTTTAAGGATGATACTATGAAATAGGATTTGTTATGGTCCTAATTTGCACCGTTTATTACTAATTGAGTCCAAAAACGTCCTGGAAAACAACAAATTCAATTTAGCTTATTCGCACTTTGTCACATTACAAACTCCAGTGAACTTGGTTGAAGCAGAGCCAAGACGCAAACAGCCACCTCGAAGGATGCATATTAGGAAGTTTAATAAAAAGAAGACTTCCAGGTCTTTTCTCAGCGTAAACAAGGAGCGTGGAGCATGAAACAGGAGAATCCAGCCAAGAAGAATGACAAATCAGGAGCCTAAATAATCAGGCAGGGGTGGAAAGTGACAAGTGTGATACAGCTATGGCAGGGAAGAAGCAGACAAAACTGAGGCAGAGAGACTAATTATTACAAAAGGAATCGAACTGGGACTCAAGGAATCAAGAATTCAAAATGGGAAGCCAATAGACAATAGTTTAAGAGAAAAAAACACAAATATACAAGAAACATAACACAAGAATAAGTTAAGAAACAAAATATAAAGGTACGAACTACTATGGCAACACCTTCAAAAACAATAATAAAAATAGGGACATTTGCACAATATTAGAAAAAAACTATGAAAGATAAGAAACCCTCCATAGAAATGATGACATACAAACAAAAATCAAAATCTAAACACACAAGAATTGTGACACAATATGTTTTTGATGGATTTTCTTGGCTGAGCAACAAGTGAACAATTGTGAAATGGAAATTAGCCAAAGTCTTTGATAGCTTTTTCAAATAAAAATCTGAAAATCACAAATTAATGTTCAGACCCCAGAGTCAATACTTTGTAGAACCAGATTGTAGGGTCATATTTAATCAATTATGCAGAGTTAATCAAAATAACAGCTTTTAATCAGGCATTAAGTGTGTTTTTTGCCATTCTAAATGTTTTCCTATTGGTCTGATGTAATATTCTAAATTCGTTAACTTTTGTTTCTGATTTAACAAATTGAACACATTTTGTTTGGTTTTTAAAAGCTTAAGATTTTTGTTTGATAACCAAACTTTGTTTAAAACCTCTCCAAAGCTTTATCCATGACCTGTCTGCTGTGTTCCTTGTGATTCTTCCAAAAAAAAGATTGAGGGTGTGAATAGTCCAGCAAGACTCTATGTATCATCAGAGTTTTTCTTCGTCATCACCAAACAGAGACTCTTGTGAGGTCCTGACCCAAAACAGCTAAAGTGAATTTGCATCGGCAAAGTCCCGGCGGTCTCGCGCAGATGGACGTGGAAACCATGCAAAGGCCCTTAGCGGCCCGTGTCCTCCATCCCCTCCAATACGCCGACCCTGCCAAGTGTCCTAAATACTCCTCTCTATTGTCTGCCTAAGAAAAAAAAGCCGTGCTGCTGGATGGGAGCAATCTCTCAAGGTGCAAAGCAGGAGGGAGGGACGATGGGAAAGGAAAAAGGCCAATTCCCTGAGCAGGACAGGGAGCCATGCAAATAGGACACCAGTAAGCGAGCCTCCCTGCAGTGAGAATGCCCCAGAGAGGGGTCGTCTCGCTGTGGCCGAGGTTTAATCTCTTAAGTCCTTCTGTCCTACTCATACACACACACACCCAGGGACACCCCCAACCAAATTGAAAACACAGGGGGCACATACACGGTTTCTCCACTCTCACCATCTCTCCCCTTCATCCTAGACTTAAGCCCATATTATCAGCTATATCGTCATCACCCTTATTTCTGCAAAGAGGGCTTATGTTGCATAAAAACCTTCTGTCCAGCAGAGTTCCTCCATTGATAAGAAGCATAATATGGTATCGTTGTACAAGAGTTGTTTAAGCAGGCTGAATTTCTCGCACTCTAAAATACAAAAGAATATTTAATGCAAGGGTATTAAAAAAATCATTCAGTTGTCTCTGAGCTTGCTTGAACTAAAATAGTAGAAGACATATTTATCCAAAATTAAGAAGCAATTCCCTTGAAATTAACAACCGTCAGATGTTACTTAGAATTTCACACGGATTGCCTTGTTATTGGCAATCCGTCAATAACAAGGGGTTATTGGAAGGGGTTGCTGTTTGGGCTTTTTTGCGTTTTTATGTTTTGCGCTGCTATATCAGTTTGCCTAAAACACATGTAGCTTTATTGTTCATTTCTGAGGAGGTATCTCACTCAGTGCATGGCTAAAGTCTGCTAAAGATGCTAAAGATTTGCTAAGGATTTTTGCCAAAGGAGGAATTTGCACAGAAAGCAATAAGTCAAACATTAGGTCTCATCCTCTCTATTATCATTAATTAATTTCTTAATTTATTTATTTCGAACATGATAGAAGTATAAAATCAGACACATGAACAAGGAATGCAAAAGACAAAAGATTTTTGCAACCACAATAATCTGAACATGTTCGAAAAGGAGTAGGAAGAAGTAAGAAATTTATGAACTCCTACCCCATAAACTCATGTAATATTTTCAGATGGACTCTCATTATTAAATTATAAATTAAAAAAATAGATTTATTAATTTTCAATTTTATCTGGGTTTACATATATCTAAATATATGCATCCATACCTCCATACCCACACACACTCATAAGTGTTGGCCTCAATTTACATATACTGTACACATTGGTGCTAACTCTCACCCATTTTTCTATATCTTGCAAAACTAACCTCCTTATATTTCCTTTTAAATTGTGTTAAATTTTGACTTTGTTTTAACTCCTCATTTAACTTGTTCCATAGTTTTACACCATGACTTGTGTGAGATATCTTGTCACCAATTGTCTTTCTTCCGGTTCAAATAGATAATTTGCGCACAAAACTAAACCGGACTGTTCATAAGCTGAACTTCCCTGAATATCAAAACGACCAGTTTTATATAAGTGTGCTGCTTTACATTCAGGTCTCTTCTCACTTGGCTGTCTCCTCCAAGTTTTTCCATCAGTATTTTCCTCAGACTGGGTCTGAATTGACGTCAGCTTTGGCCCATATCCAGGCTTGGAGAAAGGCTGCTGTTAAACTTACAGTAAACACTGCAGCTCCCTGAAAAGTTCGTCAAGTCGTGCAGCACTTTCTCCACATGCAAGAGGATGAGAACAGCGGAAAACAAGGAGGACGGCATGTGTAAAGCTTCTCAGCATGAGTTACCCAGGAGTAAACAGCAAAATATGATTTTATTCAGTTATTCCCAGGTGAAAGGTGTTTGGTTTTTTGGGGGGGGTGTTTACTGAGTCTATGGCAGGGAATCAGATGCAGGAGGCTTCCACTCTGTTTGGGAGCCTCTGGGCTGCAGAAACAAAGAAGATGCTGAATAGGTGCAGCACAGATTAAGGATGGGGGAAGTAAGTAAGATCTGGATGTATATTAAGACAGTGAAGTTCACAGCTCTTTTCTAATTGTCATTGCAACCATGGAAGACAGGAAACCTAACTGGCCTTGATACACCGATGACGCCTGATTACATCATGTAAAACCGACAGAATGTGAGAAGTTAATAACATTTTTAGGTGAGGATTTAGAGTCATTGGTCATTCACCACAAAGTGATTTCAAATAATATCAGCAGACATTAAGAGGTTACGGGAAGAGCATTTTTGTGAGGAAGTAAAGACTGGACTGATGCCAGGATGTACTCAATAAAAACAGCCGCCTCCAAATGTCCGCACTTAACCTTTGAGTCATTTAGGCTAATGGATGAGGTCAAGAGATTTGCAGTTGGTGCTCGGGAACAAATCTAATCTGATGGCTTCAACTTAGATCAAGCAGGCAGCAGAATTATGCAAAGAAGTAGAAAATTATCCCTTTTATCAGGCACTCTGCTGTTATTCATAGACTATGAGCTTCCTGGCTAATCAAAACCAAAGCAAAAGCTCAGGAAGCTAACAGCAAGTAGCGGGTCAAAGCGTGTAAGGATAGAGCATGAGAGAATAACTGGCTTTATTTTTCATTTTACTTCTTCCTGAGGTATTCAGGATTTCTGACTCAGCACAACTCCTCTAATCCTAAAGTAAAAACTTAGATCTCTTGTTTTAATTTGAAGTAAGAGCTGCAGTACAGTTACACTATGGTCAGTCTGACCTCTGTTTACATGTTTGTAATTGTAGGTGCGTCTTAATCAGCCGTATTTGATGAAAAGTAAAACAAAAACAAAAAACTGTTTTCCCAAAGAAAGAAAAGACGCTTCAGCTGAAGCTCCAACATATCAAAGCTGAAGATGTTTTTTGTTTTTTTATTAATTTAAAAACAGGTGTTTCAGTCAACTACTTCCTTTGGAAAGGCTGACAACCACTTAATGCAAAAGACATGTTTCTTGTGTCTTCATGTTTTTTAGTTCAATAGACTAATAGTATTCTAATTGTGACTGAGGAGTGAAATTAGGAATAGAATAGTAATTTAAAAATCAGTTTTCTTGAGGGTTTTTTTTTTTTTTCTGCTCATTATAATCGGCAGATGACTGATCATGCAGACAACTTTGCAAATTACTCCAAACTAATTCCACATAAGAAGCAGGAAGTAGCTCTGGTGATGCCGTCAGCGTCTCGTCTAATTTCTGATTTGTGCTGTTGCCTTCTCAAACCTGCCAAACTCACGGTTTCTGTTCGCTTTGATCATGCTTGATACGATTCTCCACATCAGCAGCATAATAAGGTGGCTGGATGCATAAAAAATGAGGAACATAAAAAGCACCCAGTGACTCATGTTTATGAGTAACACTTACAAAAACGGCTTCATTCCTCCTTCTTTTACCTTTCATTAATATTTACATCACTTTATATAAAAAACATGTTTTTCCTTTTGCTTTCTTTTGTTTTTCCAAATAAAAGTATATAAAGAAAAAACTTTCTTGAAATGCGTTGATTAAGAGAAGAGTAAATGGCTCTTGATAGTGTCGAGCCGATTGTTCCTTCAGCCTTTTATTACTGCTCAGTGAGTCAGCTGAAGAGAGCAGAGGCACAATGAGCCGAGGGTTTGACTTAAGAGAAGAGACCAAATTGCACCCAAGGCGCCCAAAAGAGCTCTTGTGTGCATATTCATGTGGGCTGTGCTGAGAGGTTTCGGTAAAAGCAGGCACCCTGAACGGCATTTAGCTCCCGTTGGGAGACTTGTTTTTAGAAAAGAGGTGCCAAAAGAAAAGATAACAGACAAAATTACAGGTAATTTTTCACCAATTTCACTAACTATTAGCAATGTGTGGCAACAAAATATTCAATATCAATCTAGATACTGCTGTTGCATACATTGTGAGGTGGGTTGGAGACGTGATGTCCAGCTGGAGGCCGAGTGTGGTTACAGCCACCCTGAAGGGCCACATAAAGGGGGAAGGGAGAGTACAAAGCCTTGTTCGTCTCCAACCTCTGCACAGCTGGCTGAACAACATGGCAAATGATTAGCGCAAAGACAGAAGTGTGGGGGGATGAAGGCTTTAAGGCTGGACATATCACGGTTTGTTGTATCATTCTTCAAAACGCATCACAATGCAAATCTGCTTCAATGATCAATGATGAGTGTTTAGAGTAATTAGATTTTAAGTCTCTGTGAAAACAGTGGAGTAGAAATGTTGCTGTGCCTAGACGAGTGTGAAATGATGCTCTCTCAAGAAAGGCATGGTGATTAAGTTGTTTGTTGGTCGTAAGAGAGGGACATCTCCATATTCCTCTCAGTCTCTCACAAATGCCGACTTCCTTCCATTCACAAGCGTCCCTGAGAAATCCGTTTAAAATGTTTCCCCGATTCCACTTACTCCAAATGTGTAATTATGCGGTCAAGTGAAAATAATTCAAGAAATCAATAGCCAAGTAGTTTCAGGTTTAGCAACTGTCATTAAACTTTTTACGAAAACAAAATAGTCCTGTGGTTGTGGAATATCGCTCTAATTACAGCTAAGCAGTTCTGAGAAAGCTCTTCCTGTTTTCCAAACAGTTAAGAGCATTAAACGCTCCTGAATCGTATGATGTATATTCATCGTTCTGATTCTGAAGTCCATGTTAATGGAAGGTCAGTAACAACTGACGCTTCAGAAAGTTGGCTGGGCGAGTTGCTGACATTAACAATCACGTTCACTTTGTCACAATACCACTGCTGGTAAGAGAGGCAGGTACATTCATCCATTCATATCACACTGGCTTCACCGTTAAACAGGCTGGAAGGCACGACTCTGCCTTGGCAAAGGAAGTTTGAAAATCTTTCATCCAACATGCACAAATCAGACATCTAAGTTATTGAAGCTTAGATATCAGCAACCCCCAATCATTTATTCCACTAGAAACATCATCTAAATAAACTTTAGTTGGTCAGCTGTACATTGCTTCATACAGAACACTTTCAGCCATCAGGCTTTATAGGTTTCCTTCATGAATGTTGGGTTCTTGCTCAGAAACCAGGATTATGTTCAGGACTTTGACTTGGCCGATCTCTAAAATTCAACTTCAATATATTTTTGTCTTTAGATTCTTCGCCTCTGTAAAATTGCTCTGTTTGAGTTTGTTTTGTTTTTTTCTGCTTCCTTTGTGTGTCTTAGGTAATGTGGTGAAAATGTCTTTCTCTAAAATGGATTTCAGTGATTCATAACTAAGGGTCTAAATGAGCTTTCAACCAGGCTAAAATCCCTGAATTTTTCAATCTCAAAGCTCAACCCAACACAAGAAAAAATAAATAAAATCGTGCCAAGACTTGAAGCAAGTTTTTGCAGGCTGACTCGAGATGAGTCATTTGATTACAGACACTGCGATACAATTTTGACATTTTCTGAGAGCGAACAATTTACACAGCTGCAGCTGGACACACATAATGCTTCAGTAGGTTTATCCTTCCTCCGAATGTGCAGCTCTGCAGTTTTAGGTAGGATGCTTCATTCTGGAACAGATAATGAGCTTCTCTCTCTGCAGAGGACAGAATCCCAGAGCCAGCAGGGCTGAGTGGAGCGAAACACACAAACATACACGCCGACAATAACCGCAGAACAGCAAACAAACTTCTCAACTTTCCCCTCAACTCTGGCTGCTCTCTGCACACACACACACACACACACACACACACACACACACACACACACACACACACACACACACACACACACACACACACACACACACACACACACACACACACACACACACACCAAACTAAAGCTGCTACAAACCTGAGGTGAACACGCCCACAAGCACCTGCAGTCTCCTTAGCGTTGTGTCGACGGCGTTCAGATCAGCTGCATTTCTCTCCACACGAGCGTGCCTGAGGATAAACTGTTAGCAGCCTCTGCCATGGCATCCTGCGCCCTTCTGTCACGTTTGCACATACGCGCACACACTAATGCAAGTTCATGTAAACACGGGGCTGTCAAATCACAGGGCTTCCCAGCTGTGACCTCACAAAACGCAGAAGAAACAGGAGGATGAAAGAAAGCATGGGAACAGCAAGAGGGGGAGGGGGCGACATATGAGTGTTTACAGAGACATGAAGAGTGATAATAAGATATTGACTTAAAGAGCAGCAGTGACCTGGGAGAACACAAAGATACTGACATGGGAATGAGCTGCACATAAAAAATAAAAATAAAAAAAACAAGTAAGGATGAAAGTTGTGTTTCCACAGCTGGAAATATTGGAGTATAAACTCTGCCAGAAAAAAACAAAAAGGATGAAGTTGAAATAGAAAAATGTGGCACATATCTGTCACTCGTTATATCCTTTACTTTTTCCGTTATCTCTCTTTATACTGATTTTCCATCCTTTCGTCCACAATGGATATTTTGGAAACGGTGTCATCTTGCCGAGGCATGTGCCCCCAGAGCCAGTATTGATTTCCGCACCAGAGGAGTCATCAAGGCATAGATAATGGGAGTTTGGAGTCTCTCTGGACTTTCTGCATCTTCTCCTTCCCCCCTCAGGAAGCTGGTCCATCTTTTTCTGTCATCTGCTGTCTGCCCTGTCCAACTGGTTGTTGATTTAGAGCTGAATGATGTCCAGAGGTTTATCTGCCAGCCATCGTGAAACGGTAAGCAACAAAAAGGGCTACAACAGCAGGTTGTGCGAGTAGTTTGGTTGCATATCAATGTCATTCAGAAGAGCATGGTATGATTTTAAAAATCACAAGTGAACAACACCCTTGTTTTGGATCAAACAACTCACTAAAGATCTCCGTACAGTCCCAGTCACATTTTGTAACCCGCAAACTTCAGAATATTTTATGAGGAAACTGGGTGACAGAACAACACAATGTAGTGTGAATAGTTTTTAGATTTGTAAGTAAAGTTCTGAAAATTGTGACAGGCATTTGTTTCCTTCCCACCTTTACTCTGATGCTCATAAATAAAATCCACAAACTCATTTAGCTTATCTACGAAGACCTCTGGAGATTGTAAATAAAAAAGCATCATGAAGATCAAGAACCATAATAGCACAGGGTGTCGCACAACTGCAAACCTGCCAAGAGATGCACAAAAACTGACACGCAAAACAAAACAAAACAAAAAAAATTCAGTAAAGCAGTCCAGAGGACAATGGCAGCTCTGGAGGAGCTGCAAAGATTCAGCTTGAGAGGATGAATCTTTCGACAGGACGAACATTGGTTGAGTGATTGATGATTTTGGAAATTTCACTCATTTTTCGCTATTTACGTTGCCATGGTAACTCTGATTCCCAATAAAATAATAGCATCCTTCTTGGGATCAAGCAGCACGTTTTGATACTTTTGTGGGCGGGCACGCAGCAATATGAGCCGCATTAACGGTAGTGGCAGAAAAATAAAGGGACATTCTACTGAGAGAACAACAGGTGCCCTCCATGCATCACTCTGGCAGGCCCCATAAAGTAGCATTTCAAAAAAGCAAAAGAAATCTTATGTTTTTTGAACAACAACAATATTTGTTGTTAATCTGTTGCTGAGAGATGAGCGCATTTTCTGGTACCCAAGTGCCACGAAGTAAACATCTGATTTTTACTTTTGCTAAATTTACCAGCTGTAAATTTCTTGTGTCTAAGCAGACAAGCAGTATTTCAGAATAGCTTATGGTTTGCAAACAATAATATTACCTGTTGTTAATTTGTTGTTAAGAAATTAGCGATTTGTTTTGTTATTTTACTGGTAACGAACTGCCACAAAGTATAAATCAGATTTTTACTTTTGTGTTGAATGTCTGTATTATAATGTATTTACCACCGACGACAAAAATTTAAAATCTGCCAAATTCACCAATTGTACAGTTCTTGTTAAGTAGTAGTAGTAAATAGTGTAAGATAAGTAGTATTTCAAAAGAGCAGAAGAAATCTTGTGTTTTTTGAACAATAACAATATTTGTTGTTAATCTGTTGCTAAGAGATGAACGCATTTTCTGGTAACCAAGTGCCACGAAATAAACACTTTTGCAAAAGTAAAAATCAGAAGGCAGTGCATTAACATTAGCACAAACATAGCTAATGTGTTATTTTCCCTAAAATAAGCTTTTTAGCTATTTTGTTTATATGTTTTGTTTATTTATTAGCCCACATGCTATTGAGTACATCGTAGTTTACTTTAGCATTGATGCTAATTTTTAGCATCGGAACGTTTGGTTCCAAACAAAGGGCACACTTTGGCAGGCCCTGTTTAAATTTCTTCATAAATTTTCTAGTTCCTGATATCATAGCGCCATAAATTCAGTTTTTGGTTGTGAACATGACAAGAATGTGCAAGAGCTAAAAGGCTTTGAAACCATGAAGCTCCTTCTGCTTGGTTTAGTCTGCAACAGTCTGACTCATGTCTCGTCTCCAGATGCCACATTTAGGCTAATTTAAAAAGCTAGCCACCCTTTGCTCTGACCTCCTTTGACCTGTTCCTTTACTTATAGGTCAGACCGGCCTTACAATGACTGATATAAGTCGTGCTCATAATGATGTACTTTTTAGGACAGGTCAACAATTGATTTTCCCCTTCAGGGTTATAGCACATCACAATGCTCAGCACAATAGAGATGAACCCGGAATGCGAGTTGGAATCTGCTGCTCACTTAAAGCGGCACCTTTAATAGAGTTAGCAGCTATTAAAGGACGGGTCAGTAGGTTGTTTTGCGGCGCTTGCAGAGATGTTGCATCCTGAAAGACGTGGGAGAGCATTGTTAAATGGGACAAATTTCATGCTCGCTGAACAAAACGGAATGTAAAGAGGGAAACTTGATGCGGAGAGACAAGATGAAATATGTCTGGAAACGAAAACTTCAAGTTATTATGATTTTTTTTTTTAAATCATAACATAAAGGCAAATAGCTTAAATTTCTTCTTTACAAGAACTGTATGCAATATGTTTCAAAATTCATTTACATCAAAAAGAATAAACTCTGCACAGGCATTCTTATAGGATATAGATGACATGATTAACTCAATTAATGAGATTTTGTTGCACATTTTCTTTGTTGTTGAGCAAGAGATAAACATTTTTTTATCTTTGCAGGTTGCATCTATATCCTCAGCTTTATGCAGTATTCATGAGAATTGATCACCAATATGGCTGCATTCCCGATGGCAACTGCCACATTTCTGATACAACAGAGTTCACACACGCACACACACACCCCGCTCTGAAATGAAACAACGGAAACCCGGAGCAAGTGCAACATAATAAATGTTTCCATGTCTCGTGGCAATCTAGAGCCCAGAGACCCAGCGTTTTTTTTTCTTTGTGGAGTGGAAAAAAATAGCTCTGACAGTTCGTTTCCAAACAAGGTCACACAACGTGACCCAGGACTCGTGTTTTCGTTACTATGTGCTTAGACAATTTGACATTTTTCCTTTCTTTCTTTTCGCTCCGGTGTATTTCAGTACCTTAATATCTCCTCTCAACAACTAACAGGAAGGAGAACTGCAGAGTGATAATTATTTCCGAGAAATAAAGCTTTGTGTCAGAAAATGCTGCCTTTTGCCAGCTGCCTGAACGCAGCGTTCTTTTCCTCTTCACAGGCAACATCTCAGCGTTGGGCTGCGCTGTCTTCATTATCCGCTCAGAGGACTGTTTGAACAGACTGCAGGCGCCGTTTGAGCAGACGAGTCTTTAACAGGGACATTTACCAGCCTTACGTGTGTGTGAGTAACACCTTTATTCTGTACATCCCCCTGATGCGGTTTGACACACAAACAAACAGTCCAGCTTTTTTTCTTCTTCCCATTGAAAGCCAGCAAATCAGGGAAAGGGAAGCTGTGTGGGCGGATGTAGCAGAATGAGACAGAATGAAAGATATGAAAGAGAAACCTGCTGAAAGCGAAGCGCAGAAGTACTTTTGCCCCTTTTTTGTCACCTTACACAAACATCAATGTGTCTCAATGGAATTTTATAAAATCCCCAAACTAAGCAATACAGAAATATGAAACTAAACAAAAACAAGTGTAGTGTGCATTTGTATTTAAACTCCCTGGTTCAATGTGTTACTAGCGTAAATGCCTCCACCACACTTACACATCCAGACACTGAAATTTCGGCTCTTTCTTCTTGGTAAATAACTCAAAAGCAGTCGACCTGAACGACGGAAGGCGTCTATAAGAACAAGTTTTCAAATATTGCCACATTTTTAGTCTGGATTTCGACAAGTTCATTGTAACATAAGAGCTTCACTACGGCTTTCTGTTTAGCGTTGCAATCCCAAGTGTTTAGCAGTCTGTAACAGGTGTGCTTCAAGAACTGTCATGTATGTAGCTCTAGTCATGTTCCAGTCACTGGTGTATCATCCCATACAGCTTTCAATCTATACAGATTTAAATAGATAAATAATGAAAGTCCCATGTCATTCCCCCGCCTCTTTACAAATATACACTCATTTCTGTTGGCTAATCACTTAAAATTCATGTAAAATGTTCAGGAAGGTGTTTGTAATGTAACAATTGCATCTTATACTTATTACTTACGTAGTACAAGCAAAGCAAGAAAAAAAATAATGCCCTTCAAGCAGATATGAGGGAAAATTTGCCATTGCAAATAAACTTAGTAGGCTAATAGTCTAATCAAGGTGCGTTTGACTGCAGGGAATGCTGCTCTTTTGAATCTGATTAGGACTCAAAATAAACATTGCCCTTTCGGTTTATTTCCTATATAAACTGGAACCCGCCGCACTGCCTCACTTGTAGATTTGAATGGAAACCTTGCAGTTTTAGTTGAACAGAGAGCAGCGTCCTGATCTGCTCACGCTCTGAGGAATATTTTAACTTGACGAATCCTTTGTGGCTCCTCGTTATGCCATTTCTTCAATCCGGCAGCGGCCCTGTTCGCCAAGAGCAGTGTTGACCAGTTTTTAAGTTCAATACACACCAAGCCCTGCGGAGGTTTGCTTGCCTCTGTTTTATATTTCAATAATTCCCTGCTAGGCAGAAGTGAATAGGATGAAAACTCATTTCAGAACATGAAAAAAGAGAAACGAATCCCTTGCCTCTTGCGAAACAGCACTGGCACGGAGACGCACTGCCTGCTACGTCTGAAGCACTACGAGAGAATCGGAAGGAGACGTTAAATGGAGCTTTAAGAATCATTGAAGCACATGGCAGGCGCTGAGTTGTTTACTTTTCTAACTTATTACTAACTGCACCATTACAGTAACTCCAGCTCAGTGAATCCCAAATGAAATATCACATTTCCAGGGTGAGCAGGATTCCAGACACCCTATGATCTTACTGATAAATAAGTAATTAAGCGGCGTGTGAGCAAATGTATTCAACACAAAATATCGCTCCTCGTATAAGAAGATCAGAGATCTCTGAAATCTCTCCAGAGGCACTTTAGGACCGAGGAGTTCAAACAAGAGACACCGCCTCCAAAGTTTAAAGCCGACACGACAAAGCTCAGCTTCGTGAACCAATCGACTGACACACTGTATTAGTGCGTGTCGTGCTTTTAAGCAGCCGCATGCATATTCATGCATACCCATCAGGAGGCCTCACTCTTACTTTTGGCCCTGCAGGCTCAGCAGTCATTTCATTTGGGTGCATTTATGTGTAAAATAATAATCGCCTTTTATTTGGCTCTTATATCGTTTGAGAAGAATTTTGCTGTCAGGGTAGGCTCTTACTCTAAATGTTAGAAACCCAATCTTGTTACTATGCAGCGCTGTGAAAAAGGATTTGCTTTCCTAACAGATTTCTTCTGACACTGACACAAATTAGCAAACTGTGGCAATCAGTTATTTACGTGTCCTATACTTGAGGGGAATTAAAAGATATATATTTTTCAGTAGAAAAGTCAAATTTACACACACTAGAGGGTTTCTGAGTCATTCAGAGGTCAGCTTTGGGTTATTGTCCACCCGCGTCACCCAAGAGTGATTTAGCTTAATGTCACAAACTACTTGTGGGATTTTTTTCTGCAGGATTTTCGTCAATGCACCCTAGCAGGACCAGACTATTATACTACATCTACTGTTTTACTGTTATTATTATGATGCTATTTTTTCTGAAATGCAGTGTTAGTTTTAGCTGTACCAGCTTGAGTCCCCCCCCCCTTTTTTTTTTTAGCCAGTCTCTTTGCTGGTTTGTCTCTGACTGAGGTAAGTCAGTGCTTCAGATGTTGCTCTGGGTTCTTTTGTGATCTCCCTTTGAGGCTCTCCTGGAGCAATTTTCACCCCTGTTCCATGTTTTCACTCTTCACTGTGGTTTACTAGACTACCAAAGTCATGAATATGGTCTTAGAAACCTTTAATGACACTCCATAAACATATGAATTTTAAGCTTTTTTTGGATTTCTTGGGGGGGTTTTTTGTTAATATCCAAAACAGTATTACATCTCTGCATGTGAGCAGTAACTGCAGGCCGTCTGCCACTGACATTCTCGTCTGGAACAGGGTGTCCATGTAAGCCCAACGAGTCACTTGTGTTTAGCAGCGAGCACATGGCCACAGTCAGGTGGCCTATTGAACGGCAGCGTGTGCTCCGCCTCACAATGAGAACAGTCTGAGCAAAGACCTGAGTCATCTCATGTCTCCTGGCCAAGTCCCACACTGTGATCATGGCTCTGAACACAGAACAGGTGACCCAGTTAGAACCACAGTGGGGAAGAAAAGCAGAGCGTATCACTGAAAACAAATGCTGGCAGGGGAAAATAAATCTCTTCAATATGACATTACTCAGCGAAGTCATTTAAGGACCCGCTGATGTTTGGAAGCTCTCTGGATTTGGGATAACAAGATTATCACTTTGCATAAGAAAATCATCTCTTCACTGCCGGGAAGCTGCTTGGACACAGTTCAAGGGTTGCTACGACTCAGACAGCCCACGCTTCTTGGCTGCACGATTCCCTCCAGTGGCAAAGGAAAATGGTAGAAAGTGTTTTTATGTGTTTACTCTTCAAACTAACACGTTAGCGTGACTTCTCCGTAGTTACAATCTTCGAGAATTTACCAGACATTCTCCAAACCGGAGGTACAGTGGTGAAATGTTGGTGATGGAAAGTGGCCGATTTTTAGCTTTATCGGACCAGTTCAGAAACTCAAAAATCCTGTTTTATTTTGACCAGTGAACACAGCATACCAATCATACTGATAGTGACACATGGCTAGAGGTATAAGGTGGATAGAATGTCTCAAATATGTCAAATTGTTGCAACATCTTATGACTTTAGAAAATAAATAACTTTAAAATCATTGCAAAACGGAAGGAAAACATACGCCATGAAGCACAACATTTCTAACAAAGAAAAGCTGTTGACAAAAGTCGACCTTAAGACTGTAAGGTTATGTAAAAACAAAAGACAATATATTTTATAATAATAGATTTTTGAAGATTATGGTTGCATGATTCTACTTGGATAAATTATAGTCATGGATGACAGTGCGCTTTTACTGTCCATCAAAAAAGAATTACTCCCATCCCCCCTCCCTCTGGGTTCGCATTGTTTTTTGTTCACAATTTCCAAAGATTTAAGAGTAGCTTCACTCCCTCCTCGTTTTTTCCTCCATTGTGCATATGAGAGTGTTTTTGTGAGTATGTTATGGGGAGTGGGAGGGGTTGCCTGCTGTCCTGTGACACTCTGCTCTTCACTCTGACTGTCCTCCACTCAGTGGTCCTCTGTGTGTGCAGCACGAGTGGAGCTGTGGGTCGCAGATAAGAGTCTGTGTATACATGGCAGACGAGTAGGGAGGGGGATGGCCATGTGTAAAAAGAGCAAGAGGAAAGAAAAGGATTCAGTGCTCCTTCTCCCCTCCGTCACATTCACCTCTGGATGCCCTCTGCTTATAAATAATCCATCCAGTGACACCAGTCTGGATAACTGGCACGGTTACAGTGCAGGAGCTCTAATCGTGCAGCCTCCGCCACCGTGCCCTGCAATTGTCAGCTTGACAAGGGAACGTGTTGTAATCGCTGGCACCTCCACCGGTCTAGACGAGCTCTAATAGGAGCAACCTTTCCTCGTGTCTTTATTATGCTTTTATAAATTCCTCCACAAGACAAAGAGGAGAAAAAACCGTAAGATTAGGAAGCTGGCGTCCACAGTCCTCCCTGTTTTTCCCGTCACACTGATTACTTGCAAAAGCGAGCAGTCTGACTCACGACAATTGCAACAAAAAAAGATAATGAACACAAAGGCGGCATGTTGTGTTTTCTCATGCCTTTCAATAACAGCCGATCCTTTATTAGGGCGTAGTGTTGTTGCGAAGTGAAATCACGAGAACAATGTCAGCAACATGAATTAGCGGACTGCAATAGAAGCTCCTGCAGCCATGAACTCATCCAAATCTGGGTCCTAATTAGAGCTCCCTTCTCATGCATAAGTCACGCAGTTTTCGCCCCGACAGAACGCTCAGCGTAGGCCGGAAAAATGAACCGGCCACACAAAACATGAACTTCTAGTCCAGGGACATTTTTTGACGTAGGTCGTTACATCACCTCGTGTGCCTCTGAGACAAATGAGCAGAAAATGTGACGCTTTAAAGTTACAGCATATTGTGAAAGAGAATTTTTTTGTTTGTTTGTTGTCCAATTTTTTTCTGAAAAATTGTGAAGTGCATGGAAATAATGTAAAATCACTGTAATAATTTGCCCTTACCGGAGTTGTTTTTTTAAATTAGTTTTATTTCACAAAATGACATAAAACTTGAATAAACACATTTTTCTCTTTTGCTTAAGAGGCTATTGTTTTATAAGTTGCAAAATACTTTGCATATACAATACAACATAAACTGTGGTGTCCAACACTTTCTCTTATGTAACTAAATTGCTTTGTAGCGTAAATTGTTAAATATGATTTACTCTGCATTGTTTTACAGATTTTTCACTGTAAATTGCACAGCACATTAAAATAAGTCAGTTAAGTTGCAGAGTCCCAGACTGATAATGAAAATACATTGTTGTATCAAAGTACCGAAACTATATGAAAACCCTGAATCTGCATATTTTTTTCTTTTTTGTCTAAAGAACTTTTTTTCTATCAATTACAAAGTACATGAAATTTACTAACACATCACCGAGGTAAAACTCGGTGATGTGTTAGTAAGTCATCCAGTTCCAAACCGGGTCTCAATGTTGTTGGTTTTTTGTGTGTGTGTGTGTCGGGGGGGTGCGCGTGTGTGTGTTTGTTTCCTCTGCAGGTTATGACATCAGCAGAAAAGCTGATGGTGGTGGAGGCGGTCTTTTCCAGGAAGGTGTGTGAGATGTTGATAAAAGTTGAAAAGGGCTTATTTGCACAGTATCAACAAAGCTGCTGTCTCATGCAGTGTCATCTATACAATAACAGCATTAAGGTACTTTTCCAAATATTCCATAGAGCCAGCAAAGAAAATTAGTCTATCGACCGATTTCTTTTTAATTGCAAGCCTAGGGACCGTGATGTGAGCGCTGGCGGTACTTTTACCGACCGACACGCATATAATGGATGATGACTCCTGAGGAACTCGGCGGGTGGGTTGGATTTTGAGCTAAGCATAAAATGAATTAGGAGAATTACAGTATGTCTTCCTTTAACTCATAATTGAAGGAGTTGTTGGGTTTTTTGTTTTGTTTTTAAAAGAGTAACGGTTCCTTGAATAGCCCCACCTTTCAGGTGTCTCCATCTTTTTCCTCTTCTTTATTGTTTTATTGAGACAAGTGTTAAGTATAAGCAAATATTAAACAATATGACATTAATCCTCATAGCACATTTGCAATGCACGCCCACAGATATGTCTTTAACAACATAAAACATTTTATAAGACAGTAAAATAAAATATCACACATAACATAAATCCTAAATTTATGTTAAAACTGACAACAGTGAACCAGTTAATAAATCTCCAGGTCTAAGAGGAACCACAAGGTCACTGAGCACCAGAGGAGCTCAAATGTTTCACAATTAATGAGATTACAAAATTTCACAAAGTTGTCAAAGTATTCAGGTTTTTGAGAACATGGCAGTGAGAACAGGTTTTCAGTCCAAAATTTCAATTGGTCACTTTTAGGTCATAAACTGACCTTTTATAAAAAATAAAAATTCTTGATTTAATGCTAAACAAGGTTTTAATTAACTATAGAAAATTTATTTTTTGGCTCGTTTTTAGCCCTTTTCTGACACACCAGCTGCCAAAGCATTCCCTTTCTTCTTACACTTTTCCTTTTTACAATGCAGGCCATAAACTGTTACAGAGGAAGCGTACACTAAATGCTCTTCGACCTCTTTTTTTTTTCCCCCAACACTCATTAGAGACGCAATAAAAGGACCGAGTTGAGCCCATTTGAAAAGATCCAGTAAGAACATGTTTGCTGATTGAAACCCAACCTGTTTGTCATGCCTGCTTCAGCTGAATGCTAATGCTGACCACCTCAATGGTCTCTCTTCATGTCAAGATGCAGCCAGGAGCTCAGTGGCTGACCACCGAAACACGAATTCACCGTTAGAACGGTGGAGGAGCCAGGAGAGGACAGCGACGGCTCATGGCCAGAACGAGCCCTACAGCACCACCGGCTTTTATTTGTGGTTACACTGATCTAAAGAATGAAGGGAGCGCTCCAAAAGTTTTGTTTTAGTAAAGCCTCCATCCCCCCTTTCCCACCCCCATTTTCCTCCTCTTTCTTCCCTTTGCTTCATTGCTAACAAAAAACAAAAGTTTATGTTTTTGGGTTTTTTTCTATGAAGAGTTGGCTCAATACGCAAGAGCTTCAGCCAGACTCCAGTCATCAAGCTGCATTAATATACAATCAGCTCGTCCGGCAATCACAGCATAAACTAATAATGGTTAATTGATCCTGCCACGTATTGCTGCCATATCCAGCCTGAAGGAAATGACAGCAATCAAACAGGAATTTAAGAAATACCACAGCTGCAATCGTCGTGGGATATTAGCAAATACACAGCAACAACAAAATGTCAACATGCAACGTCAGATCCAACCAAGTTTATGGTGGTCCACAGAGAGACAATGCAGGTAAACACGGCATAATGGTCATCGCTGCGGCACTTACTGAGGGTCTTAGTGCTTTGTTTCCGCATCTCTGTCAAAGGTAATGGGGTTTCTCGGGCTTAAATGCACTTCACTTACTGCACGGAGGCAAATAGGAAGCTCAACTATTGATCCACAAACAATTTAGTTGCCCAGCTGTCCAGAGAGAGGGAAAACAGGACTCCCTTAAATGTATAATGAAGCTTCCCAAGAGCCCTGCTTCCTCAGTATTCCGTCCATGTGCAGGAAGACTTCGCCTCTGGGCAATTAGCCCCTCACACACTTCCACCGTCCTCACCCAGAAGTGCAGGGATCAGTCTGCTAAGGCGCAACTACACTTTTCACCAAGGACGCTTTTCATTAATGGAACAATCCCCGTGGACTCTTATCCTGTTATATTATTTAGCATCCCCCTGCTGGAGACTTTATAACTATGCTTTATATGCTATGAAGGTAGCAGGCCTGAGAAAGCTCTAAAACAGAATCTGTCGTTACCGCGAGGAGACGCATAGTCGGTTAGAATAAGAAAAAAATATCTGGATAAATGCCTGTTTTTAAGATCTATAGATGCTCCCAGATCCATAGCAACAGGCTACGCGCAAAGTCACCATTAAAAAGCCTGACTCCACTTCGAAACTCTCTTTAGAACCTGCTTATATTCCTTTTAAAAGAATGGTAAAGAAGTAGCCAAGAAGTAATAGTTCCTTTTATTATCTGGCTGCCCATCCGCCCGAAGCACTAAAAGGTAATAGCAAAGGCAGCAGCGGCTTTTATGAGCTTATAATGAGACGTACCAATAAGGAATTTTCTCAAAACATTTTAGTACCTACAGCTTTTCTAGACTGATTAAATATTAAAACCTACATAGAAGGCAACAGTATTGTATTCAAAAGGTTACTGGTAACATAAATGCATGTCCCAACAGTTGAGCTGTCAAAAACATGTATATCATTTCGTATGAACGTCATCACTAGAATACCTCAGAGAAAAAACCATGACAACCTAGACAGGTTCGAAAGAAGCCGGGTTTTTTTTCTTTTTTCTTTTGCTTAAATGGGACCGAAAGAGAGATCTACATTTTGAGTGTCTCAGCATCTGGTCACCTCTCTTTAATCACTGAACACACCGTAGGAAGGCGCTACGAGGTCACACTGCGAACAACACTCCTCAGTGGGAAAGTTGCTACTGTGTGAAAAAAACTATTTTCTGTACTAGTGATGTGTTTAAAAGTTGGTTCAGAGGAACCAGAGAGATGGGGGGGGGAGCTTCTCTGAGACATTCCTGTATTTTCCAGGAATATGGTGTCATTTTATAGCACAAACAACTTTTACCTTCAGTTGAAAATGCTCTAAATATCTAACTTGACTTAAAAGAAATCTGACTTTGCGTCAGAGCCGTATCTGACACCGCTCACCGGACGAATCGTACACCCTGCATTGGTCACCATCATACAACAGGCATATCACAATAAACAATAAATCAATGATTCGCATGATAAATTAAAACGAGCTCAATCATTTCTATTTGCATAACTTATTATTTTTCTCTTTCTACCAAAACGCAACTGATACAGAATTTGTCAGTGTACTACAAATAGACAAACCAAAGTTATGTTAAGTTACGTTAAGTTACGTTTTCAAAGTTAGACAACATTGAATCTAGATTTCACAGATTCCACAGCTATTCTTTTTACACTGTAACTAGAGTTTACACTCGGAAGTCCTTTGTGAAACAACTGTATGCATTTACATCCCCAACCTTGGAATTATATTAGACACAGTTTGCTAATTTTCAAATAACATCATAGTGAAAGTACTGAATCAGCACACCTGCAGAGTTGCAAAAACAGATGGCTCTACAATATCCCACCTAAGAAATTGGTCCATTTGGTGCGACACAACATCTCTGCTCAGTGAAACGGTAAATAAATGCTCAAGAGGCAATCGAACACTTGGACGGGTAGTTTAATTAAGACCCAATCACATTTAGATGCTTAAAACTGAGTATTTAATTAGGGGTTATTGTCCTAAGAACTTGTGAACCTCAATAAGGAGAAGTGGTTTCATTTCTGCTTGGTATCGCCATTTAAAACTGGCTTCTTAAGCACCAACTAACAATAACTAAATTGCAATTGGTTATTTGATGAGCAAGTAACTCTTGCTTTAACTTTTAGATTCATAGTGCAGCTAAAAGAGGATTTTGTTGCTGCTCTACAAACCAGACTGGACTGGCACCATGATAAAAAAAAATACTAATATTCTCAGATAGTTAAAGACCGATATTCCTAATACCAACATGAAAAACCACACATCTGTATGTCCTTTTAACTGAGACCACAAATCCCAGAGGATTTACTTTGATTATAAAGTCTAAAGAAAAAAGAGAGAAATTCGACTGACACCAGAATCCAATCCTTCCTGGGACTCAAATTCAGACGCAGTCAACAACTAAAATCTTATTAAAGACTTTAAAAAATGAAGATGGTTTAGATTGAAACAATTAAACTCAAATTGCCCCAGATGTTTCAGCACTGACATTTTATGTCTTACATTTATTCCCTTCTGGCATCAATGTTTTTTTGTTAGGCTAGAGAGACGGTACACTGGCTGCTCATAATAACGCATTGTAGATAGCATTACTGTATAAAGCTCACCACTATCACTTTTTAAAGAAGGTAAATCTCATTTTCAGCTTCATCTGGGTTATTCTTTTGGAACAATAGAGCTCTTCAGCAGTCAAATCCTTGCTCTCGCCCCCGAACCTTCTGCCCCATCTTTGATATCTCGTTGATAACATTGATCCATGTCATCCTGTTTCTTCTCTAAGTGGCAGAGGTAGACATCACTGCTTGTCCTGACCTCTTTATCGTGATGTAGAACGAGTAACCTGGTTTTCAAGGGGACATCATTTTGGCAGACAGACAAACCAGAGAAGCAGAATGAGTCGCAGAGGATCCTTATCACTGTATTAAAGAGATTAAATCACTCTGACTTAGCAAAGGCAAAATAAAAATGTACATCAGATTTCTGGTTACCTCCAGAATGTTGGTTGGATTTTTTTTTATGTTTTTACAAGTAAAAAGATTCATTTTTTTATTATTCTTTGTACCTGGAACCTTTAATACTATAAATAGACAAAAAAAAAAAAACAGCAGCTGATATCAAAGAAATCTATTCTTGGCCATGTGTTGTTTTCATACATGCTGTTCTTTATTTGAACCGGATGACAGATAAGATCAACATCCATGCATTTATTTGACACACGCAAAGTGATGGTTGATAAACCAGGTACAGAGAATGTACAATTTAAAAAATTATGAAAGTCAGCGCACAAAAAAGATGTTTAGTAAATAGTTTGGACTCCCACAATAGATACTGCTGATGTCCAGATTAGAGCAATAACTATTTGTGTATTCCGTGAATAATAACAGTTTTTACTAACCGAGTAATAAAGAACATGTGGCACAATATCCTACAATTTTAAAAGTCACAGTATTTAGTGTGAAGGTCATCCAGTAACTTATTATGAGACCCCAGTTGTATCCAAAGTCTGTTTCGCAAAACAGTTTTGTCATAAACCCCCAAAGATGGCTCCATTATTTCAGCTGCCTTTAGCAGTTCATCAGTCAACATTATTAGCAATATCCTGCACGCAAATGAGCTTTCAAAAATCCAGACTGCAGTGCAACACTAAAGCATGCCTAGAGGGGAACTGTGCAGGATAGCACCGGGTGGAAAATGAGTGCTTGAAGGTCTCTAAGGTACACAATGAAAGCCACCAGTTTTATACGATCTGTTCTCGGCACGCTGCAGACTGGCTCGTCCGGTTCGGTAAGGTAGCATGCCACGACATCAGTTAGCCCTTACAGGAGTTCAAACTTTGTCTGGCGTCTTATTTTGATAAAAGAGAGGAAGTGGGCTTCTTTGAATCGCTCTGTTTTTCTGACAAAGTCAACTGAACAGACTGAACCGCCCGGCTGACAACACCAGGTTACAAATGCTTTGACGCAGAACCGAGCAACGTTTAAGCTGTGTGTTGCAACATTTCGGGTAGAAAAGAAAATTTAACGGAAAATATTCAAACCATGTGGAAAAACTCCTGCTAACTGTTATCAACTAATGATGTCATACCTTCATATGCAATCAAAACGTCCGGATTTTCAACTATTTCAGTCAGTAGGACCCTGTTTGAAGCTGTGGATTAGTTAAACTGGGACTGCAGTTTTATACGCTGAGCAGAGATTCTTTCAACAACACATTTCCCAGTTTATGAAAACTATACTTTTAAAAGTAATGGGGATTTTTAGTTTTTCATAAATTTTAACTAAAATCCTGCCTCTTCTCTTTCTTGTGAACCCAATATTGTCCATTATCTTGCCTCCTGAGTTGAACGTACCCTTACAACCCTATTATTTACATTGCTAAATTCATACCACCACTCAGACCAGAGCAGGTGGGACACACAAATGCAAATTGATCAGGATTTTGTCTATTAGTTCTGTTGGCCTTCGGGAACCGTGCAGAAGCGCGCATGTACACAGCATAAAGCTGTGCACAGTGGGAGAATCAATGGCATGACTGCTGGAAAACTCTACTCACAAATGGCAACTAAGAACTGGGATTCTTTCTCCTTCTCAGGCATGAACAGAGGAAGAGGGGGGGAGGGTCTGTCTCTGGGCAAACACCATAGACGTCATGTCTCTTAGCCGTACCATAAGTGCATCTCGCTATTGATTGCTGGTGTGTAAATTGCTGAGCAATCAATCTAAAGCATCGACACAAGAGAACTGCTATTTCCCCCCACACACACACTTTTTGTAAGCAAGGCACAAAGAAGCTCCTCCACAGACAGCCAAGTGTGTTTCGGTAATAAAAGCCCATCCTTCTGCATGTGTTTCTGCATAAGGTAGTTCATCTGCAGAGGCTGTCTCAAAGCAAGTGCTTATACTCCTTCCTGTGTGGATGCAGTGCATTTAGTGTAATGGCAAGAGAATGCCTAACAAACTTTCCAAACTGATGCCAACCATTTTCAGATCTCAAACATTCATCTCACTCGAGCCGGCTATTTTGCTTTGACTCTTTGTACAAGATATTCCTCACCCAACGCTTGGAAGGACATCTGGAAATCAATCTAATCTGCTGTAATGAGTTTAAAATTGCTGTAATCCCGTGGGGGCAATCATCCAAGGCTTGTAACTTAAATTAAGAATGTCAATAAAGGTCTCGGCGAAATGGAAAAGAGGGTAGCGGCAGTAAAAATCTTCAAACTGATAAAAGAAAAACACAATCTCTGCCAGAGACGGTCAAAGAGTGCAGTTAGGCACACTTGAGTTCATCAATACGCGATGCATGTAGACTATATCACTAACCATTTCATCCTCATGTCAACTTGTTGGATAAAAATGTTCTCATCGTTCAGAAAAGGAATTATAAATGAGGCCACAGTTTAAAGCACACTAAGGAGATAAAATGCAGGAAGCTAGCCTGCACGTGGAGGGTTAGCTTGCTTCTTAGAAAGGTAATTTCATTCACTTAGCAGTGTTTCTGTCCTCAGGGTGCACACAGCCCGGCACGGGGATGCATTAGCCGTCGCTGAGCTTACAAGATTTATAAAAGCGCTTCACCTGACAGACAACGATGGAATTCCTCTGGCGTTTCTGCAACATTCGGGCGGAGACTCAGCCAGAACCTACACAGCCATAAATCTCACACCCGCTCTGAAGGGAAAACAAAACCAACATGAAAATCTGGGTCAGAATTCAAAAAGTGCACCGGGTTGAAAGGCACTTCATTCTCTCAGCAAAACTGCTAAGAGTTGCTGCTAGAGGCTGACAGTCAAACAAATGTGATGAAATGTGTGAAAAAATGTAACATCTCCCTCATCAACACAGGAAAATACCTGTGGAACTCTACACGGCAGACAGACGCTGATTAGTTCTGACTGATTACATGAAGAAAATCACCAAGAATCGCTCATTACCCCCCAGCAGGAAGTTCTGTCGGTTTAAATGTCAGCTCTCTGCTCTGTAATAACACTCATCACAACAACTAAGACTGTACTTCATCTCAGTATCAGTTTCTGAGGATGTATAAGCCTCACTGGCAAAAATCCCACTTCAGAGTATCTGACTGACCAGAGCCAAAGCTGCTTTTTACTGAGATCGGGAATTACAACACTGTTGACTTGCACGAAGTGACCACGTCATTGCTTTATCCTGCCAATGTTCACTCCGTGGCTAACAGGATGGACGCAGCCAGCCACTTCAGCCAGTAACATCTGAACCTGCAAATGGGAAACTGGTGGTTTTTGACCAGTTACGTAATACATTTTCTAAATCCAACTGGACACGGTAATGGTGTTGGCAACTAATATCTTTCAATTCAGGGGATAACACGGGATGTCTTTTTAAGTATTTGTAGAGAGGTGGTTGGGATTCCTGCCACTACAGCAGCTGGCTACGACGGGAAGAGCATGCAGGTGGGTGGACGACGTTGCTGACAAAGAAGTTGCACTGATATTTCAGACAAGTCTCCCTGCTGGGAGCCTGGGCTCAAGAAGTGTGACAGATGGTTCTGCCCTCCTAAGTGCTGTTTGACTTCCTACACTTTAAGGATGATATTACTTCATCAATGTTATGCAGATAAGAGGAACATAATATTGCTTCATTAAACATTTTGAATCCTCTATGGACACTTTATTGGTTACATCTGCTGAGTTTCTTGTAAATCATTCATAGGGCTGCAGCTCAGCGCATTTAGTCACCTAATCGTAGTGTAGGTGGAAAACGACTGAGGTTCAAACCAAGCCATCGAAACGGGGAAGGAAGGGGATGAAAGTGACTTTAAAAACAACGTGTCAACAACAATCATTGTAACCAAGATTGTTGGTTGTAACTACTACTACTTTGACTACTTCTAGATGTAGGAGTAGTCAAATTTTGAAACAGACAGCTTGGTTGATGCTGCCTTGCATCAATGATTTCAGCTGGTTGCCGTGGTGAAATGGTGTGAGGGATATTTTCCTAGACCATTTCAAAACTCTAAGATCCAGCTTAGGTAAACTTCCACAGCATGTCCAGGTTTTCTTGTTGACCATGTCCATTCCTTTGAGATATTACATACATAGTACAAACATAGTACACACGTAGCATATACAGCAACTGTACTCCAAACTAATCCACATTCACCAGTTCTCAAGCCTCTAGGTCATCTTTAGGATGCAAATTGTCTGATATCCAACCAACAAATCTACAAATGCTATCTAATCTATGAAGCTGCCTTGTAAACATGGACCGGAATATTTCCAACAGTTATGATGAATCTATGCTGTGAAGAATTAAAGCAGTTCTGAAGGCAAGAACGGGTCCAACCCTATTCTAGGAATGTATAGGAAAGCGGTCACTGAGTGTATAAGAATATGTTAAACAGTCAAGGTTTAACTTCTTCCATTTCTATCACTAGAAGAAGTTAAATCTTCTTGTACTACATGCTTGTGTTGCACACCACTGACTGCATCACAAGCATGTGGAATACTGTAGCCGCTCCTGAGCTGAACAGTCAGGCATATGTTGATTTAACAAAAGTATAATCTCTATTTTTTTAGAGATCTCTTTGTTAAATATCATCTTCTGAACAATTTCCCACCAAGATCAACAACTTGCACATTCAGCTGCATAGAAAAACATTTACATCACAATGTTTTATTAGCATCAAGTAGCCTTTTTTCTGCTTTAGACACATTCCTTACTTGAATTCCCACGTGATCCTCAGATGCTTAGAATATGAGCCGAATATAAAAATATGATCAGAGTTTGTGTTATTTTTGAAGGCGGGAAGGTTGAGAATTGAAAGCACATAATGCACTTGAATTTGAATAGACTGCCCTTTCCTGAATGTATCAGAGAAACCACAAAAAAAAAAAAATGATCAAGAAAATGTCACGCGATGCTCGTTTTAAAATCATTTTTGTAAAGAGAACAAAAGAACAAATCATGTATAATCAGAATTGGGATCCATTAATATAGCTTTAAATGCAAAAGATGAAATAAAATTCAGGCGATTCTCAAAATGTTAGGAAATTATAGAAAATGTCCTTTTCTCAGTAGATATCGTATATACTGTATATATATATATATATATATATATGTATATATATATATACATATATATTTTGAATCCTCTATATATATATATATATATATATATATATATATATATATATATATATATATATATATATATTTATATTATGGCTCACAACTAATTAAAACCCCCAAATCTGTTTCTATGGATATTCAATTAGGATATTGCACAAGTCAAGTAAAGAGGCTTTACATAGAATTATTAAATTATGAAGTATGGAGACGACCCCTAACTTGACAACTTTCAAACCAAATGGTCATTGACACCCTCCACAAGGAGTGTAAAGCACAAAAGGGTAATTGCTAAAGAAACTGTCGTTTCCCCAACACATTAACGGAAAGTTGAGTGGAAGGAAGAAGTGTGGTAGAAAAAAAAACATGCACAATTAAAAGCAATGAGACGTTGAGACGATGAGGAGAAAAGTATGATTACTTATGTTTTCTTTGGGGATGTTTGCCGTGGCTGGGTGTTTATGTTCTTTATGAGCTCCGATTCACAGACATATCAACTGATCAACACCTTCATGCTGTGGTTCATGAAAACAAGTCCTGACTAAGCGCCGTATGCATTTACCGTGCATTATGCAGGCAAAAAATTCTGTAATAAAAATCCATTTGGTCTACTGTAATTTGGTTATCTGTGAGCAATGCTCAACGTAAACAGCTGAAGGCTCCACATAAATGAATGTAAGAGTTTTTCAGCTGAGCTATTGGCATAAATTAACTTTTTAGAGACACTCTAAACATGTCGTTTCCCTGGAGTGGGGATCCATGTTGAAAACCTCAGTCACCACACTGATTCTGATTTGAAATCACATCCAAGTTGAGTCCAAATTCTTACAAGGACCACCGGACATCTCCGGCCGGGAATGACTTGACCAACACGTAGCAGGAGCAGCTTCTCTTCCCACTGAAGCTGCGAGTCAGGACGCGCCCATAAACCCCCTATCAGCAGAACCTCATATTATGACTGAACCCCCGATGCAAAGGGCCCGTCCCCAGACATCACAGCTCAGAGTGAGGGGAAACATGACAGCAGAGTCGAACCTTATGCATCTCTCAGCAGCAGGAGCGCAGGGAGACGCATTTTTAGTTCCTCCGTATGCGAGTGTTTACAGACGTCTTCATCTCCTGGCTGCAAGGCAGGCAGCACTTTGATTCATCGTCGGTATTTGCGCCGCTGTGAGACGGTGGCCTCTGGCTTGTTTTGATTATTGCTATATTTTTTTTAAAAAAAAATCAAAGTATATAACTACGAAACATATGGACAGATTAAACATGCACAGCCAATAATCCGATAATGCCTCCCAGGATGTGCAGGTGCAGCATCTGACGCTACAACTATAAGGCAGCAATAGCATCACTCTGCATCCGACACGACCCATGGAAAATGATCATTTTTAGTTTATTTCCCGACTTAAACGTTTATATAAATCTGCAATGCGGAAGGGGTCGCATGAAGCTCCTTCCCACTCAGCCCGAAGTAAACAACGCTGATCTCCCAGCTTTCAAATTATAGCGCCCAGCTTCCCCCGAAATAATACATCTTTTTTTCTGTTATTGTTTTTCCCCGGGTCTGCCCTCGGAGCCCCTTGTCCTTACCTTCTTCCTGCGTCCGTCTGCGTGTCCTTCACGATGCTCGCACCTGCTCAGCACGGCATCGCATCTCCGGGCGCTAAGTAGCAGGAGCAGGCAGAGAGACTGACGGAGCCGCGGTCCAGTCCCAGCGGATTGGATGAAGGGGCTGTGCTTGTTAACTTAGGGGGCGCTAGACCCGCGTGCGCCCACATGGTCACGGAGCTGCGGTCCCCGCTGTGGGGTCCGGCGCGCCTCACAGGGTCTTTCCTCATTAACTGTGATATGAGTTCTCATTCAGTTCAGTTCTGCTTCGGCTTTTGATGTCCCTGTCGATAACACATTAGTGTTGATTTTTATTCGTCTTGCAAATAAAATATGCTTTTGTGTCCTATCAGCAGATTTTACTCCATGGTTGTCGTTTAACCGCCTTTTTTTTAATCAACTTTCCTAACCAACTAACTAAGACCATCTACAGAGTAGGGTGCTGCCGTCCTGATGTTCCTTTGTGTGAATGATGTGTTCAGTTTGACTTTTCACTGTCATTGTTGCTGGTGAAAAAGTTCAACTTTGCCTTTTTCCAGCACAAACAACGCACTTATTCCCCTCCAGCTGATTGCACTGCAGTTTACTTGGGGTATCAGAATAAATGGGGCACGCCACACTTTTCACATCTTTATTTGTATAAAATAACGAGACCATAAAACTTTTGCTCCCATATTTGTTTTACTTTACTTTTGGTCTGTTGAATAAAATCCCAGTAAAATATAAGAGTTTGTGGTTGTAACTTAACCAAACTCGTCTGAATTCAGTTTATTTGTCTACCATTTGTTGAACCAAAAGGATAATACTTACGTTTTTTGTCCCTCGAGGAGACAAACGTTAGACCTGTCAGTCACCTATAATTTTCAAAAATAACTCTACCTATCCCAGCTTTATAGTATAGATAATATTTTAGTTTAATCTGATTCTGTGGGCTTGAGGTGTTGGGTAGACATAACACAGCACTTTCTGTCTGGCTATGAGTAAAAGCTGCCAAGCCTTACTGAAGGAAGTGATATGGGAGCAAAAGCTGCAGCATGAGGATCTACACTTTGATTTTTGTGCAGCATCTTTAATAATGGTGTCAAACACTAAAACCACAGCGCAGGATTATTTTCTGTGACACACTTGTTTTTGCATATGGATTTTGGTGGGATATGACTAAGAAAATCTGTTTTTTGTTTGTTTTTGCATATTTGATGTAATCCCTATAGGGGAGTTCAAATAGAATATGATTGTAATTTTACTTGACAAGAGTACTCAATTTTCTGAGAATGAATAATGTTCTATAGTTGGTCATTTCAACTTATGGTATCATATTTAATCAATGAATTATCAGCAATTGGTCTAGTTTTCTAGCTTGCCATCCTAAGTTGGAAAAAAAACATTATTTCAATTTGTGTTAACTTGTGTTTTTAAGGCAGCTGTTGAACTCAAGTTTTTAAGTTTAACCACCCTAATTATTTTTACAGTGTACATGGTTTTTAGTAGGTTGGAATGATCGCCTGCTAAAGTTTTAGGTTTTTACTTGCAAGAAATGTAAGAAATTTTTCTGTCACCTCACATATATGAACCTTTTGTGTTGGCTCATCAAATCCAAATAAAGCAGATTGACATCTGTGCCTGCTTTCTGACAAATTGGGAAAATCTTGGGTACGTATATTTGCGTAGCTATATATTCAGATATGTCTCAATCTAAATTCCCCCTCCCTCCCCTGAGTTGGTGAATCAGCAACACGGTTTAAGGTTTCCAATTACTTTCAACCCCAGACAAATAAATTGATCTGCGTGTCTGCCCGTCACCGGCCGCTGATGAGCAATAAGTGTGCGTTATTAGCCGAGGCTCTGCTTTTCATGTGATGGATATCAAAAGGGCACCTCTTACTAATTACAACGCCTTGTGTGTGCATCAGACCAAACATAGAACCACCTCAATCCCCCGGGATTAGATTCAAATCTTGGATGTAAACACCAAACAGCCAAATCATAATCTGCTCCGGCAGACGCACGCCCCCATAAATAATTCAAGAGTCTTTGAGACGGAGCCGGAGTGGAATTAATTGAAGGACTTAACCTTATAGGATGAATTTTGGTGTGGTTTGTGTTGGGGGAGTGGTGTTGCAAAGGTTCTTCTTAATGTGATCCAAAGCTGACTTTACATTCGGGCTACAGCCTTGTTTCAAGGCAGGAGTGACAGCTTTGTTCCTTTGAAGGTATTATTCTGACTTTTGTTTTTGTCCTTTGAGATAGGAGCTGTTGTTATTGCAAAAGCAAAAAAAAAAAGAAAAGAAAAGAAACCCCGAGGGGCTCATGAGAAAAAAAAAAAAATGAGTCAAAGTACATCAGTAAGACCAAGCAAATTCGTGGAATCATAAAACGAGCGGCGTAACGCGCAGCCCAAAAGGATATTATGTTTATCTGAGAGTTGAATGCATCTCAAATAACCCAGATACAACACTTTTGTTCCCCTTCCTTCTAGGCAGTGCAAATAGAGATGGATCCTGCTGGTTAAAAAAAAACAACATTGTTACAAGGTCGGTCTCTGGGGTGGATAAGAGGAACAGCAAACACCCTGCTGTTTGAGGGGAAAGAATAGGTGGCTGTCATGTATCTGTCTGGCAGCAAAGGAGGAGGAGGAGGGACATGAAGGCACGGGCGTGAAGGAGGGAGAGTAAATGTGATTTAGCCCCAGTAATCTTCATGGGCCTCATGCAAAAAGGTATAACCCCCCCCCCCCCATCAACTCAAACTCTATAGCAGTGGGAAGGGGGTTTGCATTAAGAATGCAGAAAGCCCTCATATGTGCATATTGACCTCCTGAGGAGACAGAGGGCACTTGGGTTAATGGAAACACTAGTAAGAAAAACCATAAACTCCCTATAAAAGAAATAAATTCTCCCCCAACAGTAATATAGTCTCCATTTAGTGATGATGTCTTGGTTTTCTTTTTATTAGTTTCAATAGTGCTATTCCAGTTTGCTGTTTGTTTCCTTAGTGTTACACTCTTTGAGTATTTGTATTCATTTTTATTGATTATTGTCAGGCCTGTTTCTGTCATGAGTTTTTGTTAGATTGATGGAGGATCTAAATGCAGAAAATGGAGATTTAGAGTCAAAGAACAAAAATGTACAAAATCCACAAAAGTCCAGTGCAAAAAAAAAAAAAAGATAAATCCAAGGACAAGAGACATGATGAGAAATAAGGAGAAACAGAAGGAACCAACAAGGAGAGACTGAAAGAGGGGAGCTTAAGTACTGATTGCTGAAACAAAAGATCTAGGCTGATGAGCTAACAGGTTGCAGGTGTGAGTAGAGGAAGCAGACTGAGGAGAGAGAGTACACAAGGGAACAGAAATAAATCTAACTCCAAAGAATAAGTAGACTGAAGAAAAATATTAAAACTAGAGTAACAAAGAATAACTATAAATAATAAATACACATAAATTGAAACACTAAAGTGAAACGGAAACAAGACGAATACAATCAAAAACTGAAACTAACACCAAATAGTAACAAAACTACAATTACATCAAGCAAAACAACCCGAGATCCTTACAGTTTCTTCTTTTGGATAAACACAGCAAGCGGAGCAGATGAAAACGATATCCAGAATAGCCCTTTTAATTCTGAAAAAAAATAAATAAATAAATAAATCTTGAGTCTAATATGCCACATAGAAGAAAGTCTGAACTCCACTGATTTAAACTGTAAAGGTCAAGGGTTTGGAGGCATTTTATTTGGCCAAGGAAGTGTTCAAATCAAAATAAAACCATGTATGTTTGTGGCATTGTATGTCATCGCAAACTGGTTTGTGTGTGCAAACCATTCGCCCACCGTATGGAAATGTCACTGAGTAATCATAAACAATTATCCTCCCAAGCTTCCATAGCACAAGAATAGGTCAAATTTACATAAAAATAGACACTAGGGCTTATCTGGGTGCATTCAAGTATAAATTCCCTGCAGCTCAGCACACATTTACACTCCAAATTAATCATAAATATTTTCTAATACCTGTTTTGCATCTTTAACTCACACTTTAATTGTCAGAATTTTTGATTATGTTTTCCCGCAATGTTTTTGCATGACAGTCGCAACAGGCGCAGGTATTGAGCTTCTTCCTCCGTTGCATGAGCACGCTTAAAAGCAGCTGTGGATCAATTCAGAGCGGGCCTTTCCACCCCGGCAGTAAATCAAAGAGCAGGACGCGAAGGAGTTGGGCGCGGTTAATGGATGCCGTGGCAGACGTTCGGTCGGTGCAGGATGAATTCACCGACGAGTGAGAGAGGATGGAGGAGGTGGCTGGAGGGGGTCGGCAAGGGTGAGGGGGGTGTGTGGGGTGGAGGGGTAGAGTTCAGAAGGGTAATGGGGCAGCTGCTTGTTGGGTGGCAATGATCAACAACTGACAGATAAATGGCATTTTGCTGCTTTGGAAATAAACAGCAATGCCTGAGAGGGAAGGCCAACGCCACTGAGAACTGAGAATGACCTGCAGGGAGAGAAACCCAAACGCCAACAAACTCACCCCACTCGTTATACAAACACTGTGCATATTGTGGATATTTCAGACTGCACAGACTAAAATCCGCATGGTGATGTTTATTATGGAATTATTCCGTTGTAATATTATCTACTCGATCAACTTTTTTTGCATCAAGCAGCATCTAGACTTCAAAAGCCTGTTGGTCGGTCCAGCTGCCCTGTTTCACTAGATGGCAGTAAAGTCAAGAGATGCAGTCAGTTAAACACAATATACTGTTGCATGAGCTGAATGATTTTCTGACATCAGTATGTGGGTTAATTGTTCACAGTGCCTCGCAAATAGGTCGACTCTGCATTTGTTGTTTTTGTTTTATTGCTGTTTCTTGCATTCAATTGTGTTTCATCATCAAACTTGGATTGCATTTTACCTAGTTGTATTTTTTAAAATATTTTATTTGATACAACTTTTTGCAGTTTGGGGTCCTTAAGGGTCATTCTTCTTTGTAAAATAGCTGAAGCTCACTTAGACTGAATGGAGAGAATTACTGCGAACATCAGCTTCAGTGTCTTGTCAGAGATTCGCAATTAGCACAATAACCTCCCAATAAAATTAACTGAGGTTTGAGGTTGTGCTGCAGAGATGCGGTATGAATACTTTTGGTACTGTAAGCAAAAATGTGATTTCAGTCAGTCCTTGACGTCAGTAAATGTTCAAGCAGACGTTACCCCGCTGCCACAGGGTATTTAATGCAACAGACTTCTTTGCTTCCTGACACCATCACTGTGTGACAATGCAACAGATGGCAGCCCGTTCTCTCCGCATTACTGTGACAACGTGACTGTAATGCAGGTCGAAGTGCCACAAGCAAGCGAAACAAAGATGGAGCCCCGACTGCCATGTTCCATAAAGCCTTCAGAGGGACGCCTCAGACTGAGGCAGATGCAGTCATCCATATTTACAAATGCTCCAAGTTCTTTCATCTAGAGAAGATGCATTATGCTCATGTGGGTACGTTTGAAGCATCCAGTCTTAAAAGTTTTGTGTCGGAAGGCGTTTCAATTATTCCTAGAAGGGGACAAGACTTATCAGCGCTAACGTGGACGAAAAGCACATGATTTATTTGGCTTTGCTACAGTGGAGGAAAAAAATTATTTCTTTCACATACAGACATGAAGAAAAATAGTGTCTCCTCTGCTGTGCACTTAAATAAGTCGCCTTTTCTCCTGAAAAGTGGTCCAGTTTGAAACGCATTTCCAGAGCTATCCTGCATCTCTTTAGCATGCAACAGAGTAGACGAATGGAAATGTGATAAAAGATGATACGATGTTTATTTAACGAAAGTCTGCTCAAAGAAGATGGGCAGTCTTGTTGGCGGCGCCTCTAAGGACACGATTGATCCCTGCATTACAGCCCAGCGTCCAACCAAGTGTTGAAACTTAATTGGTGTCTCATGTGTCTGCAAGTGTTTTATCAGCCCGTTTGAAGAGAACACAAACATTGCTGCGATCAGTGCGCGTACTACACTCAACATGGATCAGAGAAAGCAGAAGAAAGAGGAGCCCTGAAGTACCATATACACCCACCAGACGTAACATGATGACCACTGACAGGGGAAGAGAATAATACATCATCTCTTCATCATATTCCCTGTTAGTTGGTGAAATTAATTAGGAAACAAGGGAACATTTTGCCCTCAGTTAGTGAAAATTATGCTCGCTCGGTGACTGACTCAGAGCAAACACCAGCTCTTACGGGTTGTTCTTGGTCTTCAGTGGAGTCTTTCCAAGGAGGGGCAGTGGCGTCCTGGCTCTGATTGGTTGCTTTTGACCAGGAGCGATGTGTAGCAGCACTGAGAGGAGGTGGAGGAGGTCAATCTTTTCACAGACCATCTGTGTCATGCTACACCGCCATGACATGTTGACAGTTTTAACACATATGCAAAACAAAAGAAAAGGTTTTTATGAGAGTTACCATACATACTGCAGCTTTAAAAGTTGTAATTCTGTAAAGATTTTTCTTTTGATCTGATGAGCCAGGAAAACTATATGGAAAGATTAAAAAATTTTACTTTTGAGACCCTTTGATCAGGAAAAGCTGATTAGCTAGTAACAAATGTAAAAGAGTGAAGATATCACTTGTTGGCAAGGATTGGTGCAAAATATGTTGCCAAAAATGTCCATCTTTTTTTAATCCACAATTCAACTGAATCAATGATCAAAAGCATATAAAAAGAACAATCATAGTTGCCAAAAACTGTCTGAAGTTATTTCAGATAGGTGGGTTTTTATGATGTCATAGAAAGGTTTTGAAAAATGTCTTCTTGGCTGCATAATTAATATTTTTAAAGCTCAACAAGTTCTCAACTGTAGTAGTTGTGAGTAATGGTACTTGGCAACATTTCTGGGTTCTTATGAACAAAAACAAATTATGATTCTAAAATAAATGTGCTATTGCCAGGCTGCAAAGTTGTTTGATTATCATATACTTTCTTTATTCATAGCTATTGAAAACTAAGCAGTTTCTGTGGTAGTAATGAATAGAGCAAAATCATGTTTTACAGAATGGGTTATTTATGGATATAATATGTGTCTCTAGATCGATTAAAGTTGTTCACTTCACTCAAGGAAGTTTCAGTCAGACAATTTAAATCAGATGATTTATTTATGCATCATATTTCCCGTAGACTGAAAGTCAAACCAGCAATGAAGAGAATAAAAACTTAAATAGCTGAAATGAAATAATTTGTTAGTACAAATCTGGCTCTAAAATACAAAACATCTGAGATGCTTGAAAACAAAGTGAATCAATTCCTACAGGAGTACAATAGAAACCATTACAACCAGTTTAAATCAGAATATCAGCCTGTGCATTATGATGCCATGAGTATTAGAACAAAAAAAACACATTATTCATAAGAAAATTTCAGTCCCGTTAGTTAATTACAATTTACAAGTTGCACAGAAACAATAATAATAATAAAAAAATGAAACATTTGAGGCTGTATATATATTCTCTACAAGTCTATAGTTGTCTATATTTATTATAGTCAAATTAACAAATAAAACCACATCATGCACAATATTGCCACTCATATTCTGCTTGTCCCTGTACAATCAATTCATGTATTTACACAGTCGTCAAATACTCATCAACTAAATGTTTTAAAAATAAAACTTGATGCAAGTTAAGAAAAAGAAAATCTTGATTCCATCCAAAGGCCCTCAAGTGTAGTTAGTACATTTGAACAACGCTTGTCTCAATGAAACTGAATGTCAGGCATCCACAAACACTCACTCACACACACGCACACACACACACACACACACACACGCACACACACACACACACACACACACACACACACACACACACACACACAAATCCATATACATTTAAACATTGAAGAAATACAATCAATAGCATCTCTGATGCACCACAACAAGCTTTAACAATGTTTCGATCCGATCCCAATAAAGAAACAAAGCTGCATGTCAAAGCATCATTAGGAGTGAATTTATGACGTGCCGTATTTTGTCCTTGGACCTGCCTCTTACAAATCCCATTATTGTCTTCACTGTAGTAATTAAACTCCAATGAGAGTTTTCAGAACTGAGTCTCTGCTTTAGAAAGGCACTACCTGCTGAAGGAACCCCTCCAAGCTGCTGGACCTTCAGCATTGACATCTGATCTTCAGATTGAGCTAAAAAAAAACAGGAGGTCACATGCGGGGGGGAAAAAATAATATAAAGATGGCATGACACATCCAAAGCTGCATTTCAATTTCTACATTTGCAGGGGCAGATTAAAGAGGTGACAAAGGAGGACCTGTCAGCACCCAATTTGAAAAAGTATTCACCCCCCTTGAGCTGCTTCTCATCTTACAATCACAGACCTGAGTATATTTTATGGAGATTTTATGATATATCAACATACAGCTATGTATCATTGAGAAGTTGACGGAAAAGGCTGTGGCGTTCATTTGTTCTCAATTAAAAACCAGTACAACTTTTACACGTCACCAAATCTCAGGAAGATTTAATTTCTGTACAAATCTAACTGTTTGCATGTTTTCTAGAGAACATTAATGAACAAACAAGATCATAAAATACAAGGAACAGAGCAGAAAGGCCTGGGATAAAGGCATGGAGAAGCTTAAAGCATGGTTAGGTCAGAAAACAATATCCAAAGCTTTGAACATTTCCTGGAGAACTGTTCAATACATCACTTGAAAAAAAAAAGAATATAGCACACCTCATATTTCCATCTTCTCATTGCCATCAACCTACAATGTAGGCAAGGCAGCTACTGATCAGAAAATGAGCCAAGAGGAACATACAAACTCTTAAGGAATCCCAGAAATCCATAGCTCTGGCAGTATCATACTGTACGAACAGTGAAGCTGATGGAAGATGGATCCAAATAAAGAACTATATCCAGACCTTACGAATTGCTGTTTACAGATGCTCTCAATTTAATCTGAGTTTCCTCTAATACAGACATGCACCAAAATACTTGCGGATGATTCAAAGCTGATCCAAAAAAGCACGGACTCAAAAATGCAAAAAAAGTGAGAAAATCATGAACGTGTCTCTATCAACTATATACACTCACAAGTACCAGTTTTTGTGTAACATAAAATCCCAATAAAATACACATAAGTTTGACATTGTAATGTGACAAAACGTAAAAACAACTGGGGGATATGAATACTTTTGAAAGGAAATGCACCCTCTGTATGGTTCGGTTATACGCCTAGCAGGTGTGTATGTCCTGCCAGTGGGATTGTAAATGCATTTGGAAACTGAATTATTGTAGCACATGCATTATATCAGTGCACTATGTCATGGCAACGTCCTGTTCTCAGTTGGAAATATGCATGTTAGCTGCTTACTGTTGACATTTAACACCGCTTCAGTGAAAAAAAAAGTCAAACCCAACATAATATATGGATTCCAGAAAAGCACTGCATTGCTCATGTAAGGCCTATTGAAAGATGCAATATGAGTTAATGTCAAAGTATTAATAATATATGTCTTAAAGTAAAAGCATGTATTGTCAAATCAGTATCATACAATTCAGCTACTAAGCCCAACGTTGTCAGGAAGATTTCCAAGTGAAAAAAAAAAATCAGTCTTTCTATGTTTCTTGTGCCTCAGAGGTGTGTGATTATGAAGCCATGCAGAGTCGTGAGACCCCCCAAGCCCCATGCTAAATGGAGATTCTGCGATTGTCGGGATGCAGCGAGCACACTACACCGCTACACAAAAGAGTTCAAGGAGTTCATGGCGTTAATCGGGGATGGGGCCCCTGAGCTCTCAGGACCCTCGGCATTGTCCCTGCTGGAACTCTTTCCACTATACTGGCCAATAAAGGAGCCGTCCTCGTTGAACTGTCCGTCTCCGCCTTCCCCGTAGTCAACTAAGCTGTCGTCACTGTCGTCTCTCTTAACCGTCCCGTTAGACGGCGTGCGGCTCTCTTTTACCAGTTTATGGTCCTCACTGTCACTGAAGGAGAAAATAACATGCAAATGTTACAGGTGAGATGAGGTGGCAGATGCAAGAAGATTAGTGGTCACTTTTTTTTAGATGGAGCATGAAACGGCCAATTGTGACTCACACCTGAGGAGTGAAAAGCCGAAAGTTTTTAAAAAATAAGCAGCAATTTGGATTTAGTTTTGATTTAGATTTGCTCCACGTCTAAAAAAAACAACAAAAAAACAGAAGCTATGATTGATTGGTTTCTATCAGGCAACAGGGAATAAAGCTCGAGCCGACACACTCTATCTAAATTCCCCTTGAAACCAAACGTGAGGTGGTGAATGTGCTGAGGGACAAAGAGAGCATTCCCCATCCCAAGACAAGAGCCTGTGATGAAAAACAAGAAGCTCCGGCGCGATGAGGTGAATAAAACTTGAAAAGCAAAGACTTCAGATGCACGTCCTGCAAAGCGAGCATGAGAATAACCCCAACCCGGGCACAATGTATGAAACATCTGCAAAGAAAGCTTTCTTTGGAAATCAGATCATCAGAAACGTTCCGTGGTTAAATGAGCTGAACGTCAATGAGATGCGTTCATAAAGCCATCATAATGCCGCGGTGTTCTTCAAATTTAACACAGCACATTATAATCTGTAAGCATAAAACATTTACAGAGTGTCAGAGCAGAGGCCATATTGATGAAGAAAACTTGCTACGCTGAGCATGATCAAGGCTTTATGAATGAATATTAAAATTGATGACAGCAGGCGCTTTTCTCCACAGTGACTTCCACTGACCTCAAACAACCCCCACCGACACCATCACCACTCTTACCTTCACTGAGACCCACAACCCCGGAGATCAAATCAGGACATCTCACTGAAATCCCACATAGACAAACATTCCTACACACTGGTTCACTACTCAACACACACACACACACTTACGAGAGTTTACTATTTTCACATTAGTGAGGAACGAAATGATGTCTTAAACAGAAATTAGTTGTTCTACAACCAAAAACAGCTCGGGTGAGTTAGGTAATGCCTTTTATTGACATACTGTAAGGTTTCCGCTGAATAAAACGAAACAGGATGAAAGGAAAAAGTTCTCTAACAAAGGCACTATGTTACTTTGCAACGTGGTTTGTCCAATAAATCTCTCTTTTCGTTTGCATCCATTGTTGTGTTCCTCTTTCTCTATTAATACAATGGACAGTTGGTATTTTCCTTTAGCAATAAAAAGTTCAAAACCATCTTGTACTGGTGGCACTACAAATTATAGAGCTTGGATGTTATATTTGATTATATTTCTATTTCATAAAACCTAAACATCTTGAAAGCATAAAACATAAATAACTTTCAGTCCTATTTTACTTTTATTAAAGCAGATCAATAATGTTAACATTTCCATGAAGCAACTTCTTGGAAGTTTAATACAAACACTTACATTTTTGATTTTTCAGTTCCAGTGTTGTCACAAGCAGTCACTCAAAATAGAGTCAGGACTCCCCATTGCTTTTAAATGTCTGACCAATGTGCCCGGTTGTTATGTCTCCAAAATACTGCTCTTAGACAGCATTACACCTGATTTACCTCTTCTTACGGGAAATATTTGGATGCAAGCTTTTGCCGAATGAACTCACACCTAAGCTAGAGTCTTCTCAACTATCTCTACTGAACATTATAATTCCCACAAGCAGTTGTTGTAAAGGTAATGTGATATACTGTGCAGTTCAAAAAGATGTAACAAGTTCAAAAAGAAATAACAACATCTTGACGTGTTTCAGAGATTGATGTAACTTTGTCATCAAGATAGCAAAAAAAGTATTGGGATCAACTTAAACATTGCCTCCAGTACTGTTGATTTCGATCTTTTTATGAAATTAATAAGTAAGAAATGGGGAACCAACAACTTTAGGCTTAAAATGTAATACAATTTAAAAACCGGGCGACAATCTGTCAGTAGCACAATTAAACAGCCTATTCAGTCTTCAGACATGCTTAAAATGCCACATCAGATCCATATGCAGTTATACAATATACTATATCTATATATAATCGATAAATCCATTCAACATATTATTCCCTGGAGCAGAATGTTGAATACCCATGCATAAAATCCATCAAACATATTTATATCTACATACAAAAAGGAATAGAATACAAAATATAAAATCAAGACTATCTTATAAATTGACTTTTAAAAAACAATATTCAAAAACGTTACATGTACAGATTTAAAGTGCTTCTTTTTTGTCTTTTTTTTCAGCATGCTATTGGAGATGCAGCCCAGATGAAGGAGGCTAACAAACATAGCTGGAGAACATCCAGAAGGTTAGGCAAAGTGTTAACACTATATTTACTGCCGGCAAAATGCTTGTTATTAGCTTATTAGTTGGGATGAGAGTTAATGATTGCTTGTACTATGCATCTCTTGTAACAGTCATTTCTAAACCTTTTGACATAATAAAATTTGAAATCAATTAAACCTGAAGATTCCTGATCCCTACATGGCATCACAATGTGATGTCCAGCAGACACACCAGTCCAACACGAGACGCCTCCAAGACATCTCCGACCCATTAAGAATCCTGGCAGAAGCTCAAACCGGTTGCCTTCCTCTTGATGCTGTGACTGATATCGGTGGGTTTGAATGGGTTATTGTCAGCTGTAAGGGCTGGGAAGAGGAAGGAAGTGGGCCAGAAGTGGACTTTGGGGGCATGAGGGATCCAGCAGCAAGAGCACGTTCTCTCACCTGTATTCCACAAAAGTACAGTCATCATCTTTCATTGGCTGGAACTCCGGGTCTGTGTGTGCATCCTCCTTTTCTTTGACTGGGGACATAAACAAAGAAACGTAGGCTTTCTCAATATTTGCAATAACACTTCTGTACTTGTGTCATGTTCTTTAGCTGAATGCTTGTTGTGAAATGTAGAAAAATGTGCCAATATGAAATTTTCCAAACAGAAAAGGAATCAGTAACATAATACAGTAACCAACATTCACACAACAGTAGAAATATTCCACATTTTGGGAGTAAAACTCTCCAAAAAAAGTTATTTCTGACAGCTTCCAAAGATAGCTGAAAACACTGCGCATTGGGTTTGTTTGTGCAGTGACTCACCGGGGTATTTTCCTCCTTTATTCCTCTGAATGAAGCAGATAATGAGAAGGATCAGGATGAGCAGGGCGATGGCGCACATGAGGCCAATGAACCATCCCTGAGTGGCGATGTCTACCTGTCTGCTCGTCACAGCTGGCCAGAGATGGAGAGATAATGCGATAATTGTAAATGCAATATTTCTACAGTCTTTTCAGTGATGAGGAAAGTCTTCCTCCGATGATGTGCTGAAATGACCTTACATTGTTTTGGCAGCCATCAGTTAGTCATTTCAGTTTATGAGTGAACCATAATATCACTTTTTACAAATTGTGTTAGATGAGCAGGAAATCTTCTGTATTAATTTAAGAATAAGATGAACTGCATTAGAAATATTGCAAAATAATTTTACATTTAGTGACAATTACACACACAAACACACGCAGCTACAATCACTGACCATCATACAAGTTTTTTTCTAGTCTAGGTTGGAAATTATAACGCTATACTCAAAATAATCTATATTAGAATATTGTTTGTTTTTGTTATCTGCATATCTACAGAATGAGATTAATATACAAAGTGCAAAAATTTAAAACCCAAAGGTCATGCAAACTCTTAAACATTATATATTTGCATGTTTGTTACACTGCAGCGACTAGGGGTGTAACGATAAATCCAGTTCAGGAGATTCACAATGAAAAGAAGAAAAAACTTTTGTTCCACATTTTCTTGTTTTTACAAATCGAGCTAAAGTTTCACATATTATAAAATATCTCTGTTGAGATTATTATAAAGTCAGCTCAAATTTATTCAGATTAAGCATTTTGAAAACATCAAAAACCTGAAATAGGTAGTTAGATTTGCAATTAGCTGAGTTGCCAGCAGCTAATTGTTAGCTAGACTCAGATTTTGAATCATGTTAAAAATAGTTCATAGTTACTCTCAGTCCTATCACTGTTTCTTTTGTCTACCAGCTACAGAAAAAGAATGACAGATAAACAATTAAAATGCAGAGAGGCTTTTTTTTTTTTTTTTTACAAATAGTCGTATGGCAGCCAGAGAGGTCTTTATTAGTTGACTCCTTCAACAAAGCAAAGCAAATCAAGAAGCACTTCTGTTCTTCTGAATCTCAAACCAACAGCTAAGCCCAAAAATTATTCACAAGTCAGGCAGATTTAGATTTAAAATCCCTCTCACTCAACCAAGAAGTTTCTTTCTGCTAAAAAAGTAAGTAGAAGTAGTAAGCCACTGTAGGAAGGTTAACAAAACTAGGAGATCTGAAATTTGAAAACTATGTAAAGCCTTTTGAATAATGAATAGATTAATTCTGGCATCAAATCCGTCTTATGATCGTTGAAAGATTTTTTGCATGTTTCCACTTTGATTTTGAGGATTTATTTTGTCTTTGAGGTTAGACGGCCTCCTTACCATCACCCTAATCTTTAACTGCCTCCACAGATTCTCTATCAGAGTCAAGTCAGGACTCCGGTTGGCTCAACATTAATATTTCTTCTAGTGAGAAAGAACACGTAGGTAAAATTACAAGATCACTTGACTCTAAATCCGCCAGGAGAATTTTGGGCTTCATTGTAGTCAAGTTTAAGGCACCCAGCTTCCTGTCTGATAAAACAGCTTATATTTACTTCACCAGGGAAAGCACTGACAGCTACATTGTACTTTGCAAAAATGATTTCAACTTTATGAGAAGGATTGCAGTGTTTTAATACCACAAGATCTCGTTACACCCCTAATAGCAACATTTCAGCTAAAACAAACTCAACTTTGCAATGGTAGAATGGTACAAACTACTAGATACTTTACACAAGTGACGTTATGAGGCCTGACTCGGCCAGGTCAAGACGGAGGCTACACCCCAGGACGCGCCTCACCTGGGACCGTGACAAACAGCTCCTCGGACTGGAGCGGCTGCTCGTGGTGACCCTTGGCCACTACACGCACCCTATAGGAGAGGCCCACCTTTAGACCTTTCAGCTTAACGTTCTGAGAGCCGTTCACAAGCTCTTTTTGCCACTCCTCTTCACCTTCACCTGCAGGAGGGACGTCGACGGAGAGAGGTATGTTTGAGGGAGCGAACAGAGCTTTCAATGGTCCATGGAGATGGTGAAACAATGGGAACTACTTATACGGCCTTACTCTGCAGGCAATTTTATATATTCCAGGAGTAGGGGAAAAAAATCAATTTAGGCTTTGAATAAATGATTGCGGTGACCCTGGTAGCTCAATGCACTTCAACAAGCCCATGCATACTGAAAAAAAAAACTGTTGACAATTAGTGCTGCCTAAAAATAACTAAAAGGAAACCAGCTTGGTTCAGAACAGCTGCTTGTTGCTCAGAACATATTTTAATTAGAAAAACACAATAATCTAGGGAGACATAAACAGCAAAGATGTCTGCCACATAGAAAATATTCAAACATATTCTGGTTTTCATTTGCTTTCATTTATGATAAATTGTCATAATACCCATGATCATTTGGTCTTGTTTATCTGCTCCAAAATTTGGTCAAAACCACCCAAATCCCCTCTGGACCACACACTGCAGAATCGAACCAAACTGTCACAATATGCCATTTTTTTGTTATCACAGCTGTACACAGTGGCAATTAGAAATACTCATAGAAAAGCCACATCAGAGGCAAAACAAGCATGTGGAAGAAGGTGCTCTGGCCAGATCACACCAAAATTCACCCTAATCTTTGGCTGACATGCTAAATACCTCGTGTGGCCGAAAAAGGTGCAGATCACCCTAAACATAGGGGTGATCTGGGAGAAAATCTATTGGAGACAGCAAAAGACCTGAGAAAAGAGTGGCGATTTGCCCTACAGTAAGGCAACAACCCAGAGGTACAATGGACTGCTTTAAGCACAATCATCTGTTGAAATGACCCAGTCAATCCAGGCATGAATTCAATTAAAATCACAGCAATATGTGAAAAGTGGCGTTCGCAGACAATCTGCATACAATCTCACTGACAATTAACTCTACTGCTAATGTGCAAATATTGCGCATGCTCCTTACCAAGGTGATAGACATACCACAAATGACTTACAGCCAAAGGTTGTTTTAAAAAGTAATTATTAGGGAGCTGAATAAAAATGGACAACATACTTTTCAGATTTATAGTTTTAGAAAAATGTGCAAAACTGCCTTTCACTTTCCTTTCACTCCACGGGTATCATATTATGACAAAATATTAAAAAGTTCAAGAGGTATTCACGCGCTTTTGAAGGTTACAAAAGTACTTCTAGGCTCAAAAGGTATTTTGTTATTACTCTTTTTTTTAAGGCTATTCTGCACTCCAAGCCACAAAAAATGGTGTGGCAATCCTATGATCTGACACATAAAAACACCCACTAGAAAAAACACTTAATGTTCAGACCTTCAGATAAAGAAATAAAAGATCTATTTCTATGTCACTCTGTGCAGTGATTTCACAGCTATGCTGTCGCTGAGATAGAAATCTCACTCTGACTTGTCCACTGAAAGCCTCAGAAGTGTTGCAGTGTTTTATCTGTTTACCTGCATATGAGCTGTCAGGGCCACCAAACAAGCAAAAGTGGGAATGAGCTAAAAGTGAAATGTGTCATGACTGATGATCACTGAATTGAGTTTTTTGAATTAGGTGGATATTATTATGATGACATTTCCTAACTGAATGATTGAAACAATAGGTGTGAGAGAGTCATACCACAGAGCTTTTAACCTCACCGCAGGTAGAAATAAGCAATTGAAAGCACTTTAGTCAACCTCTGTGGGTATAAAGATGACGGGAAGTGCTGCTTTTTGTCAGATTTTACTCATAAATTCTGTCAGTGTTATGACTGGAAATGAGAACTCCAGCCAATTCCAGCATTGAGCAATTCAGAATCCAATCACGGAAAACTTAATTTATTAAATCAGAGTCTTCCCTGGCAAAACCCAGCGTTAACATGACTGCCGATATTTTTAATCACCTGCTGAAGCCAGTAATGAAGTAGGAGTCTCTTGCCACCCATGCCTGAAGCTGAGAGAAATATCAATGAGGTGATTTTTCTTACTGTTTTCTGCAATGTACTCTACATAAACATTTTTCTCTGGGCCCCAGTACTCCCAAGTGATCAGGGCCCCATCTTCTTCAACCGAGGAGCTAACATTCGCAAAAAGACTCACAGGCCGGGCTGAGCACACAAGAAAAGAGACAAACATCAAAGCTGGCCTGTGGGGCAATGGGAAATCCAACAAATGGCAATCAATTGCTCTGTCCTGATTATACAAGTTCATCTTAATAAATTAGAATATCATCAACAAGTCTATTTCCACAATGGAGTTAAAAAACAAAACTCGTGTTTTGCATAGACATAGTTTGATCCATGTCTAGTGTTTATTTCTGGAAACTTAGAGCTAATGAAAAATGTTTCATTAGAAAATCAGAATATTACACAAGACACATAAAAAAGGGTTATCAATACAGAAATGTAATGTGCACAATCAAGTAGGAGACTGTTAACGCTTCAACATACTGTGATCATGCACTTTTCATTGTTGGAAAAAAGTGATTCAGCTAAAGTTGAAATGTTAGACAAAACAATTATGGTTGCACTTTGAGGAATTAGGGAAAACTTGATAGATTGAGAACATAATCCAAACTGGAGCGGCAGCTTTACTGTAGAGTATTTTGCTGCAGAAGGGCATAGCTCACTTAACGACATGTTTGACATCATGAGGTGATAATATAGTGTACAATTATTTAGGCAGCATCAGAACGCATTGCCTCAGAAGTTAAACATTAGATGCCAGCTGGAATTACGCATTTTTGATGACCCTAAGCAGTCCGTTAAATTAAGAACAACAATGTCAATGTGTAAAGTGGCAATCACTAATCCCTGATCTTAATCCCCAAAAAATGTGTGGAATATGTTTCTCTCTGTACATAACATGTAAATGTCTGATACCAGTTGTATACAGGAGTTTCACTTGGAATAAATGGCTCAAATAGATTTAACTTGTTGATGGTTTTCTCATTTTTGAAGAGGCACTTGTAATTCTGTGACATGTATGCCTTGACCCATACAGAAGTGCACAACAGCACTGGCTGGGGCAATAAACCATCAAAAACGGAGTTCACAATCAAACTCATAATCATCTAATCCAACATGTAGTTTACTAAGATCTCAGCATAGTCTGTACCCTTGTGGTTCGGACGGCGTGGAGGAAACCCTGCAACGGGATGAGAGGTTTGGGTGCCTCCTGCAAACAACACCAAGAGGATAAAATATGGACCCACACCCAAACACATGCAAAGGAAACAAAAACAGGGAGACACAGCAGACACACAGTCATTATCCACAAAGCACAGAGTTCATTAGCATGCAAGGAAAAACCTCGCCATGCAGCAGGAAGCACAACCAACATCCACCGTGCAAAAAGTACAAGAGGGTCAAAGTTGTTGACAGCAAATCAGAAGAAAAGCAGCATGCCACTCTAATAAAGTCTGATCCTGTTTTATCAGGTGAAACTGAAAAGGCACATGTCAAACAGCATCTTTGTCTATGTGGCTGTGAACTCAAACATTTAGGTGGATAAAGGACAGAGAAGAGAAAAGGTGGAAGTCCTCAGAGATAAGCAGCATGCATGCAGTATGTTCTCCACCTAGATATACACATCTGTTAACATTTGATGCTACAGGTTGAAGAAACAAATACACACAGAAAATAGTAGGTGAGCTACAATAAGCTCACCACTCATCACTCTGCTTTTCTCACTTTTGTATCAGAGAAATATTTTCAATTCAAGGGTATCAACATGAGGTTTATTGGATAAATGTGAAACTGAATCTAAGGAGAAAAACATGGAAACAAGTAGAACCAACAGTGCAATGCAGACACCTAAAATTAAAGTAAAATACTTAGATGTTGATAGTTTTCTTTGAACCAACAAAAATATGATGAGGCAACGGGTCGAGAAGGGTCCGTTCACTTGTATCATTGAGGTAATTATTTTATATGAATATACAATATAAATCTTCAGTATATGAGACAAAGCCAATCATCTCAAATGTTTGCACAGCTGTGATCAAATGTTTACATCCATGATCCATGCATGACTATCAGGTAAATGTCACCCAGTTATATCCTAGTTGTTAACCACCTATGTGCGTAAAATTTTTTCTAAACATATAGTGTGTCAAAGTATCAAAATACTCCCATATGACCATAAAACTTTCCTGCAGAAGTTATTTAACTTGCTGATTTAGACAGCTGCAAATTTAAGTCAAGCAAGTGTCCATTTTACTTGATGTACTTGTTTCCTGGTCAGCATCTTCTCAGTCTATGGTGATGTACAATAAATATTGAGCTCTGGTTAGTCAAATGACTGCAAACAAATCCATCTTACGCTAACAAGGAAAAACACCAACTGCAATCAATTACTATTACAAACCAGAGGTTAACAGCCCCTGGCATTGGCAACCTTCGACACACCTTACTTAAAGATTTAGATAAATGTGTGTATATATTTAACCCTACTGTATATGTGTAATTCTGATCCTGTGTAAAGTAGAAATTTTAAATAAATTGTAACTCTTGCTATAAAGGATAATGGAACATGCATTTCTTTAATAATAGACCATTGTTGTGCAATCCTTGAAAAATGTCAAATAACTAATTTAAAGCTCAAAATAAACTTAAAACTCCTGGCCAGAATGAGCAGATATAAACTTCTGATCACAACTGTAAATGAGATGTTTTACTTCTAGCTGAGCTGTTTAAGATTTTTAAGGACAAAAGTCAAACATTTTCACATTTCAAAAGAATGTTTTTTTCTGCAAGTTGCTGCTGTCTTGCCAATTGACTTTAACCTGAACAAGGTAACCTTTTCTGTCAGACAAAACGCCAAGAAATAGAACAAAAGCTCCTTCACAATGAAAAAAATATTAAAACTAAATGTACACATAACAGAGGACACAAGCTTCAATAGCAAAGCTGTTACCATTAAATCATGTTGGGAAACTCTTCCAGTCTTGATTTAGAAAACATTATTTTTTGAATTCAGCTGTTTTCTGAAGGAGATTGTGAATTAAAAAAAGCTTACGTGTCAAAAGTAGACCGAGACTGAATGGTCTTTCATCTCACATAATTGATGACCTTTAGAAACATTTTCCTAATGTGTTTGTTTCAGTCGATATTTTCAATAACGCACAATGTTTATTTCATGAATTATAATCTAATTAGTTTGTGCTCCAGGGCGTAGCCTCCAAGTAATTTACAATTCCCCTCTAAACTGATCACCGTTTCCATGGCAACATGCTTCAAAACAAAGGTCTAAAGTTTGTGGGTGCTATCACATTCCTTACATGCTGCTTCTTTTTTTAGTTCCCCTGCTCCAGATTAAAAATAATTCAGATTACGAAACTTCCAGACATATTTATCTTAAATAAGTACAATTACATAGGAGATGTGTCTGCAGGTTTCTATTTGACCGATATCTATATATATAATCAACCGTTTCTTTTAAATAGGGATTATTTTTAATGCTTTTTGATGTCTCGTTTAAAGGTCATCCAAGAACAATTTAGAAATGTTAGCTATTAGTCATCTTAAATACCACACGCTCCATGTTTTACACTTGTCTGCCTTTGATGACTTACCTTCATCCTGCTTGACGACAGCTTCCTGAGAAATGGCTGGGCCCGCTCCAACGCTTGTTCTGGCATTCAAATAAAACTTGTAGCGTGGGCTGTACTTGAGGTTTTGCAAAGTGACAGAGGTCTCATTGGAAGCCAGGGCCAGTTCCTCTTCTGGGCCAAGTTCATTGGAGTTATTGACTACAGGGGTGAGGGACGGATGACGACAACGATGGGATGGAGAAGGAAGTCGGAAAACAGGAAGTTGTGTAGCAATAGGAGGAGGGTGAGGGGTTGCAGATGGAGTATCAATAATAAAAAGGGTGAAAATGGAAAGATTTGGATAACAGAGGGTTCAGAAACAGAAGTTGGGAGTGACCAGAGTTGATTTGTTAACTTATGTTGTTGTAATTGTAAGAACATTTAAATGCAGTTAAGCTACTTTAAGCTTCTCCTATATTACTGATTAAGCCATGAAAAAGAATGGCTTACAAGGCTATGCACTAGATGACAGAGGATGATGTTCACATAACATAGATTTAAAATCTCGCTTGCTGTCTGTCAAGAAAAACAAAACTTCTCACCTGGCTGATATTTAAGGTTGTAGCCAGTGATGTGCCCATTATGTTCATGAGGAGGACTCCATTCGAGGGTTAGAGAATCTAGGCTTGGGTTTGTGACAGACAGCGAGGCGGGTGGCCCAGGCTCTGCAGAAAAGCATCAACAATGAGTGAACACAAGTCAGTGACAGAAAATCTGATTAATGTAAGAGAAACCAATGAAGGGAAAGAGGCAATGAGATGATGTCCAGTTTATATCAGACAGAATAGTAAAAAGGTTAACATAAATATAAATACATTTCTCCAACCATCTTGAACAAATGCAATTTTGTAATTCCCCACTAGATGGTACTAAACTCTCCTTTCTGTTCCTTTAAATTCAGGAGGTAAAACATTAGCATAGTCATGCATTTGACATTTTTTCATAAGACTTAAAAATGTACATATTAGAGTTTTAAAGTTTAAAGGTCATACCTCCTTCAGGTGTCTTAAACTCCTGCTTTTCACTTTTGGGACCCTCTCCTTTCTTATTGAAGACGCTTACATAGAAAGAATAGTGGCTGAATGGGTGCAACCCGGGCAGCAGGCCTTGGCTGTGGTTCCCACTAAAGGTGAGCATGCGCTTCTCTGTGTGATGGGGGTTGTGTTTATGAAGGCTGTGTGTCCTCGAGTAATGAACCTGCAACAAACAGCGTCAAATGCAGAAGCTTCATCTGTGTCATTTGTGCATACATGTTGAGCAAGGGTGTTATTCCTGTAATTTTTGTATCCAAAATACACTTTTTTTAAAAGTTAAAACTATACAGATAATCGGGTGTAGACAATGGATGAATGGACTAGGGAATAAAAAAATATAATAAGCGAGATCTGTCCTTTGTCCACAAATATCACACTAAGGTGTGGTTTCTAACTACAAAGCCCCCAATGGGACATAAACTAATTTATCTATGTTGCATTCCCTCACAAAAATTTTGCATTCCCACTCAACACTTTTACGTCCCCTTGCAATAATGTATTTACTAGCCAATTGATGAGACCTTGAGAACTGAAAGTGTTGCTGCTACTGTATTGACTATTTGTCCCAAAAACTTAATTCCAAAATCGAAAAAATTCAAATCTCAAAGGTGATCAAAGCAAAATGAAATAAACTCAAACAGTCAATACTGTGCATCATGGGTTCTGGTTTACGCAGTCCAACAAAAGGTCAAAACAGTCAAAATGCAGCTCTTTGTTTACTTTTATTCAGTTTTTTGGCTAAAAACAAGTTACAGGCTTCGGATAAACCTACCCTAACTCCTGCACCTGTTCTCACTGATAAAACTGACTAACTGACTGATGACAGACAGGTAAAAAACCATAAGACCACCCATATGCCTCAAGACTCATCTAAACTCTACGTATTTATACTGTGAAACACACCCACTTCCCAAACTGAAATCAATTAACTAATTAAGTGAATTACTAACCAAAAACTTATTTAGAAACAACAAAATAAACATTCTAATTATAAATCAACTACAAAACAAAAAAATAAACTAAATAATCTACATTCTAAACTTTAACTGAAAATAATGGAGAAATGGCTCCTACAGCTACAATATAAGGTTTTTGTAAGGTTTTTCCATGTATCTTTATATTTCATTTGAGATGTTATATCTTTTTCCTTAGGATACAAGCACACCATAAACCTATGGGCTACTACTCTACCCTACCCTACTACCTACTACCCTACTCTACTTGACATAAACATAAACAAATTTAAACATATTTTCATGACGTAATATCACCATGTGACAGTATAGATTGTGGAGTTTTTTTGTGTTGGTAGCCATTTTCATATTGTATAGCTGCAATTTTAAACTGACGTTTGTTATCACTATGGCTATATGGAAAATAGACTAAGGTGTCTATTTTCCATATAGATTGTGAGGGAAACCAATATTTATTGTGAAGGAATGCAATGCGGCAACGCAAAATAAAATAATAATAAAAAAAACAAATCCCATAAGGGGCTATGCACTGAACATATATCTTGTCAAAGGCTCAAGATTAAAGTTGTCTGTAAGTCGTATCATTGAAGTGTTTAGAAATGAATTCCACTCTTTATAATTATTATTATTATTATTATTATTATTATTATTATTATTATTATTATTATTATTATTATTATTATTATTATTATTATTTTGCCAATTTCTGGTCATTTTGATAATTCAGTATTTGTAATTTAGAAGTTACGGTCATTTGGTGTTTGATTTTATTTTTTATTTTTTGTGGAACTGAGTGGCACAGTTGTCAACTTACTCACCTTGGGGATGTTTTGTCAACTTTGAAAAAGAGTCAACTGACCTGAAGTAAGATTGATTTTTTTAAAGACTCATATTGTATTGTCACAACATAGTGACAGTTTTAACAATATGTAAAAAAGACTTTCTATAAAAGTCACCAACTGCAACTTTGATGACATTAATTTCAGTACAAATTCACTAGTGTGTTAAATGGACGTTTTATCATTAAAGTAACAATATTGTTGTATACCTTGAAGCTTCAACTGGGACAACTTTGTATTTGTCAACAGGAGAGAAATTACACACGTATCTTTCACCCAAAGATGTGTAGATTACCATTTACTTTTCATTAGATGAATCGGCTTGTTATTCAACATGCTTATCAAAATTCTGTACCTTGTATCCTTGGATCTGCCCTCGTATTAAATGAGGAGGCACAGGGTCCCAGCGTACCCGAGCCAAGGTGCTGTTTAGCACTACAGCCTGAACATTTGCTGGAGCTGCTGCGGGCACTGTAGAGTTAAAAAAGATACATAACATTAGAACAGGCTACAACCAAAAGGCCAGAGTGAAATGTTACAGGGTCTGCAACCAAATACATCGCCTCAGGCTCTAACAGTCTTTTTTGTAAGAACTTAAAGGCCTTAAAAGGTTAAGGTGGACTCACAATCTTCTCCTGAGTAGCCGATAGCAACAGTGGGGTCTGGTCCATCTCCGTTGTTGTTTACAGCCTGAACCTTTATCTCAAATGGACTAAATGTGGGTATTTCAGATACAGTATACATGGAGTTGTTGGTAGTGGCTGTTATCCAGTCGCTGCCTGGCCTCTTCTGCCTCCAACTCACTTTATAATAAAGCCCAGGACCGTTGGACTGAAGGCCTGATAGAGGCTGGAGAAAGAGAAATTTAAGACATAACATATTCTTTAGATGCTGCTTCTTTGGAGGTGTACTGCACTACATTACACTGAAGTAAATAAGTATGAACAACAATCTAATTAAGCTCTGAGGCACAAATGCTGGTTATGGTACTCTTTGCAATAACACATCTGTAATTGATCAAATTCAGAATGGTTAAACATATAGAGATTACCTCCCAGGTGATAACAAGATTGTTATGTTTATTTCCAGATCCACGTACATTTTTTGGGTTCTGGTCAGGAGCTGAAGACAGAAAAGAAAAATCAACAAATTCCAGAAAAATAGCCAATTTTACATTTAAACTGGTTATTTTGTTATTATTATTATTTTGACAATGAGAATTTCTTTATTTGTTGATTTTGGAGACTTTTGAAATAGAGGAACTAAATTGTAACTGAACTCATGTGTTGGTTACACTAACAAATTATACATAACACAACTTTTACTTAATCAGTTTACTTTCCAAAGTGCATGTGGTACTTTCCTTGTACTTCCTGGTAGCTAAGTTTTATGGAACTTACAGAATGGCATTAAGCAGAAAAAAAGACTTCAGAGTTCTGGGAATGTACCTAGTAGGTCTTGAGAAAGTAACCTATAGCGTCTTGAACTGTAACCAGCATGTTTCATGAAAGTTTCATGAAAGTTATTTGGTAAATTTTTTAGATAAACATATACATTCTGGGGAAAAAAATGTTTTGTTATAGAAAATAATCTCTACATTTGAGTAAAGTATCTGGCAAGTTATCAAAAAGTTAATAAACAAATCCACAATCTGGGTTCTATTAGGTGAAATAATAGTACCTAATAGAACCCAGAAAGTAATTTCAGATTCCAAGAAAGTACTCAGAAACATTTCCCAAACATCTAAGTTTGGGGAAAGCTATATATAAGTTTAGGGGAAGCAACCTGTTGTCATGGTTTCAATTATTAATGTTTTGGTGCAAAACTGAATAGCATTTATAACAGCTGGCTCCGTACCTGCAGGCTCAGTTTTATACATTCGAGATGTGCTGCTAGGCTCGCTCAGACCCACAGCGTTACGGGCCAACACTCTGAATGTGTAGTGGACATATGGTGAAAGCTTGAGGTGAGCCGTTGTCTTGGTCCCGGGAACCCGTGCAATGTCATGCCAGTGACCTTGGTGGTGCAGCGAGTCTTCATACTGGATTACAAATTCTGCATTTCAAAAAGACAATCATTTTACACTTTTTAACCGTGCTTGGCCACATATTTGCATAATGGGATTAATACTCTCATGCCACTTGAACTCAAAAAGCCACCAAGCACACACTGAATCTGCAATTAAACTGTGGATTTTGGCAAGGTTTTCATTAAAGATGAGTGTTTGCAACATGCTGAGCATTTTAACACAGTAAACAAGGTCAAACACCAGCCCGTGTATTACAAGATTGTTATGTTCAGTTCAGTGAACAGATTTGGGAAAGGGATTTTTTCACTGACTTCAAGGGATGAATATTAATTGATAGCCATTTGGTACAATTTCAATATTTTTTTCTATTTTATTTACAAAATTCCATTTACAATTAGTTATAAATCAGTGAAAGCTATTTTATCTTACTCAGAAAAACAGAAAAAGGGAACAAAGTAACAAGGCAAAATGGCTTCATCCAACCAATAACACAAACTTGTGAGTAACAAAACATTAAAAACATTATTAACTAGTAAATCTGATCCACACTTAGCCAATGTCCCTCAGCCTATAAATCTATCTGATGTTTATCAAAAAAAGGAGTTTGGGACTAGTCAATAAGCATAACAAATATTAAAAGCAGGTTAAATAAAACACACACAGACAGCTGTATAAAGACCAGTGATGGCGTAGTTACTTTGAAAAAGTAACTTTAATCGGATTGCTGATTACTCCTTGAAAAAGTAACTTAGTTAGATTACTGATTACTTGATTTGGAAAGTAACTAAGTTACATTAAAAGTTACGTTTTTAGATACTTTCAGCAGCTGCTAATAACAACGCTCCGCCTCCTGTGAAAATTACATTGATATTTGCCAAAACTTAATTGTAAGTTATTTTGTAATAGTAACATCAGCAATGTGTCTCCACTTATAAGGTTGAACTGAAGGGGAGGTTGTTTAATGGTTACAACAGTACAAAAAAAACTTTATTAATTTGTGTGTGTTTTTGTGTGTTTCTATTGTCTGGATAACTATAAATAGGATTTTAGACCTCCCAGCCCTAATATGCCCCAGTGTCCAGGTTCTGTGTTACGGCCCTGCATTTGCTGTCACAGCACACAGTGCTCCTCCTGTGGCTCCACAGCGCAGATGGCTGCACAGATTTGTGACACTTATCTTAATATTAAGAATTATAATGGTGTTTAGTTGCACAACTTTACGGACTCGTTCATTCGTGGCTGTTTTCACGTGTATTACGCTGTTCATATTAGTCTCGATGTTTGCAGTTTTCTGGAGCGCAACGCGAAGCTAGACGTCATTCACAGGTAATATATTAACTTGACATTAACAAAGACACAGCGGGATCATCCAGGAAATGATGGACAGGGAGAGCCTGACTAAAACTAACTGGATATCAGACAAATTCTGGGGTTTCTGTCTGCTTATTTGTAAGGCCAAATACCGCAACCTGCGACTCATTAAATCTACAAGCGACTAGAAAAAAACAAGCCCAAAGCTGCTTGTAATAATTGGACTTGGCGAGCGAAACTCAAAATAGTTCCTGTTTTCTAGCAACAAAATGCGCATCTCCCTCCATTGTTTATGTTTCTGTCCCTGCTGATAACTGTCGCATAGAAACGGGGGTCACTCCCCAAGACGCATAGAGGAAATAAAATTTAATTACAAAAAAATAGTAACGCAAAGTGATTTCGATAAGTAACTGTAGTTTGACTACTGGATTTGAAATAGCAACACGTTAGATTACTCGTTACTGAAATAAGTGGTCCGACGTCAGTAACGCGTTACTGACATCACTGATAAAGACATAGACCCACACATACCCTGAATAGGGCTGTTATGTTCCTCCCCAGGGATCCAAGTAAGCTGAATGCTCCTCTTTTTCTGGTCTGTCAACTCCAGGTCTGTGGGGGGATCGGGTCGCCCTGGAAGAAAAAACAGCAAAAGGAAGAGACATATATTTATAGTTTGAACATTTAACAGTAACACCACAATCAGGTGATTGTGGCATGATGCTTTATCCAAGCAAGCCTCTCTGTTGCAGAACAATTTATTTGCATGTTTTCATGTATTTCTTTTGCTTGGTCCACTGATGACAATAACACATGCAGACGCTGCATCATGCGATGAAATGACTGTCTTCACTTCATCTCGAGCTCATCAGACAAAATGAACAGATGCTCATATTGTGAAGTTACAGTGATAAGAAACGCATGCTTCAAATGAATGAGCAATGATGAAATATCACAAGAAGCGCTCAGGGACTATATCTGCTCTGAAATTAGCTTTGATATAAAAACAAGAGGAAGTTGCTCCTCCTTTCCCAAATGTTTACGCCGGCAGACAAACGGCATCAATGCGATTGATTCTGCAAAAATGGCAGATCGGAAAAACACACACAAAAAATAATGAGGCAACTCAAACTGGTAGATGTAAATAAAGAAAATGTCAACACTTTGTGACTGTTCAATCCAAATGGCTTCTTCTGGGCCAAAGCATGCTGCATTAAACTGAAACCATCGAGCGAACAACACAAACGCATGCTAGCTAAGCACGTCTGGGTGCTTGTGCGTGCTGCAGGTTTACCGTGGATGACAGCCGGAGCTGGTGTGGTCTCTGTGAGGTTGGAGGGCGGCATTGAAATAAGAAGTTTGGTGGTCAAATCAGCCATAAGTAAACAGGAATGATAATTAGGCTGCTTAAGAGAAGGTCATCAACCTACAGAGCATGATCACTGATTAAATTCTGTCCGACACACTTAGTCCTAAAGAGCTGGCTGTTGAATCAAATGATCCTGCAGACCTAGCTCTCTGCCATTTTCTTAACGTTCATGTTTCAAACTTGTAATATTAAGTTTAGAGTCGCATACCAACAACAGTCAGCTCAGCGGTGACCGAGTCTTGGTCCAGAGTGGTGTTTACGTAGCATGTGTACACCCCTGCATCTCTCTCCGACACATCAGTGATGTACAGGCTGTTGAATTCTACGATGAATCTGCAATAAATAAATAAATTAAAACTCCATTCAGTTATGTACAAGTTCAGATATTTTGTCTAGTCTTGAGAACTAAATACAGGTAACTTAAAAAAGCTCCAACCGATCATCGTTAGGCAGCTCCCCATGATCTCTGAGCCATTCTCTCTCTGACACATCAGAAGTAGACAGGCTGTTGGACTCTACAATGAATCTGCAAAAATAAAATATCCATTCAGTTATGTGCAACTGCAGATATTTGACTAATTTTAAGAACTTAACACAGGTATTTAAAAAAGCTCCAACCGCTCATCGTCAGGAAGCTCCTCATCATCTTTAAGCCAAATCAAAGTGGGTAAGAGATCCTTGTCGTGTTTTATTGTACACTCGAACGTCACAGATCGGCCTCTTTGGACCACCGTGTCAACCGGTTGCTTTAGGATACGGGTGGGCTCTGATGGAACAGGAAAGCCAAAGATTAATAAAAAATCTGAACCTCAGTAGAGTTTCACATGTAAAGGTTGGTAAATACTTTAGTCAATAAAAGGTCAGAGGAACCAACATAGAAATCTTTGGCTAAGAAATATTCAGTGTGTTAGTTATTCTGTGCATGTTACAATTACCATGTTTGAAGTATTTTCATTACGTTTCCGTTTTGTTACAGTCCAACCAACAAAAATATCATGATTGTGAATTTGGAGGAACATAAAAGAATGAATTACTATTTGTTTTACACATCTAAAAATTATGCATACATTTGATTTCTGGGTCCCTGTCTCAATACTTTGTTGAATCATACTTTTTTACAATCAGAACGTCACATCTATGAGGATAGACACCATGTAGAGGTTGCCATTTGTGCAATATGGCTCAAGTTCAATAAAATTGTAGCGGTAGCATCTCTGAACATCAACTTCCAAAACTTGGCACAGAATGTCAGTCAAATTTTGACCTGTGTAGAGGCACAACCCCACAGTATAATGCCGCCACCGCCATATTAATCAGAGAGATGATGCGGTTAGGATGTTGTAAAGTGCTAGCTTTAAATCACAGGTCATAGGTTTGCTTTTATACCAGATTAGTTTGTCTGGAATTATTAAATTCCATTTAATTCAGTTTATTATGTAGCAAAAAGTCACAACAATCGTCTCAATAAATTTTAAAGACAAGCATGTCCAAATAATATTCAGACATATTTAATTGAATCAATCCAATAGAATGCAAGCATATAGCCGATGTATATGGTAGGGTAATCATTTAAGAGATCTTCAAACAAATGTACAAACTCACCTTTTATATGCAGGTAAACATGGTTCTCAGAGGCTCCGAGCGAGTTCCTGGCAATGCAGGTGTATTTGCCTTTGTGCTGCGACTGAGCTACTTGAATCTCCAAAGTACCATTGTCATGCAGGATGTAAGGGTCTCCATTCAGGGTGCTGGCTCTGCTGTCTTTAAACCTAAGACACAAAGAGTTAATAACTTTGTATTATGCTACAGGAAAGATTACATGGCAAAGTTTTGTTGAGTGTTTCTTAACTCACCACTCAATTTTGGGAATGGGTGACCCAAAAGAAGAGCAGTCCATGAGGGCTGGGCGATTTTCGATGACCTGGTAGATCTTGTTGGCTGGCGTCAGCACTCTGGGTGACTCATCTGCAGTGAGTCAGCACAGAGTATTTATGGATTATTACTGTCCACAAAATGCCAGGGATGGGAAATAGCATTAAAATCCATTATGGATGTTGAGTTCTAAACTCACGTAGGACGTTGACGAAAGCGTTGGAGAGGAGGTAACCATACGGGTTTGAGATGTTGCACTGGTACACAGCGCTGGATCCAACCTGAACGTCAGTGAAGATGATCGTGTCGTCCTCCACTTTTCTGCTGATATCTGTAGGTAAATCTGTCAAAGCAAAAGGTAGTGTTTCAGAAGTGAGTGGTAAGATGATTGAGAGACATCTGTAGGGATTTATGGTATTCCTAGCAGTCAATGAAATACATGATAACATGATTTTTTCTATCTTTTTGCATTTTTTTATACATAACTTTACGTTTGAAAACACTTTACAAATTATAAGCATTTTCCTGCTGTTAAAGCATATATAAAAACCAGGTTAATCTATAGCAGCTCTACCCATGTCACCATTACTAGTGACCATCATCTTTTTTTGACCTATATTCTTAATGGTCTATTTTTAGTAAGGCTTGAAACTTGATTTTAATCCTGTCATCCACTGTACATTGGTATAATGTCATATACAATTTGCTAAACAAATAATGCTTATAAAAGCCACTAATTTGTCATGAGTGCCCCTGTATCTTCATGGAACCATTGACTAATAGGTAAGGGTGACAATTAACAGACTAATTTGATGACTGATTGAAAAACATATTAGTAGTGTGTGGGTTAGGTGTGCAAAACATAACTTTTCATTAAAGTGTTTCAAATCAAAGTCCTGTTTCCTGCCTGCCTGCAGTTAAATAATAAAGTTCTTTATCTTAAAAATCACAAGATTCAACTTTTATAAAAAAGAAAATATATTATCAAATATCTTTAAGTAGCCTTTTCAAGAAAAAAGTTAAATCCTTTGCAATCTCTGAATTTTCACACAAAAGAGAAAATCACTAGAAGTTTGTACTTTTACTATCTGAAAATCTTCAGGGTTGTTATAGAATATAGCAAACTTTATGTAGGCTGTGATGAATATTTGATGTTAGAGTGGATATATCTCTGACAGTGGAGCAAATTGCTCTTACTCTCTATGCGGTCACCATTCATTGACCATATGATGGAGGGTTTGGGTGTGCCGCTGGCCCTGCAGGTCAGCGCTCCATTCTCTCCTGGAGCCAGAACAAGATTCTTTGGAGGTCCACTGATCCAATAAGGGGCAGCTGCAAGGAGTACAGAGCGGAGAATTAATTACCGAACAGACAATCCTGATGGCATCTGTGCATAAATCAATTAGGAGAGGAAGGTAGAAGAAGAAGGAGAGAGAGAAAGCAGGGAACAGCAGATGCAGACACACCTTTGACCTCGACGTTGATGATGTGGTGCGCAGAGCCGAGCTGGTTCTTGGCTGTGCAACTGTAATCTCCCTCATCCGATTCAGACACGTTCACAATCCGCAGGGTCTTGTTGAAGTGAAGGAAGGACGTGCGCCTGCTGGGTAGGTCTCCGCTCACTTTGGTCCAGGATACCTCAGGGGTGGGCCTGGATTTGAGAGTTTTGATCAAGCAGGCGGCTACTCGAGGCGCTGAGACATTTAATTCTGGCGCATTCTCTGACTTACAGTCCTTCGGCAATGCACTCCATCTCCAGTACGTGTCCCCTCAGCACCATCTTGTAGCTTGAGTGGCCAGATGGGATGAGGAAGGTTGGCTTCCTATCATCCACTGGGGCCTCTGCAGTTACACACACAGATATACCGAGTCAAAATGAGGAAAAAAAATAACTCTCTGGCATCAGCCAAGAATAAAGAGAGGAACTGAGGCAAATCATGCCCTTCATGTTCTCTAAGTCTTCACCTTTCAATACTGTGGTGTAATCAAACCATCTGCTCGGAAATGTATCCATCTCTGCACAAAAATACTCATGTTTTATTGGTAAATGTGATATTCTGGGGTTGGAAGAACAAGCAGAGGGATGTGGAGACGAAGTCTTTTAATGGTGGAACGCAGGAACAGAACAGCTACTTCAGTACAGTTTTTCTGGCTAACCCAATCTAATAAGTTGGCCTACTAAGAACTATACCTAGAACGTGTATATCTGTATTTCTACCACTGGGGGCAACAAACCACTCTATTACAGTAAATGTGGCTTTTATTTCCAGGTTCTTTATTACGTGTATTGAAGGTGTTTATAGGCAAAAAAGAAACATGCATAACTATGTAAATTAATGTCTAAAATTGACATAAGCTAATATAAACATAAAATAGAATCTGTCAGTTACCAAGATTGTTTTAAGGAAAATAAATAAATTAAAACAGATTTAGTATTTACATCATTCAAAGAGTTTACACTATTTATAAGCAAGTGAAATAAGGTGGAAATAATATCAATAGAAATATTAAAAAGTTTGAATTAAATCAGCAATGAGAGAATGAAAAGGTTTACTGGAAATAGAAGCAGCAGGATTAGCTAAAGAAAGGATGAGCGCTCTGACTTTTGTCACAGATCTTCTATGAAGGAGTAAGTAAAATTCAGCCACTCGTGTAGAGTTTAGGGCTGAAACGATTCCTCGAGTGATTCAAGTACCTCGATTCCGCCTGGATCACTATCTGTGGAGGGCAGCGCTTTTACTTCCGCCTATGAATTGTTGTGAAGTGCGAGCAGCATGGTGGTGAATTGTGCGGCGCTTTATGAGGGTTTGGGGACAAATAAGGATTGTTGAATTTTGCGGCGCGATGGCTGGAGTATGACAGCTTTTGTGCTGATGGAACCGCATCACGGTTTTGGAGCGAACAGTAGGAATGAAAGAGAGAGAGAGATCCAATTCCTTGATTAATTGTAAAAATATTCTATAGAGTACTTGATTGCTAAAATATTATTTTACATGGTAATGCCCTAATAGCATTACCATAAAATAATGTTAATGATAATTTCTTTTAACATTAGTGGAGTGCAGCTCCTCATAAATCCACAGAAGCACTGACTGTCTATGTGAAGAAAAGAAAGACTTTCAGCTGCTTCCATTCACTGTCAAAATGTTTTACAAAAAATAAACTAAATGGCTCTATTCCGGTGACAGATGATTTGAAAAACGTGAGTGTCAGGAGTAAGAATGCTTCTCTAAACTGAGTGTTTCCAGATTTTGAGTTTTCTGAATTACAGTTCTTGACACAAGTCAGTCATTCACCACCATGGTGAGTCACAGGTAAAACCATTTTAATGGATAGGTTGCTACTCTGTTAGGTCTACAAACTGATCCCCTCTCAGACAGCTTCTATCCTTCCCCCTGCTACACCATTCACCATATTTCAATTATGAACACACATTCCAACTTGAGACATTGCTATCACTATTTTCATAGCGGACAAATATTGTGTTCTGCAAAGAGAGTGCAGAGTTCCCGAGATCATGTTCTCACCCATGGTGCCGATTTTCAACATATTTCTTGATTTCAGATAGTGAGTTACAAGTTCAAACTATTGAAAAGTAAATTGTATAAATGTTGATGTTACATGTTAAATACTAAGTTCAGTCTAAAATGAAATCAGCATGCATCTGTAATTGAAGGAAATCAAAGGAAAGGTACATTTGAAACGGGGTTCAGTTGGATAAAGCAGGAGTGACTTTTGGGGTTGAGGTGGGAGAGTGTTAGTGAGGAAGCTACAGTTTTGAGCTCTACTTTAAGAATAACCACAAGGGGGTGCTAGATCTCACCCTGGAAGAAACCAGCAAACCTCTGGACAAAAAAAAGCCCCAAGGATGAATGGGTCGAAGGGTTGGTTGGTGTTAGTGGGTGAAAGCTAGAGTCTGGAGCTCTGGGTTGGGAGGATTTAAACACTGGAGAGAGCCAAAAACTCACCATTTAACAATTCAGTGTCATTATAATATTCTGCCAGTGTTTCATTGATTGCATCCACTGTAACACAACAAACAAAACAAAACAAAAGAAATCACACATGCAACGATTTTAAATCATGACAATTACAAAAACATGTTTGGACATCCTTTTTCTAACAGAGGGCAATATGAGAACTAACATAAAAAACATGAAATATTTATATGGGGAATGATCGCCAGAATATGTAATGCAGTCTCTGATGATGTCAGCTGTAAAGGTTAAAATGATCAGAGCAGTCTTTGTTGCTGGAGGAGAAAGTGTATAGAAAAAAACGACACACAGAAGTGACAGTAAAAAGCTGCTTAGCAGACAGCTTAGAGAACAACCAGAACTCAGACAATATGTCTTTGAGTCAGACGACAGTAGCATCTCCGAGGATCGGATCTGTGACGGGAAGCAGGGTTTCCCTCCCACGCTGCCATCCTGGCACATACTGTCCTGCTGAAAAATAACCGCCTCTTGTGCACGTGCATTACATAAATTCTGTTGTCCTTTTTTTTTCAGTCATGCAAATCTTAACCACATCTTTAAATCTGAGAATCACAGACGGAGGAAGAGACTTACGGTTGAGCACTTTGACAGTGATGGGCTGTTTCTGCTGGATGGTTTGTGTGTGTGTGAAGCGAGCGTAGCAGATGTAGTCATTCCTGGAATCCTCTCGGCGAACGTTGGAGAAGTACAGGTCTCCATTCAAGGACTGGGACACCCTCTTGCCCTGAGGTAACTTCTGGAAGTCTGAGAAAATTATATCAATATAAATATACATCCATTATGACTTCAGGAAGTATACACTAAATAAATCCCTCAGGGCTGAATTTTAGGACCCCTATTCTCATTTTGAATTTCACCAGTTTGGATATGATCTTCAGTTCAAATTAGCACAACTTAAGTTCTTGGTCCATATATGCAATAAAAAAAATGGTTATTAATATTATTAACTAGCAGAGTTAACTAGGCTCAGTAAAATTAATATTTTTGAAGTTGTTGAAACTGAAATGGTGACATTTCAAAAGCATTTTGGCATCAATACCAACCAGAATTTGTCACTAAGAGCTCAATTTAAGACTTTACAAATTTGGTTTCTTCAACTGACTATTGGCTACAGTTATAGTTAGGGGTGCCTAACAGCAGTTCTCTGGCTGATCGCCAAATACCGATCTTTTAAAAAGCTTAACTTACCGATTCCGATTTTGGCCGATGCCATTTTTTGTCTGAAATGTTGCTCAATATATCAAGAAAGTTGCTGAATTGGCAACAATGGGCTGACTATTGTTAGCTGTAAATGTGCAGACATGACCTGGTTGGCCGGTTTGCCAGCAAAACCTCTCTCACAGGAGAAAAGAAAAACACAGTGGTTGATTTTTAGACCTTTGCCGAGGTCGACAATATCGGTGGATAAGCTCGGCTTCACATGTAAAAATCCACCGATCACTGATCTCCCAAAATTGTGTTTCGTTACATGTTTCTTGTACATTTCACAGTCTTTGTGACAAGTTTTTTTTTCTTGACGTAGATGTTAATCTATAATGGTAAGAACACAAACTCTGCACTATACCTACAACAATTACAAACAAAACCCACGTTAAGCCAAGAAAATTCCAAATGAATCAAAATGACTGGTATCAGCTCACTGTTGTCCATCCAGAATATGATGGGAGGTGGAAGTCCTGCTGGAGGTCGGCATGGCAGCACCAAGGAGACACCCTCCTGAACCACGATTGGTTTGTTTTTCTCCTTTGACCACAAGGGGGACTCTGGATTGTTGAAAATGGACATGCACATGACAGGGTGAGTATTGTCACAATTTGGACATAAAATGCTGGCTAATAATGGACAGAAGCAATGAGGCAAGATGAGAGGATGATGTCTAAATAGTGGAAAAGCTAAGAGGAAAAATACAATGGGGCATTTCAATATATAATCTAACATGCATTTTCTCTACTTGCAAGCTTTACCTTCGATAAGCCGCCTTAGGAAGAAAAACGCAACTTAATTTACAGAAAAGAAAAGAAAGGAGGAAATGATCCAGAATGTTTCATGAATTTAATGTTTGAAATGAAAGACAAGAAAATGGCTTAAATGAAATGAAGCAGGATACCACACTTACTTGACTGTCTGACGACAATGTTGTTGGACACAGCAGATCCGTGTTTGTTCCTCGCCGTGCACTGAAACACTCCCTCATAATGTTCAGGTCTTGCTCTGCTGATGTCCACCACCAGAGTCCCTGAGTGAGGCCTCATGGTGACACTTTCGTCCTGTTCAATGTCAAAATGGGTCCCATTTCTCGTCCAGGAGAAGCTGGTGAGGAAAAACCAGTGTAGTTTTTGTGAATGAGTGGATGTTTAAATGAATAGGACTACCTTTCCAGTGAGGCGCAATCAGTAACACCTAAATCACAATCACTAATTTGTACAAAAATAAAATTAAAATAAATAGAAAATAGTTACCAGTACCAAAATACAGTCTTTAATGTTAAATATATAAATTAAATATTACACATAAGGGCCATAAAGAAACTATTTATTTCCAGTTTAGTTATGATAGGGTGCAGGAATAGGGGCTTATTTAGGCGGTAATTCTGCCAGATTTCTACTGGCACCTCAATGGCTAAAAAGTGTAATATACTTAAAATATTTTCTTAAAATTAATTTAAAAGGAAGGAAAATTTTGAACATGAACATAACATTTATTTATTTGGACATTTATGGATCTAGTGCAGCCTCTTTACTTTACCGTTAAATGTCTGTCTATATGCTGGTTCATTCCCTACCTCCATACGTACAGTGTTGTGTACTAATGCGGCTAAGATTCAACCTAACAACAATGTTCATAGACAAACTGGAACTGAGCACAGCGGTCCCCGATGTAGTGCACCGTACTCAACCTGGGCATCAACAACAGTCAACTTACAGACTTTTAGGACAAACATTTTCTTCTGTATGCAGAGCAGCATCTTGACATTTCCCTCCAAAGACATGAACTTGGTGACTGCTACATGTATGCGTGCGGGTGTGTGTGTGTGTGTGTGGTGGAGCTTCTGTCTACTACACACACATATCTGACTCTGGGGAAACTTGTTCGCTTTAGATTTAATATAAACTGAACGCTCATGCCCTAAGCATCAATGAAACAATAGAGGTAAAGCAGACATGAAATGTTGAACGTAGATAAAGTTTAAGACATTCAGTCACTTCTAACTTTTGTTTCCAACCCATTTTACCGGTAAGTATAAACAAGGTAACAGTATGGGTGTTATCTTTGATTTATGCGAGTGAAGATTTTGTCAGCAGACATGTTTTAGCAAATCAAAATTTGATCAAAGAGCTTGAAGTGCAATTTAAGTAGCTGTAGCTACAGACATGGTATCAATAGAGAAATTATAAAATCAAAAATTCATCTTTCTTTAATTTACTGACAATGAAAAGAGTCAGTAAATATGACTCAACAAATATGTGATAGCTATGTTTATTGACACTAAATAACACAACATGACAGGATTAAGCAAAGAGGTAAATAAGCTATTGAAGATCAGGCTGATAATCAGTTTGCTAATCAGCACACATATGATGAATAAATGAGAACTGGTTCATGTTGTGACTCTGGTATTATTTTAAGTTGTTGAAGTAGTGAACTATGAACATGAACTCATTTGGTTTTAACTTGTGGAAACCAAACGTAAAACATCAGTGTCTAAATTGAATAACAAGAAACTAAAACTCCTAAGCCCCTGTGCTTGCTTTTGGTTTGCCTTCTTAAGGTTACCAAAGGTTAAGGAACTAGAACTAAGGAACAAAAAAAAGCATAAATGTTTGTGTAAGAGGCAGTAATGCAGTTGGATAAATCAGAAGCCTTAGTAACAATTAGCCTGTGGCAAGGGCAGTGTGCTTACAAATAAATTGAGATGGAATAAAATGAAAAATTATTTGAGCTTGAACTGTTTACGTCTGAGAGCTAAAGGAGTATTTACACTTCTTGAATTTTAAACTGCACTTGGCTTTTTCCTACCTGGGATGCGGCTTCCCCTTCGCCTCACAGTGAATTATAATATTCTCTCGAGGATCCACGATGTAGTCCTTTGGGGACTGGTGAGTTATTGTTGGAGGCTGTGCCACTACATGGAGATCAGAAAGAAGGAAAAATGTTTAACCATGACCTTTGCTGCTTAATCTGAAGCCATTTTTCTTCTTGTGTGTCGACCACACAAGCAGTCATTACCAAACACACTGAAAGTGACCAGTGTCCAAAACCACACAGGGGCTTGTGCTGACATACACACAAAAAGCTCTTTTTATCTGTGCAATGGCAAAAAAATGACAAAAGCATGCAGAACACCAAGATGCGTTTCTCTTTAGTGATGCTTACTGAATTCCTGTCACTGCTGGGGAGACAACTAAAGGACTATGACAAAACAAATAACTGAACAAGTCATGCTGTTTGTGGCCTTTTTCTATGTAAAATCTTCCACATCTGTAGAAACACACAAAACAAAAGAAAGCAAGCACAGTAATAAATACATGCAAAATTTCACTCCAAATCGCACTCCAAACTTTCTAATATAAACTAGGCATAAATACTGAGCAGGTTCAAAACAAAACAAATCCTCAAAATGTGGACAGAGAAAAAAATTGCAAACTTATTAATAGCAAAGCATTTATTTGTGACTTACATCCTGGAAGAACTTTTGTGGGTTCCCCCAATGAATCAGCAAACAAGAAAAACAATTTGACAGTAAAGAGATGCAGACATTAGTGATTAGAGAAAAAGAGGTTGTTCCTTGGTTGGACAAGGGCCATCTGTGATGGTCACATTTCAAACCAGATATATTGGAAACAAAGCCTGTCTTAACCTGGAGGGCTGAAAATCACTTTTTATTTTTGTTTTTCATGTGAGTTAATAAGTTGACATACACAGAAAAAAGGTCAAATAAAAAAAATATATAAAAAAAACCTTACTGGTCCTTTTAGTGCAATTAGTGAAGTTTTCCATAAAAACCTAAAAAATAAATTGGTTCTTTAACATTTTTAGCCTAAGGCATTACGAGCCATTGTTGAAGGTCCAAAGAGACACATGTGGCTCCGGAGCCGCAGGTTGCAGACCCCTGGTTTAGACCCTAAGCATTTTCCTGGTTTCTGATATGTGGTATGATATGTTCCCTTACGGTCTAATGGGACCTCCAGAGCAGAGACGAGGTGTCCCAGGATCAACACCAGCAGCGCTGCTTCCAAACTCCTCATCTCCATCATTATTGTGGGTCACTGTGGTCTGCCTTTGCCCCTCTGCTGCTCAATCACAGACTGAGGGCACTTCCACAACTGCAAGGCGAAAAAGAAAAGCAGAGAAAGAGAATCTCAGACATCAAATGAAAGCTAAGAATTTCACAGCACATCCAGTGACAGAAGCTATTAATCATAACACTGAGTTTGTTCTACTCTGCATCCACAGGAGGGTCAGAGGTGGAACAAGCGAGCTAGTTACATACACTGACTCTGTGGTTACAGATCGATGTCTCTTGGTGTGTGCAGTGTTTTGCTGGGAGCTATCTTTTTGATGTAGAGCATTCCAATAGGGATCGACAGGAAGCCGCGCGGGCTCATCTCGCTGCACTCATCACGCTGCGCCATTAGGGCTTTGCCTCTGCTTCGATTTACAAACGCCAGCGGATGGCGCGGCTAAAGTTCAGAACAGGGGGACATACTTTTCATTCCAACACATTTCACCCTCAGTTTTATCAATGTGAGTGACTGGCAGATTAGGCTTGAGGCAAATTGATCTGCGGCAAGGTCAGATTTCTGACACTGGACCATCAGTCTTTCGCGAGACAGCAGCTGTAGCAGCAAATGTCAGGTACGACTGTTTGATAGCTGTTTAATGGAGACAGATGGTGCGGATATCACAGGTTCAGCCGGGGTGACTTGTTTGAATTTCTTTTAAACAAAGCAATAAGAGATTAATAAATCATTATTTACATTAATTTCTTTCAACACAACCTTTGGACAAGATGATACATTTACTGTACGGAGAAAGAAACAGCAACACCGATGTTCTCTCTATGTTTTTTTAGTGTTAGCAGACAGACGCGGTATTAAGGTGTCACATTAGCTTTCAAAAAATGCTATTGTTCTTTGAGACAAAGCAAAAAAAGAATAACAGCAAAACACACAAAAAAATAAGAGAATGAAAAAACGAGTGTGAGACAAGCATTGGTAACAAGTAGGCACTAAAGTAGACCTGACTGCACTCGTGTTGACTTTAGTCTCTGTGGCTGCAATTTAACTGGATAAAAAATAAAAAGATTAATTTTCTATCTTTTAATGAAAGTGATAATACCAGTTTTTTTTTTATCTTTCCGTCCTGCATGTCTCACGCAAGACAGCCCAGTACTGAAATGTTACAAGTTTAATTACAGCACAGACACACTCATTTTCTAAGCTATTATAAAAGCACGACAGAGAAATTGGTTGGTGACCAGAATTGGATGATTTTCAATGGACTTTAATTGTGATCGGCTGGTCGGGAACTAGGAAATTCCCGTAATCTGTGAATGTATCATATTTAAGCTCTACGGGACCGAGCTGACAACAACTCGCTTCAATTTCAGCTCAAAGTCAGCAAGTTTCAATGCTAGTGAGGTGACAGTAAAGTCAGAGGAAGTAGAGAGACGTAAGAAGCTAAGTGGAAGGAAACTGTAATACGCAGTTAATCCCCAAATTATTCACACCCCTGGCAGATTTGGGCTTAAAGTGAGCTTTCACATTTACCATGTTGCTTCTGACTGGAAGTGGCATTAACATTGGGCAATGTTCTAGTCAATCCAGAATTGAATCAGATAGAGAGTCATTGGAAGGAACTAAGGATTAGTGTGATGGAAAGGAAGGTATCAAACCTGAAAGACTTGGATTTAAACACTAAAGATAATTTTTTTATATTTCTTTTCACTTATTATTGAAAAGGGTAAAACAATTACATAATAACATCTTTTTCCATTCAATTGTAAGTACAACAAAAAAATTTCAATATTGATTCTCCTTTTATGATGTGGTTTTATGATGTTATCTTTTGAAAGCTGCTCATCTAATTTACTATAAAAAACCAAAAGTGGATAAAGACATTCATAACCTTGGACTGAACTGTATGAGGACATGTTTACAGTTTATTCAGGCTGCGAAAGAGAGCAAGAATTTCAGCAGATAACAGGAAGGGTGAAAAAGGTGCAGCAAGTTGTTTTGTTCTTTGAACTATCAACCTCAGTGTGTCATGAAACTTGCAGCATTTTGGAAATCTGATTTGAGATAAGGATCAATAATTGCAGCTATTTTAGCAACACTAGAATTTAGGATGCTAAGCACTAACATAACAAATAGGTGAAATAGATTAGTCATTTAAAATGTGAAATCAGTTAGTCCAGTTAGTGCGTTTAAGGCTGAACAAATATATTTTGAATGCTAGTCTTACATCTTCTAATATCATAGCTACTGAAAGTTAATCACCAGGTCAAAGCTTTACAAAAACCGGAGATAGGAAATTGGCTATCAAATTTTGAACAGTACATCTCTAATTTTATTCAAAGTTATTGCAAGGAGCTCATCAGTATTTTGTATGAGTAAGGGTGCTGTTCTCAGAGGAGAATAAAGAAAGCGCGTAAAAAGGAGTCATTTTCTATCTTTTAATGACTGCAGAGAGACCTGTTTTTAATCTTTCCTTCCTGCATGTCGCACCCAAGGCATTCACTAGTCTGGTATTAAAATGTCACAGCTTCAATTAGATCTCGGGCAGGCTCATTTTCTCAACTATCACAAAAGCACATTAGCAAATTTGGGATTTTAATGATGGTTACAACATGAAAGAATCTAATGGAGCCTTTTAGAGGCAGAGCTGTAGATGTGTGTAGCTGTCTTGCCCTCCGGGCTGACAGAACAAGGTTTTAGATGAGGAGGTGGTGGAAGTTGAGTCTGGTACCAGAGGCAACACAGTAAGTCAGTCAGACCTGGATTTGGGAATGGTCCTCCCTGGGGAGTGAATGTGCTCGTTAGCGCTGCCCCAGGGTCATGATACAGTTATGGCCCCCAAAGCTGGTGTCTGGTAACTTGTTACCTTGGGCTTCCACTACAACTCTCTTGGGAAGCTGTGTATTATTCGCCCAGCTCAGCCAATCACAGCGCTGTGTTCACAAAAAGGTAGGTCTGGCTTGGGATTTCACACACAAAGATAAGGAGCAGCTTTTCATCCAGCCCCTTTTGAAGGCTGCAGGCAGGATTGCACAACCTGAACACACTCCATCCTTCAATATTTATTTTCAATGTGCCGTGAGAAAGTTAAAATCAGAGGTGATTTACAAGTATTTCATTAATGAAGATGGTTAAAAGTCGGACTTGGATGTGAGCAATTATTTCTGTAAAAATTGTAAGAAAAACTAAATAAATAAACAAGAAAATCTGCTGGTTCCTGGAATGAAATGGTTTTCAGCCTTACTGGTCCTGGCTGGTGACTGGCTGTTCCAGGAACTCAAAAATCCAATCTTTTTATGATCAGTGAATGCACTATAGCTGAGAGAAAAGGGATTAAAATTAACTGCTTAAAAGCAAAGTCAGAGGAAGCATGAAAGTTGTAGGAAGCCTTTTAAAGGAAACATGCATTTTCTGTTAAGACATATTCAGGCTTCAAAAGAGCAAGAAAGAGAATATCTTTCATCATATAGCAAGGTTGAACAGATGTAGCAAAGTTGCTGTGTTTTAACTCTGCCCTCTATTGAACATGCTGGATTTGCAAACATCAGCAACCTGTTTGAAATCCAAAGGTTTCAGTGAGGATGTACTTTCTCAAAGGAACAGACAAAAAAAAGTAGAAGAAGTTCAAAATGTTGGTTTGGCCACATGACTTTAGTTTATGATCTCATTAAAGCTGCAACGTATTAGGAAAATATCCAATTAAGACATAGTTAGTTTATGTAGCAGTGACAGTATTAGCAGCGCCCACATTTTGCTTAGTTTTCTTTTGTTTTCATCATCATGATTCCCTACCACTACCATTAAGTATTTAAGCCACCCACATCTGTTTTATGTTTGGGTATCAAGGGCAATGAGTCCACTCAACTGATGTTCACATTCAGCTTAAATATAAGCCCCGAAAATGTCATCAAAGATTTGTAATTTCTGATGTTGCACCCATTGCATCTGTATGTAGATTTGATATACAGTGATAAATCGGAAATCAGAATTGGCAACAAAAATCAGCCATAGTAACTTATGTGTTGAATCCTAAAACACCTCAAGCTTATCTGAAATGGAGCCAGCACTCTGTCCAGGATTCATTTCCCAATTTAATGAGGTGTAGCAGTCAGCTCCAGCCGGTCAGCATGTTTTAGTCTTCATGTGCAGAGTCTGTACTTCCAGGAGCGTGTGACTGTCCTCGTACAGTTTGTGTGTGTGTGATATAATTATCCCTGTGAGCTGCAGTGATATGGAGCCAACCATTCACATCCCTGTCACAGTGGGACAGCAGTGGAAATTCTAGTGGGGCTCTTAAGACCAACAAAGCAGCCAGAAAAAAAGAGCCCGACTTTACGCTGTTCACATGAAATCATAAAGGATTCGTGTTGTTAATTCTTACACCTTCACTCCACCAATACAGTTTGCAGTAAATTAGAGCAAGACAAAAGACAAAAGCTAGATATATGCTTCTTATAGGAGACACAAATATCTGCCTCTATTGTTAAAAGCTCATAAGCATCCCTTGCTGACAGACAGGAAAGCCAAAGTCAATAACGCTCTTGCTGAGGCAAAGATAAATCTAAAGTACTGTTTAGGGTGGTGTGCCAAAAGCTGTCAGGCGACTGATAAAATCGAACAGGAAATGGCCTCTTAGAAAGAAGCATGATAGGTTAGTAATGACAGATTCGCTGATGTTTTTTTAAAAGCTATCTATCAAATAGATTAGGCTTAGATCATGATAAACCCAGCTATTAAGTCACTTGGTAAGTTCAATACAGTGAAAACAAAAAGGTAATTTTGACAGATTCCAGGTCAAAGTCTGCACACATAATGCCTTTATAAACTTTTCTGTTTTGTCAAAAAAAAAATTTTAACAGCTAAATGCTCCTTCGAATGAACTTCTGCTACTTAAGTTTATATTCTTCATTAAAGTGGAAACTGTCTCATTCCAAAGCTTCTTTTTCCACATGAGTGAATGAAACAAGGATTTTTTTTTTTTTAGTCATCACAGATGCTGTTTTGTTTTCAAATCCCACACATGCATGCACCGCGTTTAAACAACACAGCTTCTGGGACTAATTAGCATTGAAGATTTTTACTGTTTGTGGATTGCTTTGGTATTCATTTTATTTCCCATAAACCTGGGTATCCTTTATATAAATTTGGACATTGCACTGCTTTTAAGTAGAAGTTTGGGTTTAAACTCAATCCCTTTTGCAGTCATTTGCACTTGAGATTCACAGCAAGAGATCACATTGATTTACTGTTAAATTTCTTAGGTAGTTTAAAACAAGAACATCTTGATCCAATGTTAAACATTGACTCAGGGTTGGCTATTTGGAACAAGAAGGAGTGGGAGATTATCGTTTCAATAAAATAAAATCTCTTAGAAATGCTACTGTAACTACACCTTCCGATTGATTATCAAGTTAAAGAAGGTTTGAATAAAAGAATAAGTAAAATTTGACTGATAAGTGTGTGTTTAACAAATGGCACAGATATGCATCTTTTTGGGTTGAGTTAAATTAAAATTAACATGTTGAAATTGAATTAACAAGCAGCATATTGAGGCCAACCTTCAAAAAGTTTGGTTTGGATTAATTATATCACTGTAAAGTAGGAAGAGAGTTCTTCATCGGTAACTGATTCATGGCACTAATTAAATAGTTTGTTATTTTACTGAACTTAGAGCTATACAAGCATGATAATATTTGTTTAACTTCAGATTAGCCTAATATTCGTAACTCACTTAGACTGTTTGCTATTAGGGATTTAAAAAAAAAAGAGTACAAAATATTAATCAGAAACTGAATGGAAAAGCTGCAGGATTAAAATCTAAACATGTTCATAATTTACAAACTGACAAGATCTGAAGTAAGGTAAACCTAAATAACACTCAGCAACCAAAAACCTAATTATAATTAATGTCAGACAACTGAAAGACTGCCATGTTCATTACTGTATAGCGCTATGTGAAAACACCTTCATACAGGCCTGACTTATTTTGCCAGTGAAGGAAACACTCTCTTCTGCCAGAGCTGCATTCAGCTGCCTGGCCTCTCATTCTGTCGGCCTCTTCAGTTACTCCATTGTCATTTTGCCACAGCCAACTACTTCAACATCCCAAAACTAATTGGTTTTGTGCACGTCTCAAAAGTACACACACTCGTTTGAACACACAAATGGAGGTGTCAGGGGCTCAAGGACTGAGAATGACAGTGTAAAGGAAAAGCAGTCATCAGGGAAAAGTCCCAACTTTGATCCTGCAAGAACACACAGCTAATACAATATATTTGTGCTATATGCTAACCTCTAGCAAAGATGCCGCTATTATCTGCGCCACACAGCAGTGACGCAACCTTACCAGACTTACTACTGCAGCATCAGCGGTCCATAAATTTAACATCTCTGATTTAAAAACAAAAAGAAAAAAACGTGACATTCTCTCATGCCAGGCATCCTAATTAACTCCCATAATCAGCACTATTGATGGCTCCTGCAATCAGAGTTTGTGAAGCTTGGTATGGCCTTAATGGAGCAGCAGGGATCCCCTACAGGCGTCTGAATGGGGAGGTTATAATGACTAGAATGGCTTCATATACGCTGGAAAGTGAAGAGGAGAAAATGGAAACGCCTGGAAGAGTTTATTTTTTCCGAGGATGTGCCTATTCATGCCAAGTACCGCACATAGTTTTCTGTGCCATTAAGCAGCCAAGAGGAGGAGGAAGAGGAAGGTTTCTTAAAATGTTTGGCTCTGGAAGGTTCTTTGCTGATCATGAAAAAAAAACAAAAACAGGTGGTGAACTGTACGCTGAGGTTTTCTTTATGAGTAGGATTGTGAATTACGGTGGAGGACGCAAGAAGCTTGGCATTCATTGGCTCTCGTACGCCCTTCTATGAGCCACTGCTTGATCACAATGGAAATTCCACAAGCCGGCTTCGGTGCGGGTTTCCCCTAATCTTCTCATTAGCCTTTATAATTGGGAAACCATATGCAAATAATTGGTGTGGTTAACATATGAACTGACATCCTGTTGTTCAGGGCAGACCTCACAGTTCAGAAATGAAGCCGGACCTTTTATCGGCACTGTACAATGCGAGACAATGAGACATCAGCCATTGGCTCCTCTTTAAATACTGTACTTTGTTTCTGTTCTCCTCTTTCAGCTTTTTCATTTTAGGTGAACAATGCAGTTCAAAGCAGCAAGGGCTTTTATGTAAAGAGATCCCATACACTTTGTTTGTACATCAAAGCTTTTGTCTGAGAACAACATGATCAGCATTTAATTTTTGCCCGTGATGTGGGCTCCATCAGTCAAACAGAGTAAATACAAAATCCAATATGCACTTTGATGATAATAAAAGCTTCTCAAGCCTTTAACAAGCAGTAAAAAAAAAACTTTTCCCCCCTGAACACAGGTGTATTAAGAATGGTAGAGTTCTGGTGGAAGAGGTATTGCATTCACACAGCTGTATACTTGTTGGGAGCCTTCAAGGCAAGGCAACCATAATTTATGCATCACTATTTCTTTCCCCAGTATTCTTGCTGCCAATGAAAATTGGCTGTCATCATGGGAACCGCATGCTCTAGTGTTTTTTTTTTTTATTTCAAGCTACTGCAAACCAAACATGAAGACAACGTGGCATCTTCAAAACTGTCACACACGAGCTTCGTAGAAGCACTACAGAACCTCCCCAGATTTTGACACAAAACATCTCTTGGCTCTGTTTGACATCTGGTGCTAATGCAACATGTCCGGCAATTTGTTTAGTTCCCCTCCTTTCAGCGCACTGCCCATTGGCATTCACAGAGCTGCCTCCACATACACAGCAACAACACTCCAGGATTTGCTCCCTGTCCCCTGTGTCCAAATGCTAATCAGCAATGGCGCCGGTGCTTCTGAGAGGGTCTCTTTTTAGCATGCAGATGGGTGCAGCAGCTCTACATGAGATGGTGTTAACAGAGGGATGCTGGCCTGTTCGGCTTCTTGGGAGAAGAGGAATTATGCTTTCATCTTATGATTGGCGGGGAAAAAGATCATGTCATTGCAAAGTAATTTCTTGAGGTTGCACTGACGGCCTGAAGTTTTCTGCAATCTGGTTGCCAGAATTGTTTGAAAGTCATCAGGAACTTACATTTTGTTTTCAAGTCGCTAGACATTATTCCCGTCCTGGTGTTGTTGGGCAACAGTTATCCAGGTTTTCTAAGAGACAGTGCAATGGATTACAAGACTTTACCTGTGGATAATTTTACCATAATTGTCAATGCTTCTGAATGTAATAGATTCAGAGGGTCAGAAACCGATCAGTGTGTGCTATTTCATTGAAATTAACAGTGGCCTATTTTTTGACACTTCCCCATATATCAGCTGTTAGCTGAAACTTGGCATTCACTCAACTAAGACATGACTTCACAAATTGAGTCTGCTTAAAAGTTTCTCAAAAATTTTGTCTTTTATTTGTCGTCTTTTCTTTTTTTGATTAAGTAAAGTAAACACTGCAGGTGTAGGTCTTGGACAGAGATCAGTAAAAATGCAGCCAAAGCTCAAAGAAAGACTTCAAAAGACCTTCTGAAAGCCTGACGAACTGCTGATCAACACAACTTTACAGATTAAAAGAAAGAATGCTACCTTAGAAGCAAAGCATTAAATGAACAGGGGGAATTTCAGATCCCTGATTTTATATCAGTATTGTATGACAGTCTAACTTTGTCTTTCTATGATATTCATTGGTCTTTTAATTCTTTCACTGCCTTATAATTCAAAACATAGGAAGGCTGTCGAACCACCAAGCTAATTAGCCAATACTTTCTTTGTTTGTTTTTTTATGGTATTATTTGGTGCGCCCAAAGCCTTTTGCTTGTCATAGTTTGTGTATGCTTTCATCTTCTGTATTTGCATAGGCATCCACATTTTGACATTCATCATAGTTTTTCTCACACTAAACCAGAAGACGACATTATGGACAGAGCTCAAGTTTGCTTGCCCTCTCACATGACTGTTATGGGCGAAGCCATTCATATGCTGAGCAGACATTCATTGTGCTAAACAAATGCAGGAGAGTGAGAGGGATGCATGGTGACTGGCTTCTTGAATAGCTAAAAAAAACTCTCAAAATCCTCTGCACACAACATCGCAAGACACACTTCAGCTACTGAAATCTAACAATTTCAAAAATCAAAAAGTTTACATAAAACTAATCTCCTCTTAGAAAACATGCAAATCCTTTAAGACAACAGAAAGAAACTTCCATGCATAATATGCAATCTAATTTGCGATCCATTTCTTTGGTTTAACAGATCGGCAAATGGTAGAAAGTGTTTGCAAGCTAAACATAGATACTCCAATCCAATTTTGGCAAGCTGGATGAGTGCAAAATTACACTCCAAAGGGCACTCTGTATCCATGGCAATTCTCCTAATGCTTTTAGAGCCATACCCACACAAAAAGATGTCAACTCTGTCACCAAATACACATATGTAGAAAAAAGAGGGACAAAGAAACAAAACCATTTTCAGCAAAGGATTAACACAGAACAGAAACTCTTCTGTTTTTATCTGCTTGGTCAAAAAAAAGGAAAAAAAAAACCCTCTCCCTACCTCCTCTTCGTCTAACAAAAGATGTATGATTAGAATCTCAGTTTGGCACCATATCTTTACCACATGGCTTACTCTCCGTCTGAAAGGTCTTGCCACACAGGGGCCAATATGTGGAGTTTATACGGAGCTTAAAGTCAGGGCGCTACAAAAAGAGTCTGTTATACAGGAAGTGCAGGACGTGCTCACCACAGACTCAAGCAAACTAGAAGCTGTGAGGTTTTTGTTGCAACCAGACTCCTGTGGGCCATGTCAGGAAGAGAGACACAACAAAGCTGTCTATGGGAATCATATGAGTTACCAGTAAATGGAAAAAAAAAAGTCTTTCTGGAACAACACAATTGTATATTGGCTGATGAATTGTGCTGATCCAGTGTGCAGGCAGTGAATGATTGGCTATTATAGCTTTCTGCACTTTGTGTTGTTTCAAAAGCTGCCAGCAACGTGAAGTAACACTGCATGAACAGTTACTGTGGAGTAACTGTGCAAACTGCAACATTTAGTTCACCGGTGAGAAATTAGTAGCTACTGCTTTACCTTTACAGAACATATATGTTGACAATTTCAGAACCCAAAATCCTTCTACTAAGATGGCTGATATCACACGGTTAAAGAAGAAATTAGGAATATGCAACAACATGAATTCCTGACTGTTGAATGTCTTGAAGAAAGTATCAGAAAAATAATATCTCATGTATTTTTTTAATCATTGTCCATTTAACAATACTGATTTTATGCCAACAGCCATGGCAACCACTGCTCCCAATGCCTCAGAAAGGAAAGCAACAATTGGCTGTACTAAAAGTTAATTTGTATAACTGGTCATCTGGATGAAATGTAAAAAAAGATACAAAACACTGTGGGATTGAAATAAGCTGAAATAAGCTTTTGATTATATTTTTAAATATTTATTTCTCATACAGTTTAGTTTAGTTCTTTAATTGGTTTTTAACTATATGGTCTCATTCGGAACCAACAACGAGCAACAGCAAAACCATTATTTCCAGCAAGCTTCACAATTAGTTTTAATTCAACTCAACACCTTATTGCTTTTTTGTTTGCTTGTTTTTCTCAGCTATTGTTCTTTCCCTCGACACATCTCCGCAGAACATTCTACACTCCTCAGCAAACGTTCTATTGAAGTCTTGCTTCAGAAAAACACACAATGTTTGACAGTGGAAGTTATTCCCTTGTTGTTGTGGGGAAAACAAGTAAGTGAGAGGCCTTTGGGTTCCTCATGCACACAAGCTACTTTCCATATTCATGGAAACTTTTGTGTGAAATGAAGTAAAATAATTAAATCAAAATGGTTTTAAACTTTATACAAAGCAGTGATTCTTTTTAATTTTTATATAGTTTAAAGTTTTTTGTTTTTAATTCTACAATAATTACAGGAACCTGGGATAAAACTGGAATTCTGCTTTCAATCTATGTAATATAAAAATTAAAATTTTATAAAAAGCATGCTGCAGAGAGTTTAATCAGCCATCTTGATAACAAACCCGTTGGTTTCATTAAAAAATATATATTGTTATTCATAGGTATGTATAGCTTCCCCCAGTGCATTATAAGCCTGGTGGGCCACCAGGCTTTACTTGTTTCCCCACCAGGCTAAGATTACTCATTTATTCAAGTCTTTTTAAAATGTTAACATTTTTAAGACCTTTTAGTTGGTGTTCAGGTATTAATCTTCCAATCTTTCAATAACACATAATTATCAAGTGATATTTTCAAATTTCCTGTCAACTTCTAAAAAGAATTAACTCAAAAACATGACGGGCCGCTGGATGAATGACTGCACTAGAACCCCAACAACTAGGCTTAGCAAGTTTTTTTGGGGAGACATTGGTATGAAATGGAAGTGAGTTGTAATAAAATGATTATGGGTGAGTTCAAAAGAGTGAGGAAACTTATACAGAGTCAGTTGTATGAGAGACTTTGTGTTTTCACTGCAGACTTTATAAAAATATACAATACTATTCAAACAATCATAATAAAAAAACATTTTTGCACAACACCTTAAAATCGGCAATGCACAATGTTTTCTGTTTGCTATATGATAAGGAAGTAATCAGATTAGAAAATCCTTAAAATTATACAAGGTGCTATATCAGCACAAAATATAATGAATATTATGTACTTATTTACTGTATATCAACTTATATCTGTCCAGATTCCAGCCAAAAAAGAGCTAAATTGCACTAAGTGATGTCAATCAAAATCCAGCTACAAAATCAGAAAAGAAAAGTGACGGGGTGCTCAGGCAATCTGCCACCCCCTCATGGTTCCAGAACATGCAATCTGAAAGTGTCACAAAGCTGAGGAGAAAGTAAGCTGTGAGAAAATCTGCTGCAGGTGTATGGAGCCAGCATTGTTTACGGCTGATGAGTGGCACCTCGACATTCACGCCGCACAATAGGCCTCTCCTACAGTTCTCTCTTCCTCATCATCCTCCAACAGCTCCTTCCACTCCACCCCACCTGTGTCTGTGAAAGGTCAGCGTGGAGGAGGGTCTTCACCTCCCCTCCCTCCAATCCTCCAGACCTATAGCTCCCACTCCACAATCATCCCAAACACTGGAGCTTGGTCCCAGGAAACTCAATCAAAGCGGGCTTCAGAGAACTAGAGACCTCTTAAACCCCTCCATTGTCTCCAGAAGGTTTCCCCACATCATGGCAGGTCCATATGTAACACTGTAAGAGGAGTTGCTCATTACTGCCTGTCCTGGGTTTTACTTTGTGTCTTTTGTATTCCTGCCTGAAGAATCCAGTTGCCCAGCTGGGCCAATAAAAGAGACCACAAGGGTATGGAAAAAAGAGAGAAAGATAGAAAAAGGTAATTAATTTGCTAGCAACAGGAATGACAAGATGCATTTGTGGAATGTGAGATCCACCTTGGTCTTCTGATATCAACAAACAAAACCAATTGAAACTGTTGTTTGAAATCTGATTTGGCAATATAGGTGTCTTTAAAGGCATTTGTTGCTAATTTCCCCTTCATCCCACAAGTTAGAGCACTTCCTGATGGACACACCACACCACAATGTGGGTGAATGTCAGAGCAATCCATTATCACATAAAGGAAGCACTATGTAACAGCCCCTTTCTCTTTCCCCTGGCCCCTCCCCAGCTCTTTTCAGATACAGCAGGTGAATACAAATTATTTTCCCTTCGCTGCTTTCCAAAAGGACTCACCATCCAATTTTAGACAAACAATAGTCCTTTCAAACTGTGAGCAAATCAAATTGTAGTTTTTTTTTTACTATTGTTGAAGGAAACAATCAGGAATAATACCAGTGGTGAGAAATGGAAGAGATTTTTCTTCCCCCCTAATATGTTATACATTTGTGTTTTATATCTGCAAATGACATAAAATAGTTTGTATAACTGCTAAATTGCAACAAAGTATTTTAAAAGCCCTGAATCTAATTTTCTCAGCAGTATTAGGTGAAGTGTCCATTTTGTATTTCCTAGAAATGCACTGATAAATCACATGGTGCTCAAAATCTGGCAATTTTAAGCTTGATTGGCCTAGACCAGTGAGGGTTCAGTCAGAAAATACCTAAAAGTTACTATGTCACATTAGCAACACATTGAAAAAGACTTGTAAGGCAGAGGATGCTGACCAAATATCTCATGCTGGGCATTTTGGAGGTTTTCTTAGATGTTTAGCCTGATAAAAGGGTCAATTATACACAATCAAATCCACATTAGAACGAGGATTTGCCCAAACACACAAGAAGAAATACAGCATGCCACCTATTATGTTAATATGTATCTCCTGCACTGATCCAACCATTTGGGAAAGTCTGAAGGAGCTTTGATTATATTAGCTTTAACCTTTATCAGCCTATTTTCAGCAGGGATGTATTCTCAACATACACATTTATCTGCTTTACAACTCCAGGTGAAGCAGACAAACAACCAAACACATTAAAGAAAAAAGTCCTCTTCACTTTAGATGTCCCTTCCAACAGCTTTTGAGGGGATGTAGAAACCTGCGACTGCTAAACAAAAATGAAACAACAGGGATAATATTGCCTCCCTTAAGCAGCAAGCAGATGACCCCATTTCATTTGAGTTGCTGGATTCATGAAATTAAAAAGGGTTTTGGAGATTAAAGAATAAAACAGGAATTCTCTGGTGGGAAGTAGTTGAAACCAACTGCTGGCGCCTCACAGAGACCCGTTTCTGTACGTCTCATGGGTACGAATGATTGAAGAAATTGAGCACTGAAGACACTAATGCTAGACAAAGAGTTCCCACAAAAGAACTCTCTTTACGTTTTGTGAAACTCTTTTTGTAAGTTTACACAATAAAAAAAACACGCCAGGGACCTAAAGTATAAAAAAGGCTTCAGGTTGTATCAGCTTTTCTCCAATTTATCTATCGCTGAGAGTTTGAGTGAGCGGTGCTTTGCCCAGGGGGCGTTGCAGCTCAGACAAACACAGCTCCATCACTAAGGATCATCTGACCCCATCAGAAGTAATGGCCCCAATACAAACTGCTCCATCAGCCCTCGTAAGTTAAATAGTGATTCCAGAAAAAAAAAAATATATATATATATATATATATATATTGCTCTCATTTAACACTAACAGTCCACCCAGCTTCCGCTAATAGCCTCCGTCCAGCGTTCAGAGGGATGAGGCCAGTCTCTAATGCAGAGGAAGCCTTCTCTGAGTGTCGGCTAATGGTTGGGTGAGGCTGTGAAGGAGCTTATTCAGACTGCCTCTAGGAGTCAGATAATGTACATAAACATGCTGACACAATCAGGTCCAAAAGTCCTGCTGGTCTGGGTGATCAGAGGAGATTCTGCTTGTCCATAAGTGAGTCAAATAAGGTTGAGGAAGACGTGATTTCTTGAGGAGACAATCCTTTAGAAAGAAACAGTTCAGGAAGGCATGTTAATTTACTCTAAGTGATTTTCTGAGACAGCTTTTCAAATAATTTCATTTAATTTCTCCTCAATAAAGCAATGCATTTGAAGGCACAGGCTCCTTTAGACCAGTGTCATGTTTTAAAGTCTGCTGTGTCCTTAGCAGTTCTACAGCTGAGAAGAATCAATATAAATATATACAGACATGAACTGATCAATCCGATGTTTAATTTGTTATTAGCAGCCTTACACACATAAATACGACTTGAGACTTTGGTGAAAATTGCAGCACTAAAGGTAAAAGTACCTGTGTTACTTATTCATAACTGATTTATAGAAAACAATGACGAAAAACACGTGCAGATATAACAGTGCCTGTCAAATGTCATAAAAACCTGAAATACTTTTATAATAAAACATGAAATGTGAATCCTCTCGGTGACTTAGATGCGATGTGCTGATCCATGTCATTGCGAAATGAACCAATAACACAAAATAAATGGAAAAATAGCATACTACTTGATGTAATTTACCACGCAGTAGAAATCTAAATACAAACGTCTGCGTGCTGCTTGCTTTTTCGGCGTGCTGTCACATTGCATCATTTACTCTTCTTCTACTTTCCCAGCAGAAGAGATTTCTCATTAGAGTCGGCTGAGAAGCAGGTGAGCCAGCGGTTACATCTAAATTCAGGCATTTGTATTCCACGCCGACACCCGGGGAGCCGCCTGTTTACAGTGATGAGCATATAGGCTTGGTCTTGCACCGAGACTCTCATAAATCATTTGGTTTCTTAGAAGGCCATTCCAAACACCCAGATCCAACCAGCTTCAGACAGCAGCAGGACAATCATCTCTGTCCCGAAGCCAAGTCGATACCCATGCACAGACAAATCAGACTTCAGGACTGAAGAAAAACAAGACTCCAAGGCACTTTGATGAAAACTATTTTTCACTTTCTGCATAAATAGACATTCTTCCTTACAAAAAGGAAAAGGATGCCCTCATCTAAGCTAATCTGTTTAATTATTATCTGCTATGTTTAAGTGAAATATTCACCTGTCTTAACATTTCCTTTTCTTTTGTCTTAATTGGAAATTAAAAAGAGAAAAAGATCAAGAAATAGATTACCCATATGAAGCACAATTTCATTCTAAACGTTGTCTTAAACCTTTCATTACAGAGATAAATGAAAATACTAATTTTGATTATGCATGCATTTTCATCCTGATCAGCCTTTAAACTGGTCAGTCGTGAATTTAAAAATATGAATAGATCATTAGTATTACCAGATTGCAGAAACAACAACACTTTTCAAACTGTAAGCAGTGAAAGAGAGAAAAAAAAGACTCAAAGTTAAACATATTTAATATCAACAAGGTGTTTAAATGTCAGAGGGAGATCAGAGAAACGTATCAAAAAGAAGCTGTCTGTGACATTTTATCACATATATCTGTTTAATTTAGGCTGCAAAGAAAGACAGGGATGAGCTGCAGATAAGAGAAAGGCAGAGGATATTGATATTGAGTTTTGGAAAGTGTTTTAGAACATGTTGGAGTTGCGAATGTTGGCAACTTTGTAAAAATCTCAGGAATAAATAGGAATGCTCTTTTAGTAACGCTTGCTATGCTAATCACTATAGCTACTCTCAAACACTGTGTGTCATCTGCTCTGCTTTCAATTGGCAAGAAAATATTTTTGAATACTTTTCTTATGATTTGTAAAAAGAAGCTCTAAAATAGAAATAGTCTAAAATCACCATCGGTTTTTAAAACAATTACAAAGTCTGAGCTGAAAAAGCAGCTAAATCCAAACACTCCATTAAATTTGAATAATCAACTATGTTTCAGATTATTGCACAGAAGGTGAGAATGGAAGTTTAAACTAAGCACTGAGGAAGATTGAGCAGATGAGAGGAACTAAGAGGATGGAGATACGACCTCAGAAACAAAACAGACATCCCCAGGCTGTCAAGTTTGAGTAAGCATCACACAAAGCCAACCTTCTCCAGCATCCCTGAAAAACGGTGAAGAAGAGCAGATCCCCGTCGAGAGGGGCCTCCACAACCACTTTCTCACCACTCCGCCTGTTTTCGTCTAAAGCTGTCTTTGTAGTCACCCATTCATCTGTTTGTTTATTCATGTCCCTCTTTCTAAAACCAGTTGTCTCATCCTTGCGTGTCCCTGTCCTGATTCTGCTTCTCACACAACCGCAGAGACAGAAAAACAAGCACATCCACTGACACCTTCCTTCTCCTTGGCAGTAGACACAACGTGCACGGGGAGGCCTGCTGAATCAGTTTACAGTCAGAGAATTGCCAGGCTCTCATCAAAAAGACACCTCGGAAAAATCTTGGTGCGCTCGCCCAAAACGACGTGTGCTAGGAGCGGCCCAGGGGCCCGACGTGACTGTGTGAATCCCACCGATCATCTTGATCTCTGAAATTCAGCTGCTTTACCGCCAAATGTGTGAGAGAAGATGGCCAGTAGCAAAAGAAGGACCCAGTCTGAAAATGTAAAACTCCAGACAGATTGAGAAAGAACCAAACATGGAGAAGCAGCTTTCAGTCTTTATGCACCACAAATCTGAAACAAGCTGCCGGAAAACTACAAAACAGCCAAAACACTGAGTTCCTCTGATTAGTAGTAAATGGAACATTGCTCAATATATTTTATGTGTGTTTGTTTGATGATTTTGATTTGATTAGCAATGTTTATTGCTTGTCTCATAATTGGTGACTGTGTGATGTTTTTATAACGTAAAGCACTTTGAACTGCCTTGCTGCTGAAATGTGCTACGCAAATTATTTTGACTTTTTTGGCACTTCACATATGTACTTAAATGAAGTTCTCAGCAGAATTCATCTACCACTGCCTATAAACCGAATATTTCAGTGATGTAAAAAGCTTTGTTTTGCTTCATTATAATCCATTGTGTATTCTCACACATTATCTCTTTAGGGAGGGTCAGTGGACGTTTTTGTTTGACTGAAAACACTGGAGACATGCTAGAAAAGAGGGAGGGACATGATGCAACAAAAAGCCTGCCAGGATTTGATGGAGGCATGTTGCAACTCAAGGTCAGTATTGTTCTCAGCATGGACGCTTCTTTTAGTAGAAGTAAAAAAGAAAAAAATTGAAATTCCCAAATCTCACATTCTTCTAACATGCCTTCTGTAGATACACCTTTGGCCTTCCAGAGTCTCTCTGCTTTCAGTTTTATCTTTAGTACGTGAAAGACATGGTTAGTTGGAGAAATACCTAACCTCCTTCTCTGTTGAATAAAATCAGAAAGCATGTTCTCTTTTTGTTATATTAAATATTCAACTTGCAACTAAAATGAATTGCTTCAAAAGGAGACATGAAATCTCATCTTCTCTTAGCAAAAAGCAATTTCATATAGTCACAAGTGAAATATAATAAGAGTACTACCAAGGCTCATAAATGGTCTTTCCATTTATGAAAAGACCATAAACCACCAAACCTCGTTTATAAACCACAAAACGAGGTTTGGTGCTTTATGGTCTTCAAAAACTTCCCCTATTCTAACAAGTGAAGTTTTTGGAGAATACAGTAATAGACCAATGGTCTCTAATTTATTTTTTTTCCAGTAATCAGTTGTTAAGATATACAGTAGCATGAAAAAAGTATTTGACCTGAAACAGATGTCTCCCATATTTGCTTTTTGGTCAGACTTTCATGTTTCAGATTAAACACTGCATGTCAGGCAATAATCTGCTATCCAAATCAATCTAGCCCTATATTAAAATGTAAATTACCCTTTGATAAAAGGGCAGAAAAGCAATAATGACCTTTTTTGAATTAACTATGATTAACATAATTTTTTGGGGGGTGGCTGATTTCAATTTCAGTAGCCACACCCAGGTCTCATTACTGCAGAGTCAAGAAACCCCTTAAGCAGGACTTGACTGATCTCCAATAGCTGCACCTTCGACGCAAAAGTCGACCTTTTTGAGAGGTATGTGTCTGTTATGTCTGACGTTCAAATGACACAGCATTTCAGAAAAATATTCTACAAATAAACATCAAGTTGGTAGGGTCAGAGTCTGGAAGTGTTTTGATTCTTCAGGACCCGGATAACTTGCAGTGACTGATGTAACCATGAATGGAGAGTTCAGTCACCAGCAAACTTCAGCTCATGTACACCGGAAGTTTTATGCAGCTGCACAACCATCTAAGTCATACCAGTGAGACCACATTAAAGGTGTTGGAGTGGCCTAGTCAAAGTCTGGACATAAATCGGACTGAGATGCTGTAGCATGACCCGAAAGGCTATTCTGGACCAAAAACCTTCCAACATTATGAACTGAAACAGTTATGCAATTACTTTCCCCCTTATGGCAAGATTGGTTTGTGTAGCTTTGTTTCCTTAGTACCTGTAATCATTATTTGAAAAATGTTTTTTGTATTTCCTCTGGTTTTCTTTGACTCATGTAAAAATTTGACTGGTTATCTTTGAAACTGTGGAATTCACCATTACTCTGGCTCAGTTTTCTACTACTTCTTCCACATGCTGCATCTTAATTTCTCTGTGATGAACATCTTTTCATTCTCCAGATTCTTGATCTCTTGGACATTTTTCTGATTTATAATGAAAATCTGTGAGCATTTACATCTTTGATGTGTCCATCATCAAAGTTTCAGTGTGGATCCATATTTCTAATTTTCAAGCTCATTCAAATTAACTATGAAGCATCTGTTTTGTTTTTTTGTGTTTGTTTGTTTTTTATTTAGGTTAAATATCTGTCCCCAAAACAACTTTAGGAATTATTTAATGCTTGTCTGTCTTTTCAGAGACCCCCTTCCTCTTAAATAGTCCAAAATATCAAAACGTTAGCTTGGATATGTTGCAGCTGTTATGAGCAACAGACAATGATCAAAGTGATCTCAGTCTTTGAGTAAATAATTATTTACTTTGATCATTCATAGTCCAGTTTAATTTGGTTAATGTATATCGCACCAGTTCGTAGCAAATTTCATCTTGAGGGAGTTTAGCAAGACAAAACGTTTCCATTTATATCCAAATCTGTAACAATTGCGTCCAAAATCAGTTTATATCAATCCAACACAATTCAAATATATATTTAAATTCTGATATGTTTACATGCACTCCCACTCAGTTTTGATTCTATTACAATGTAGTCGAATTCAAATGTGAAAGTGATGGAAGTATAAGAAAAGCAGCATTTGCATTAACATTTGTATCATCTTCAAGGTCATTTAAAACGGAATGATTGAACGATTCCAGCTTCCTCCAGTCGTATATTGATGTGCACAAGGCACTTTACCCCAACTTGCCTACTGAGCTACACATCTGTGTTTAAATGGGTGGGCAGGGGTGAGTGTGAAGGGGTGAATGTGGCTCTGGTGTAAAGTGCTTTGAGTGGTCAGTGTGACAGTAAAACAGTTTACCATTTCTCTTTTAGATAGATTACATTATGCAGCATATATAGAGGTTCTCTTTCAACATTCGTTTCGGTATCTCACTATGGGACACGACCCCAGCGCCTGTCCCCCAGAAGCTCTATTACATTACGCCAGTCTTGACTGGCCGGTAGAAGTGACGTCAGCTCCAGGAGGAGGAGCTTCCTCCTAGTATAAATGCCTGACGACACGCAAGCGATCTTCAGTCTAACACCTCTTCTCGCTCCCAGAAGCAACTCTCAGACGGCTAGCACGGTAACTATTGGGCTAGCTTAACTGTTCGCAGAGCGAGCTAACAACTCGGTCGCCGAACGCTTCTCGGTAGCTGTGCTTGGTTGTTCTGAGTTTTTCTACCGCTGGTCTGTCACCAAACAGCAGCAGCTGCAGCTAGTCTCCAAACTAGCTGCGACCTTTGGCTTTGATTTTAAACGAAGCTGATAGTCACGTAGCTTGGACCCGTACCCGCAATGGACAGGACCAAACTACCGACTAAAACCTGCACGTGTGGCAACCTCATTGCTGGGGCAGATACCCATTCTGTCTGCGCTTCGTGTCTGGGGCCGCAACATGCCCAGGACGGGTTAGCGTCACCAGCGGGGTGTGAACATTGTGCACGGCTCTCTATTAAAACTCGTCGACGCAGGCTAGCACGCCAAGCTAGTTTGTCGGAGGCGGACCCTGTGCTGGGGGTATCCAATCCCCCTCCACCGGTTCTTGCCTCGACCGATGAGGGAGAGCTCCCTTTAGCTCAAGCCAGTTGGGGTGACCAGCTTGATGCTGTCGCACCACTTCTTGATCTGGAGGAAGATGGAGCCGACCTCCCGGTTTTCAGTGATTTTGCGGGTGCAGAATCTGACTCCGAGGTGGAATCCGTCAGTCTCGGGTCTGACGACTACGAGCAGGACGGCGAGACGTTCTCTATCCCTTTGGCTGCAAAGCCCACGGAAACTGGTGAAACCCGCTGCAGCGGCCCTCCAAACCCGACTGCATCGGACCTCCACGACGTCTGCAGAAGAGCAGCTGCAAAGCTGGGCATTGAATGGCCGGAAACCCCGGCCGAGACCACCACATCTCGGTATGAGGGGAAACGGCTTCCAAAAGCCAAATCTTCCACCAGACAGCTGCTGCCGGTTTTCCCGGAGTGCCTCGAGGAAGCAACCCGGTCCTGGAGTAATCCGCTCACCGCCAAAAACCCCGTTCTGGGAGGGTCGGCGCTGGACTGGACCGGCGTGGAGGACAGCGGTTTTTTCCGCCTGCCTCCTGTTGAACCTCAGCTAGCATTTCACCTGCACCCCTCACAGAAATCGACCATGACAGCGGCAGGACCAACCCTCCCGTTCAAGGCCGATTCGTTTCAGTCAGCTTTAAACGAAAAAAGCTACAAGGCAGTGGCAGCATCGGTTAAAGCCCTGAACGCCTCCTCTCTCCTCCTCGCTTATCAAGCAGAACTGCAGGAGCAGATGGCGGGTGCAGCAACCGCAGATCTGTGGGACGAGTTATGCGTGGTGACAGACCTCTGCCTCCGTCTCCACAGAAACGCTGTCCAGGCCTCAGGGCGAGCAATGGCTCTGATGGTCACTCAGGAAAGAGCCAGATGGTTGAATCTGTCCAGCCTCTCTCAAAGAGAGAAAAATCAACTCCTCGACACGCCGGTGGACCCGAAGGGCTTATTCGGCCCCACCGTTGCAGCAATGCAAAAACGCTGCGAGGAGAAAAAGAAAGAAGGTGAAGCGCTGCAACTCTGTCTGCCCAGAAGAGCGCAGCCTCCTCTCTCTGCGGCACCTCGTCAAACGTTCGCTCAGGCGACAACCCGACCGGGCTACCGCATCCCTAAACGCCACCCTCAGCAGCAGTCGGCGGACCAAAGCCAGGGAAAGCAGATCGAGCTCAAGGGTGCCTGGGGAAGAAAGCCCTTCACGCCACCGGTGACTTCGGGAACCAAACCTCCGACCACCGCTAGCGCGAAGAAAAAGAGGCGGGCTACCTAGGCAGCTCGCCCCGGGGTGGGAGAGCAGGCATTGCCAGACACCTGTTCCCCCGCCACCGGAAAACGTTCTGTCCCAGTTCGAGTTTGTGAAGCCACGTTCAGGGCAATTCAAACGGCCTGCAGAGCCAGCGTTGGAGCTCGCAGTTCAGAGCCGAACGAAGAGGAGAAAGCTTACACATGGCCAGAGCTCAGTGGAGCCAGAGCTGTGGCCAGAAAGCACACACCAGTGCACAAACACACACCAGTGTTTGAAAACACAAATATCTCCCTTCACCACAAACTCAATAAAATTGTTCCCAGGCGCGCATCCAGGTCAGGAACCGAGGGCGCAGCCAAAACAAAGAAAAATAATAAAAATGACATTAGGACAGAACGTGGCCGTGCGGCTGCACATGGGGCCAACAGGGGGAGCTCTTGCCCCACCTTTGGCGTACTCGGCAGCTTTGTCTCTGAAAGAGAAAACAGACCGACAGCAGCTACAGCTTGCTCAACCGGCACGGAACAATGCTTTCACAGAAGCACTTCCCAGCCCATTAGCGGGAAAAGTCCAGCTGTGGCGAGCGTGCGGGGCATCAAATTGGGTGATAAAGACTGTATCCAGAGGATACAGGCTCCAGTTTGGAACAGCTCCTCCCCGTTTCAAAGGTATAGTACAGTCATATGCCCGGGGAGAACACGCACGCATTTTGCAGGGGGAAATAATATCTCTGCAGAACAAAAACGCCATTCGGCTGGTTCCGCAGGAGCACAGCAGGGACGGCTTTTACTCCAGATATTTTCTCGTACCGAAAAAAGGCGGGGGTCTGCGGCCGATATTAGATCTGCGAGCTCTGAACGCATATCTGAGACGGTATACGTTCAGGATGCTGACACACGCAGCTCTGATACGGTTTGTGCGTCGAAGAGATTGGTTCATCTCCGTAGACTTGAAAGACGCATATTTTCACATCCCTATATACCCCCCTCACAGAAAATACCTCAGATTTGCCTTTCAGGGGAAGATGTACGAATATCTCGTACTTCCCTTTGGCCTCTCACTGAGCCCACGCGTGTTTGTGAAATGCACCGAGGCTGCAGTCGCACCTCTGAGGGAAAAGGGAATACGTCTGGCTACGTATATAGACGACTGGCTGATTGCAGCTCAGTCTCCAGTGGAACTTATGGCACACGCCACGATGCTGATATCACATCTGGCGGCTCTGGGTTTCACAATAAACTGGGAGAAGAGTATCCTAACCCCAGTACAAACAATAACCTTCATCGGGATGTCCCTGAATTCAGAGGAGTTCAGAGCACGCCTCTCAGCAGAACGACTGAAAGCCTTCCAGGCTTGTCTGGCAGTTTTTCGCAGAGGCGCACTCGTGAAATTCAGACTGTGTCACAGGCTGCTTGGTCTGATGGCGTCAGCACTGTCGGTCATCACGTTCGGCCGTCTGCACATGCGACCGTTTCAACGGTGGGTAGCATCGCTCAATTTGAGCCTAATACGCCATGCCCACCGGAAGGTGATCGTTTCTGGGACATGCGCACGCGCTCTGAGTCCGTGGAAACACACCGCTTTCCTGAACACCGGCGTTGCCATGGGAACCATCCTAACACGGAAGGTTGTTACTACGGATGCCTCGTTAATTGGTTGGGGAGCCACACACGAGGGCATGATGGTAAACGGTGTCTGGAGCTCACAAACACGGACAGCTCACATAAACTGTCTGGAGCTCCAAGCTGTTCTACTAGCTCTGAGACATTTTCTGCCCTCTATCAGAGGGCACCATGTTTTGGTCAGAACAGACAATACAACGGTGGTTGCATACATCAACAGGCAGGGAGGCCTGCGCTCACATCATTTACACATGCTAGCACACAGACTGATAGTCTGGACCAGCTCACGCCTTCTGTCACTGAGAGCCACTCATGTGCCAGGGGTGATGAACAGGGGTGCAGATCTGCTGTCGAGAGGCAATCCCCGCTACAAGGAGTGGAGACTCCACAGCGGGGTTGTAACCCAAATATGGCAGCGGTATGGTCAGGCGGAGGTAGACCTCTTTGCATCAGAGGAAAACACTCAATGTCCGAGTTTTTTCTCCCTGACCGAGGAAGGTGCTCCGTTGGGCCTGGATGCTCTAGCACACGAGTGGCCCCCGGTTCTCCTGTACGCTTTTCCACCACTGGAACTGATTATTCCTACCCTCGCCAGGGTGCGAGAGAGGAAACATTCACTCATCCTGGTAGCTCCCCGTTGGCCAGGGAAGCACTGGGTAGCAGAAATTTTCCAGTCACTGCAGGGCGAGCCGTGGCAGCTCCCTCTCCGCAGGGATCTCCTAACACAGGCACGTGGAGAACTATTTCATCCTCATCCGGAACGCCTAGCTCTATGGGCCTGGCTTGTGAAAGGGTGAATCTGGCAGCCAGTGGGCTTCCCCAGAACGTCATTGACACGATTCAGAGCGCAAGAGCGGTCTCGACTCGTAGCGCATATGAGGGAAAATGGCGTGCATTTGAGGGTTGGTGCGCTAAAACCATGTTTAGCGCAATACAGAGCCCTGTGTCAGTTATTCTGACATTTCTACAAGAACTGCTGGATAAAGGTTTGGCTTTTTCAACTGTCAAAGTATACTTGGCAGCTATTTCAGCTTGTCATGTAGGCTTTGGAGACAAGACAGTGGGGCAACATCCTCTGGTGTGCCAGTTCATGAAGGGTGCACGACGGCTCCGGCCGGTGTCTAAAAGCCTCACTCCTTCATGGGATTTACCGATGGTACTTGATGCCTTGTCACATGTACCTTTCGAACCTTTGGAGCAGGCTGAGCTTAAAGTGCTCTCGTTTAAGACAGCCTTGTTAGTCGCATTGGTTTCTACCAAACGTGTGAGCGACATTCAAGCTTTTTCAGTAAACCCCTCCTGCATGCGGTTTACTGAGCAGAATCATAAGGTTTTACTGAAAACCAATCCAGCTTATATACCAAAGGTTTTTAACCCGGCCTTGCCATGCCGCCCATTGGAGTTGATGGCTTTTTGCCCTCCACCGTTCTCCTCTCAGGAGCATGAAAGACTGCATACGCTCTGCCCCGTGCGAGCGCTTCAGATCTATGTGAAGAAAACGGCTGGTTTTCGCAAATCTGAGCAGCTGTTTGTGTCATGGGCTTCACCACATAAAGGGAAACCTCTAACGAAGCAACGCCTTTCCCATTGGGTAGTCGGAGCTATTGCTATGGCCTATCAGAGTAAAGGCCTTGCACCCCCTGCAGGTCTACGAGCTCATTCCACTCGTGGCATGGCCTCATCCTGGGCACTGTTTCAGGGTATACCTTTGGAGGACATATGTGATGCTGCCAGCTGGGCAACTCCTCACACCTTCACCAGGTTCTATAGATTGGATGTCACGGCACCAACTCTGGCTCACACAGTTTTGGGCGTGGGATCCACACTTGGATAACTGCAGGATGCATCTTTTGGTCTTCGAGTAAGCTTATCTGGCAATACGGGAGTCGCCACATCCCATAGTGAGATACCGAAACGAATGTTGAAAGAGAACTTTAGGTTAAGTAATTAACCCCGGTTCTCTGAAACATGAGTGAGGTATCTCACCAGATCACCCTCCTTGCCTGGAGCGAGGAAGAGGTGTGCTTAAAAGACTGAAGATCGCTTGCGTGTCGTCAGGCATTTATACTAGGAGGAAGCTCCTCCTCCTGGAGCTGACGTCACTTCTACCGGCCAGTCAAGACTGGCGTAATGTAATAGAGCTTCTGGGGGACAGGCGCTGGGGTCGTGTCCCATAGTGAGATACCTCACTCATGTTTCAGAGAACCGGGTTTAATTACTTAACCTAAAGTTATCTGTGATAAACCATAAAACAACTGCTTCAAAGCTGCTTCCACTCTGACTATCCATTATTTCAGCTCTGTGGTATAAATTAAGATTTTAAATGCTGTCCACTGCTTATAAGATACTAACTGCAGATAATAACTCCACAACACCCCAGTTCAAAAAACTTAAACCAATATTTTAAGGCCTCTTCACTGTCAGATAGTACTTGGTGTTTGTACATATCCCCACACCTCAGATTCTCAACATAATGTTTAGAAATAAATCTATTATTCATTTTTGTTTTAGTTACCTAAATTTACTAAAATAAAATGTAAGAATTAGAACGACTAAGAGTCCAGTACTATTCTGATGTTAAATTATCTCTTGTATCAGAGAGGTTTTTTTTTTTTCTTTTTCCCACCCATCCCTATTTGGCATCCAAACACAGAAATACGGATGCCACACTCCCGAACGAGCATGTGAGAGAAACTGGTTGAAAGACAGCAGCTCAGAGGTAAACAGAAACCTCTGCGGCCTTCTAATGGAGGGCTCTGGCCCTGAATGCAGCTGTTCACAATAGACGCTTCACGCCTCACTGTGTTTCAAACCACAAAATTCAGTGTGCCGCTCCCGAGTGTGGTCCTCTGTGACTCGGCCATTGAAAACTGTAGACTCAGCCTCTCTGGCCCACAGAACACATTCACACTGCCACAGCGCAATGACACGGGTGAAATGGAAAGAATTCAGAGACAAACGGAACGACGGAGAGGAAAGCAGAGACAGAGAGGAGTGCAGCAACAGGCATGTAAATGGATGGGCCCGGAGTGAGCCCCCACCAGCATAAATAAAACAAGTGTAGCACCAACACAAGAGGCAGATTAGCTTCGAGCCAACTGAGTCCCTCGGCACTGAGCTCTGCTGTGCAGCGCTCCCCGCCTGACGCAGCGCGCTGCAAGGCTGACGTGGGATCCCTCCTTCACAACCTGCTGGACGGTGGACACACATCACTCCATGTCACCTCACTCAAAGAGCATCAGATCAACTCCCCGCTGGATCATAGACACACTTTCAGAGCAGCACAATGAGAGGGGGAAAGCCAAAGGTCAGAAAGGGTTGAAACCAGTTCTCTGTAACATCTTAAGCTTCAGGGAAAATGTTTTCAATATGTCATGGAAAGCCACAAACTCTGATGTATTTTATTGGGATTTTTATGCAAAAGACCAAAACAAAGTAGCAAATATTTGCTACTTTGCTACATAAAAGTAGCAAGTACATTTTCACATTTTTTTTTTATCCACTAGTTTTTAAGTAGACTTGTGGATAGTGTGGAGTGCATTTGTGTTCAGGCCTCCTGAGTCAAAACTTGTAGGATTACAAATTGCAAGCTTAACATCTTGCCACATAATGTGAATTGGATTTAGATCTGGACTTTGACTTGGCCATTCCAACACATTAACTCTGCATGTTCAGACTCGTAGCCCCACTCTCAAGTCTTATGCGGCCTCCATCCAGCTTCTTAATAACACTTCCCAACTTTCCTTGCCCAAAACTGTCACCCTATGTTTCACAACAGGAATGGTATGTCCAGCTTTAGTCCCCGATAAGAGTTCAAATACTGCTTTGTGAGATGTTCAAAGCTTGATATACAACTCTGTAACCCAAACCTGCTCTAAATATCCCCAACTCTGGCACTTTGCAAGATGAGTTTCCTTGGTTATAATGATGTTGCTTGTTTGCTTATGTTATGTAACAAACCTGTGATGTCCTTCCAGAACAGATGTATTTACACTGAGCTCAACTTCTACACAGGTTGACTTTCTCTAATAAATAGGTGACTTCTGAGCAGATGGTTCTATTGAAATGTAATAATGGGGTGTAATTTAAGTATTGTAAGTACAATAGCAGATATAGATCCACATTTTCCTCTATCTGCTTCCAACACTCCACAGTAGCATAATTGGAACTATAATGTTCTCCAGGGTCCACCCTAATGGCTGAATATTTCATTAAATCTTTGCAAAGAATTATTGCATTTCAGTCTGTTGTGATATTAATTTTGCATATACTAAGTCAGTGATGACAATACATTTGCTATGCATTTTCCTGTCCTAACTTAAATGTGTTTTTCTTCCACTTCCTTATCACAGACCACTTTGTGTTGGTCATTAACGTAAAACTCCAATAAAATACGTTGAGGTTTTTGGCTGTAATGTGACACATAATAAGTAAATGTTTGAAATTTACAAAAACCTTTTCCACATCTGAGAGTGCATAGCCTTTCCCACCTCCGCACACTCCACTGTGAGCCATTATGTTGCTAATAGGAGAGGAACAAGGCAAAGTTCAGGCTCTTAGGGATATCTTAAGATTTATAAGTACTAATGCCCACTATCTCAGCAGTGGGCGAGTGGTGACAGGGTTTGTTACACTGAGAACCAAAATGCGGCAAAAACACAGTCAAAACCATTGTGATTTCATGCTAATCCTCACTGCCAAAACTCTCCGCCAGCAGACAAATGGCAGTCAAGCAAGCAGTGACCTTTGCCTCACGGCTAGGTGAAAAAAATCAGGCATCCCAGCAGACTTTTAAAAGAGAATAAGAAAGGTTGAATAGATGTATGATGACTCATACTGTAAGCTCCACAGAATGGTGTTGGTATTAATATCTTTTCCAGGCTTTCAGCATCACAGATGAAGACACTGAGGCTGGGGAGAGCTTCACAGTGTCACAGCCGAGTGACATCTGTGTGTTTACATCCTGCGGGACTAGAGTTGGCTTTAAGGAGAGAGTTTGATGTTTAAAAAGGATGGAGGTTCATACAGTTTTAGAAAATGATAATATCAGAGAAGAGTGTGATGTGATACAGAAAAAAAGAGTGAAAAAAATGTTTTCAGCTTACCAGAGGAACCCAAATACCCTCGCTCCGCTTCCTCTCTGGGTAGATGTCTGCTTCTTCCTCCTATGGGGTTTTTCTTCAGTCTGGTAAATTCAAGAGAATAAGAAATTTCACTTTAACTCACAACATTCAGATTTTTTGTTTTAGTATCAGGACTTCAAAGAAGCCAGAAAGGAAAATTCAACCTCTCTTAAAAGATTTCTCAGTAGGAAGTTTTGTACATCTTCTTTATACAATGGGCTTACTTCTCTCTATTTGGTTTTATTACAATCTGCAAGAAAAATCCCTTTCACATTGGAAATCTATTCAGCCCTTTGTCACATCAAGGGCTCCTCCAACATGAAATCTTCCCTCATCAAAGGCTCTGACTTTTTTAAAGAACACATGTAAACTGCTGTGGGTGTGTTAGGTCTTTAGAAATGTACTAAAAACATACATGGCTGTGATAAAAAAAAGCAAACACCCAACCTGTGTAAACCTGTGTGATTTTGGACTCTCGGACACAAACAGTGTGTAGTCCAAGCTGACAAAGGCCCACAGCTGGCAGACATCTGTTACTCCTGTTATTCTCTTATATCACTTATCTCTTCTTTTTTCCACCGATTTGTCATTCTTTACTGCAGTCTTGAACCAATCTTTTTTTTCTCTTAAACTCATTTTCAATTCAAAACACTCCTACTGTCTTAATTTTCCCTCCTAACTCCTTCTCCCCCAGTGTTACCAGCCCTCCATACAGATCCTCTTCTCTCACTTGATGCCATCTTTTTCATTTCCTCACCTGCGTCTCTTCACTTTCGCTGCTTTGAGGTTAGGACTACATGCAGGGACATGAGTGTGTTCAGAGAGAGGAGTACACATTTAAGATCACTGTAAAGATATGTTGGCATGTCTAAAATCAAGTTAATTAATTTTTTTCCATTACACACCTATTTACGTAATTTCATAAAAAGTTATTGTGCAAGAAATTGAGATTCTTCAACGATGACAATTTGAAATTGACAGAATTATACTATATGTTTTAAGTGCTTTGCGAAAGTATACATACTCATAACATGTAATTCACCATTTCTCAATACAACCACATATCTTCACATATTCTATTGGTATTTTATGCAATAGATCAAATAAAAGGTAGCACACACTTTGACTCTAGAGAGAAAAAAACCTACATGCTTTTAAGTTTTTTTGCAAATAAAACTGAAAAATGTGAAATTGAATAGATCATTCCATAGCTTGAACATATTTTAAGATAAAACAGCTTACAGTTGTTGTTCTGCTTGAAGATGAATCTGTCAACAGTTTTTTTACAACCTCTAGAACAGGGGTCTCAAACTCAATTTACCCGGGGGCCGCTGGAGGTAGAGTCTGGGTGAGGCTGGGCTGCATTCACACACACTGTCTCCTCAGCCGAACCTTTCTGATTGCCTATTACCATATTTGGCCGTAGTCAGGCGCTGTAACAGCCGTAATTGTGTAGTGTCTCTTTAAGATACTCTAGTATTGCTAATGATGTCAGAAGTATGCGCCACGGCTTCTCTGTAGAGAGCGTGGGAGAAACGTGCTAGACGGACATGTTAGCTCCCTAACTTTTTAGTAATGTTACGGGTTGTTTGGACGCTGCTCAATTTTCATGTCTGATAATATAGCAGCCGTTCAACCGGGCTTTGTAAGGTTGGTGAAGAGCGTGTTTATTAAAGGACAAGACTGTGGAATTCCCAGTACCAGTGTGGTTGTGAGTTTTTGACCGTCCTTACGAATCTGCCGCCTCCTCTCCTCCCTTAAACACAACCCAAGCGTTACAGCGCCTAACCTTAATTACGTTACACTGATCAGCAACTTCCGGGTCTAGACTGGATGCTGAAGGGAGCGGCCGCAGAAATTGCGCATGTACCGCATGCAAATAATGACAAATAGAAAATGCAAATAGGCCCGGCCGATGTCCCGCCCCCGAGAGCAATATACTCCACCGTGATTGGTAAGTTCGTTTAGCTCCACACACAACACTGAAAAGTGCCAATTATATCAAACTCGCGGGCCGCACTAACATTAAACTGTCATATTAAGGGGGGGGCCACAAACTATCGTCCCGAGGGCCGCAGTTGGCCCGCGGGCCGCGAGTTTCAAACCCCTGCTCTAGAAGGTTTTCTGCTAGAGTTGTCTTGTATTTAACTCCATTCATCTTTCCATTTGTTCTGACCAGCTTTCCTGATGAAGAATAAAAGTCCATAGTGGTGGAGTCTCCAGCAGTCAATTTTGCTCTTGTCTGCCACATGTTTGTTTTTGACTTTGAAGTGGATTTATGGCTTTCTTCTATGAGTTGAACAGATGCAGTGGATTTTATTTAGGCATATAAAGTTATGTGGGGGCCAAGTGCAAAAAAAATTCCCTCAACTTTGACTTGGTGAATCTTATCAAGTTCAAAAACAATACACTGCTGTGGTAAAGTTATTTTTGGTTGACAAAAAGTTCAAACTTTCAGTGGTGTATGAATACTTTTGGAAAGCACTGCAAATGTCGAGCCAGTTATCAAAAGACTTGTAAGCACGGAGTTATAAAAAGTATTGCATCATCTCTTTGATCTCTTTCTGTCACATCTCGCCCACATTGTCATGCTTTTATCTGTCCTCTTCATTCCAGCTTCCTGCACAGTCGACTGTGGGAGATTTGTCTTGACCTTTCAGACACCACAGCAAACAAAATAAACTACAAGAGCAGTTCATAAAATACAGTTTCTTTCAAAACAATCTGGAGAAAATTTTTATTGCGTTGCTATTTGTTATGCCCAATCCTCTAGCATCTTTTCCTTACAGTATTTCATGGTGAACGCAGACATGCTCCAAGAGATTGACTGGCAAAATGATTGAAGAGCCCAATCCAATTTAATTCTAGAAAAAAAGCTTATCGACTTCAGTCTGCCGCTCAAAATAAGAGTCTGGAGGCCCAACAGAGAGAGAACCAGCGTTTCCACATGGTTTAATACAAACACTGCTTTCTGTGCTGTCACACAGATGCTATTATCAGCTGCAGGTTTGCAGGTTTCCTTTGCTCTAGTTCGCTGCGCGTCCAAAACTTATCAGATTTTTTTTTTCCATTTTCCATTCCCAAAACCTTACATTATTTATTTCAACCAACTGTGCAATTCCCTGACTTCAAGAGCTTAGGTGTAGTTAATACATTTCTGCTTACAAAAAGACAGGAAAAAAACAACAAATATAAAAGGACGTTCTCATAGACTTGGATTTAAGAGGTTTCTCACCCAGATTTTAAAAACACTGACATAGATGCTTTTCTCCTCAAATATCCTCTTTTAGTATTGCTGACACCATTGCTGACTTCGCAGCAGTAGAAGTACAGACACACACCATGGTGTTCTTGTACCAAACCTAATTGATCATCTGTTCTTCTCCGATTGATTTGTTGGATCGTTGTGAAAGGCTTACTGCTGCTGAAGCCTTTAAATAAGACACAGCAATGAAATGACCTTTCTACATCCTGTTGTAGCGATCCAAATCCTGATCCCATCAAAAGCAGCCTCGCCGCACGACGTCGGGCCCGCCGTCCCACTGCCCCACCTCTGCCCTCGGACCCCACAGAGCCGGGCAGAGTTCAGTCCAGATCTGCTGCCATGGAGATAAGAAGAAGGCGATGTGGTAGTGGGACTGAAAATAGCCAGACCATGTGCTGACAGTGGCCAGACTACAAAACACCTCGCAGCAAGAGACACATAGTATTCCTCAATACCTCTGAGATCACTCTCATGCCGTGAGTATTACCAGAATTAACAGGCTTTAGCAGGCTGAGAGTTAAAAACACATCTCAGTCCAGTTAATAGAAAGATCAACACAAACTGAATGACTGGTGCCAATTGGATACTGCTGCTTATCATCTTTCTTCTGACAACTTTATTTTGGTCTCATTTTCGATATTTTGATGTCGCTTCAACAATCCCAAAATCACAACTAGATCAGATTGGTAATCCATTTATGAATTTGGGATTCGTTTGGGATACGTAGCTAAATTAGTCTCAAAGATGTCAAACACACCGTGCCCTGATCTAAAGAAAATAAAGAACAGATTAGAAACAAAAATAATCTTTGAAAAATATAAAAATGTGTTTGATGTTCTGAAACATTATAACAGTCATAAAAAATAAAATCAACTTTACAGTTTAACACTTAATATTCAGTGTTTGTGGATTTTTTGTACTTATTCAAGGAAAATCTGCCTGTCCCATTTTATTGTAGCACATGTCTGATATATTTGAAAAAAATATGCAGTGTGAGAAGCAGAAATATGTAGGTGCAATGCCACGTGACATGCTTTGCAAAACAGCCAATCAAGGAGTGCCATTTATCTTCCTTGGCGCTGATTGGCTATATCCCCAGGATGGAGATAAGGATTGTAGATTATTTACGGTAGTGCCAAGACAGTTTCCATTGCGTATGGATGCGTATTTGGTATTTAACTGTTAAAATAAGACATTTTAAGCATTCTTAGAGGGGGGTTTCTGTATTTAAAAGCTTTAGTTATTCCCAGGTGGCTGTGTTCCCTACCCCTGTAAAATATCAGGGGTCCACTCTACCATCAAAGCACTTATCACTTCTTTGTAAATTGTTCAAACCTTCATTCTGAAGAGTTTTCTATTTATTTTTTTCAGAATCTTCAGGTGAAGATACCATAGTTTCTACATATAACAGAGATGGTTCTTTATTACTTCAGACTCTCCATTGTAGCTGGAGGAATGTATATTTCTGTATATTTCTTTCTTAGTTTGGTCACTCTGATGTTTTCTCTGTCATTACTTCATCACGTCTAAGATTAAACCCTGTTAAAATCAGAACTTTTTAAAATCCCTGTAGACCTGATACTGGTAACCACTCAATATCCAATGTCAACAAGTGTTTCATTCATGACTCACTGCAGACAACGCCATGTGGTTTGTTCTGTAATGATGTTTGCTTCCTTCGCATATTTCAAGTCAAAATCCAAAACTTTTACATACTCAAACTGGACGGACAGATGGATGGATCTAACTTCTTCTTACCAACCATAGTATTTTTTATTCCTATTCTTGCCCAGATCTAGAAAAAATCTAAATGAAGTTCTACACATTTCTCTTTCAAAGCTGGAAAATATAATAATTATTGTTAAGGATAATAATAATAACAGTTAAAATATGGTTAAAAAATAATAATAGTAGTTAAAAAATGACTTGTTGGGTTTACACTCTTGGATTCACCAAACTCCCCCATCTGGCCCTTATTCATTCTGGTCTCCCCAAGGTATTGCACGCTCACTCAAGATCATACATCTATCTTGAGTCACTGGGCATTATCTTATGGAGATGTATGTGCTCACGGTTGCCGGTTTGTATGTACTCTGTAAGGTGCTGGATTCTGGCTGGAAGATTCCGGTGAGTGCAGGTGCTCTGTTGAGCTAGGCCCAAGTCGAGCTTGAGTGTTTTGTTATGTGCTGTGCTTAGTAAGAGAAAGAGTGGAAGAGAGATGGTGGAAAAAGTTAGAGGAGAAGAGAAGTTAGAAAGAGATTAGGAAAGGTGGAGTGGTTAAGTTTTTAGATGTTAAGGATGTGTGTGTGTGTGTGCGTGTGTGTGTGTGTGTGTGCGTGCGTGCGTACGTGCGTACGTGCGTGTGTGTGTGTGTGTGTGTGCGGGTGTGTGTGTGCGTGTGTGTGTGTGTGTGTATGTGAGGAGATTGGTTAAATTAAGGTAAATGTATGTACAGGGGTGATCATGTGTGTGTGGTAGGTTAAAGGTCATATGTGTCCGATGGCTAAAATTTAGAAATTGTATGTGTAAATGGTGTGTGTGTCAGGGGAATGGTTATGGTTAGAATAAGTGTGTGTGTGGTTTGGTTAAAGGTCATATGGGTCTTAGGGTTGAAAATTAAAGATTGTGTGTGTAGGTAGGGGTGTGTGTGTAAGAGGAATGGGTAGGGTTAGGGTAAGTGTGTGTGTGTGTGTGTGGGGGGGGGGGGTTAATTGATCATGTATGTGTGTGGTTTGGTTAAAGGTCATATGGGTCTATTAGTTAAAATTTAGGAAAATTGCGTGTGTAGATAGGAGGGGGGGTTGTGTGTGTAAATCAAATAAGTGAAGGGGGGTTCAACAACAGCCATATCAGCAGACTGTGTGTTTAAATTTAGTCTTGACTAATGAGAGGCAGAGTGTGGACACAGAAGAAGCATCATTAATGCCAAAAATGAGTGAAATAATTAGAATGAGAACATTCTTTCTTCCACAGCGAGGACTTCAGAGGAGCCGACATTTAGAGACACAGAAGGGTTCTGCTTGGTATTAGATGTACAGAATAATCAGGATGAGACTAAAGACAGACTTCTTCAGTGGCTTATTATCTCCTTCTGTTTTAATCTAGAAATTATCTAGAAAATCAACTACTACAATTCTTTCTGCCTCAAAGTTTAGTCTTAAATTTTACAGGTTTAATCTATAATAAACATGAAACATCTTTAAGATTAGACCCTGTTAGTACCTTTTTAAAGTAAACATATGGACATTTTTCTTCTAAAACCAGTAAGTATCAATTAACCATCTTACTACTTCATGCAAGAAGAAAGTACTTTTGTACGCCACCTGCAGATCCTACGGAGCATCAACACTTTTACTATTTACATAACAGCGACTGCTTGACCTTTGAGTAACAAACAGGAAACCTCACCTTTATGTCTGTATATATCAGTTGGGTCAGATCCTGTCAGCTTGTGCGTTTGCTGCATGAGAGGGAAGTTCGTTGCTCAAAATCCCAGCGGCTGTGTATTCCTCGATGTATCTGCTGTGACTGAGTGACAGTAGAGTGAGGAGCTGTTTCCCCTCACAAAATCAGCCTCCACTAACACACCCACCAGCCCTCCTCATCCTCCTCCTCCTCCTACGAAACCCACCCCTCCCCTCTCACGCTGGGATTAAAACAACCTTTTGTCTATCCACAATACGGGTTAAATATTTCCTGCTATCGAATGAATCAGCTACCCGAATCCACAAAGTTGCCAGGTTGGGTTTGGAGGCATGTTCATGTGGGAGCATCAGACTTTTTTTTTTTTTAAAAGAAAGTTATTTGTTTTGCATCAGAGACAAACGTCAAGGAGAACAAGGGGAAGACAGAGCGTAACATTGGGCCATATGAATTTGGCAGAAGATTAAAGCCGACCTGACACTTTAATTTCATGTTAAGTCAAACGCCGCATAGTGCAAAAAGGAAAACAACTGTCAGCTGTGCTGATTGTGCTCGAGTCAATGGAGCCTCCTCAATGTTCAATAGAGGGTGGAGGAGAAATGGAGCAGCAACTTAAATTAAAAAAGAGGGAAAAAAAGCCTGGAGGCACATCCTAAAGACTTCCTTTCCCATACAGTTAGACACCACAGAAAGTGCTCACCTACGCCCGACAGATGTCCCCATGCAATCTAATCTAGTTGACTCTGTGAGGGGAAGCTTATTTATTGCCGACTCCTCACCAGCATTATTGTGGCCCATTTTAAAAGAATGGATGTGAAAAGTCTTTTGACGTCGGTTAGCTATGGTTGCGGAGGGCAACAATGGTTTGAGAGAATAGCTTTTCTCTGCACCCAGCCTTAAATAACACTGCTCTCAAGACAAAAGCAAAGAAAATGTAACATTATCTGCATCAAAGAGCAATGTCCATCCCATTGAACAGTCATTTAGAGTCCTTTGTCCAAAAAGGCCTTTGCACCAAATCTTTGGACCCGTTTTAACTGCATTCAACACTTTTACTCCCGACATGTAACTAAAGAGTTTTAAGGTAATCTTGTTCTTTACTTCCCACTACAATCCTGCATTAAGTTTACCACCTAAGTAATAACTTAAAACCTAGAAGAAGAAAAACACAATGACAGGAAACTCAGCTAAACCTGGAACTAATGAGTCCCGCCTCTGGTTGGTTTAGCACTTGGAGATGTTTAAACGAGCCACAAAAAAAAGAAAAGAAAGAGGAAATCCTATAGAATAAAATACGTTTTGTGTTGCAGCTTAATTTAAAAAAAAATCTATGTAACCCAATAAATCATGTCACGAAACCCTTACCAGGTTGTTACTCTAACAAACAGCCTGATCCACAGGATTTGGAATCAATGCACCACTGAGGATATGGTGCAGGTATTTACATACATACAAATCTATTTTTCTCTCTTGATCTAACATTAAGTCAAATTAAAATGTTTCTGTATGTTAAACTTAATAAAAGCTTTTCTATTTTTATTAACTTATTAGCTTTTCTATTTTTATTGTTCTAGTAACAAAATACTAGAGCAATAACAGAGCATTACTTTAGATAAACCTTTCAACATTTTTAAACACTTCACAAAACACCCAAAAACTCTGACTTTGTCCTTAAGCAACCTTATATGTAACTTAGCCCTATCCTTTATGTCTATTTGGAAAACCAATATGTGCTCAAAATTTACTTCCTAATTGATGTTGCTTTATTTTCACAATGCACTACACCATGTTCCAGTTGACCCAGTCTATTATTGTGAAGTACACCAGTCCCTCTTGCAGCAAAACAAATTGAAATTTAACAATGGGTTTTAATTACTTAAATTTTAATTTCACATGATTACAGTTATAATGAGGGTCTTGCAAAATGTAATCTAGCTCTCTATGTTGCTGTGAAGCGATGGTTTCTTCCTGCTGAGTGACCTTTCTGTCCATGTTGGCTTAGGATTCATTTCACTGTGGATATTAACTCTATTCAATTCTAACTTCTTCTCTGGCTGGCCTTAAATTTTGTTGCTACAAAGATACTATGTTAATAACTGGTTCCTTCTAAGGTAAGACATCAACTTATTTGTATGTCTGATGTTGTGGACATTACTGCCTATACTGTTTAAGAGTCCAAAAAGTGAAAAATGTGTGAGCATGACAAATTATAATAATTTAAAAAAAACAAGTTAATGAGTGCTAAAGGTTTTTCTTCCATTATTTGCATGATTTTTACATATTTTTGTGCTTCTGAACTGATGCAATAATCTTGAGGTGCATCTGCAATGAGCATCCCGCTGTTTCCACTGGGTGCGAATTTAAAACCTGACATTTTAAAAAACCAAAATGTTCAAATGTGATTTGAATCTCACAAAAAGCTTATTGTTGAACTGCACACATTTCACTTCCACCTACTTGCAGCCTGCACACTGCCAGAGCTCCCCGATGCTGCGGTTTTACTTTTAATTTCCTAATGAACTGCTTGTAGCCTTTTATATGTAAACTACTCAGCATGCAAACATTTCTCGGCTCTGACGTCGCCACGTGAAATGCCATTAATTTAGAAAATGTAAATAAAGGCATTCATAGGAGCAGACACTTTTCATAGATGATGAATAGTACCAAAGTGTATGGATTATTGTATGAAACAGGAGAAAGAGCCATATTTCTCCGAGCAAGGGGCGTGATTGACCAAGTCTAATGGGCATTATTTCTGCACACTGACTCTGTAGAGCGGAGACACTGGGCGATCCCCGCCGGCCCATTGCTCCTTTAGACAACACACTGAGATAGGAGCACAGCCCTTCTTGCTCTTTGCCATGACACCAATAGATTACCAATATTTCAATGGCTACTTTTACCGGAGCAAAGTTCGTGCTGCAGTAAAACTATGCAGTCCTAACCAGAGTGTGTGTGTTTGTGGGAGTGAGTACGTGGGTGTCCATAGTGAGGGCGTCTTTTGAATTTCCTTGTCAGAAATGTGAATGGGGAAGAAATATGATTGGCTCGGGGGTGAGAACAAGGGTCCGAGTTCACAAGGCTATCAAGGCGGGGCAGAGGGACACTTGTGAGCTACTTCACTCCTCTCAGCATCAGAATGAGAAGAGAAGCATGGGTGATTTGGTTCTCTAATGTTTGCTCCTACTAGTAATCCTCAACACTTGTCGGTTTGAACCCATCATACAATAAGGTGCTCCATTGTGTTTCCAGGTCACGTCGAGGAGACAAATGTTTAGATGCTCTCCTGTATGAACTGATAAAGCATGACAATGACATGATAGGAATAGAAAGCACTGTCCTCAGGCAACTGCTTTCCATTGTCCTCATCCATGTCTCTATCAATTTAGGTCCTGTTAACTCTAGATTAACAAGTAACAAAACAAAGAGAAGGAAGGGGTTGAGGTTGCCGAGGTGACTGGTAATTTATTAAAGGAGCAATATGTCCAGGTCTGGCCAGAAGTTTGCATACACTCATCGTGGCCATGATAATCAGAATTACTCTGAACTTTTGGAACTGTTTTGTTTATTTTTTCAGGATATTATTAACAACTGCAATATTTGTTTTTGCTATGAATACGTTTCTGGCATAACTCTGACTGGACTTTTGACTGTTCCTCTAGTTTATTAACATTGATTGGAACTAGAAAAAATATATATAAATTTTGTTTTAAGCCAGCCAATCATGCAACCAGAACTGAAAACAAAATGGTCGGGTTAGTTAGAGAATTTACGTACATGAATTACACGAAGACCCCCAGCGAGACGGCCGTGACCTCTCCCCAGCTATTTGAAACTAAACAACACCCTGGTCCCGCCCATCGACACGCACACACCCTACAGTGACACACTGTTGGTGGAGAGCGTTGCTACTGGTTTCCATGGCACCATGAGACTCACTGACAGGACTGAAGTGTTAACACGGAGGAACACAAGACAGACGGAGAGAGAGAGGGTGCCACAGAGAGAGCAGTAAAAAAAACAAGGCAAGTGTGGTATAGAAGAGATTTACCACACGCAGTCAGCAGACCATCCCCGAGGTTAAGGACCGGTGGATATCGTATTTCTTTTTTGACTTAAAGAGCCTCACAGACACAATCCAAAACACACACAACACTTCAAGCAGCAAGAAGTCAGAGCAGCAGCAAGCACTTCTTTTAATCTCCTACGTATTTACACCTTGCAAAGTCTTTATAATGTGAACATATATCACAGAAATTTGTTTATTTTAAAATTCTGTTGTCCATCTGCAGGTTTTATATAAGCCATGTCATCAATGGTCAGCCATAAATATGCCACCCCTAAAAGTCGGTGCAAAATGAATCAGATGATTACAGGGATTTCTAAAAACCAAACATACATTTACAAAAAAAACTATGAAGAATAAGTTTTAGTAAGAAGCTGCATCAAAAACAGCCTTGAAACCCTTTTATTCTCCCATATATGTGCTTACACAGAATTACTTCTGTATTCCTTAACTGAAAAAAATGAAGTCATTATAATAGAGAGAAATTAAATCATATATATCTTTTTTTTTCTTTTATCAACTTAAAAACACAAATTCAAGGACATAAAAATCTCTTCCAAAATTGTCCAGTGCAAAAAATGTGCAGGTGAAAACACATGTGACAACAATCAAGCGACTTAATAATAAATACACATGAATTGTAATCTGCATTTTCTTTCAAATAATTCTGATAAATATCAGATATTTCCATCTAAAGGTGTCTGAGATGTCCTTTCAAATTGTTGAAGAAAACTATAGCTTTAAATTTCATCTCAATCTTTCAAACAGTTAAGATCAAGATCAGGGATCTTAAAAGCCTTTTTTCCAAACCGCCGAATGTTTTATCATTAGAGGACGATATAAAGAAACATGACTGTAAAGTTAAAACTACTTCTTTAAACCAAAATCTGCTGGGTATATGAATAATTTTGAGCTGAACAGTAGCTCCTTTGCTATACTCTGTTCAGCCTTTCTGTTATCTCCTCAACTCTGTCTCTGTCTTCCAGCCTGATTAAACCATCTTGACATGTTGTACAAAATATTCTTTTTAGTAACCATGTCACATATTTACTATCTCTGATTTGGTCTAATTCCACCTCACTGATGATGGAAATAGCTAACTTTAAATGTTCTTTACTCAGGAACGGCATTCAGATTGAAAAGTGTTTTCAATGCATGGTGAATTCTCTGATCAGAGGCTATTTACATGCAGATCTGCTGATCGACAATTTCCACCAATCTACCTTCTTTTATGTATGTATTTTTGTTCTTAATGTGATTCTAGATGTTTTTATCAACATCTTTATTACTGCTAATACTTTTTCTAAATAGGCAATCACAATGTTATTATGACCAGCAATTATGCTGGTTTATAGATTTAATTCCGGAAACCTTTTCTTTATGGGTTTTATACTCAATTCTTATTTTATTTGCTCCACAACCTCCCTGGGGATATTCAGATATTATGTCGATATTTCCAGAGTGAATCTTTCCAGCTGAGATAACCTCACTAAATGGTTTTGTTTTCCATGACTCGTCTAATCATGAAGCCAAGAAACTTTGAAGTACTATCATTTTACTTTTTATGCATCTTTTTATGAAAGTCCAGCTCCTTTTATGTATTGCTAACTAACCAGCGACCCTGGCTGGCCTGCCAGAAGATGCCAAAACATACACAGCAATATGGCAGCCATTCATGTGCTAATGAAGCAGGAGAGGAAGCATTGCAGCCTGCTTTGACACAGAGTCTGGAAGGGGCTCGCCTCCAACTGCAGAGCACACCAGCTGACGACACGAGGGGAGGTGGAAGATTTCCAGGAGCACTCCGCGGCACAAGGAGGGAGAGCTCCGCTGAGCAGGTTTCTTCCTCTTATATGGCCCATACTGTCACCCATAAGAAGATCATCTCCGGCCCAGTGAGCATCGAGCGTCCGCGGGTGATAACAAACACACACTGTCTTCCACGCACTCATTCTCTCTGTATGTGAATGGGCTCTGATCCCTATGTCCATATGCATCCACAGACGGCATAGGCATGTGTGCGCCGCCTATGCCTCCCCACCAGGACCAATTTCCATCCGCCGTCTGTGTGAGAGAGCAAGATCGATGCTGCACGGGGCGCGCCATCCAGGCTGTTCATTACTGCTGGAAATGCTATGGCCATAAGCAAAAACAACCCGGCCTGCTGATGCATAACACACCAGCTAGAGCTGGGCGGGTGAATGATAGTTTTACTTTACACAGCTCTTCAGCATCAAGCCTTTACTTCACAAGCAGCGGCAGGAAGAGCAGAACTCGTTGCTGAAGTATTGTTTGAAATTTAACTTTCATTAGTTCTCATTAGTTTCATTAGCTTACCCCAACAACAGCTGAGGCAGCTGGGTGTCACTAGCAGCTATCTTTGATGTGCATGTTTGTGGCAGCAGGAGGGCAATGAGATATTTCTTCTTCCATACTTTCTCTCATCCTCATCCTCACCCATGCTGTGAGGCTGACTACCAAACCACCTGCCTCCTCAAACCAGCCTCTACAGAACAAGCGAGCAGGTCACCATGCAGCACCCACGCTGTCATGTTACATCCACAGGTCCTGACATTTTTATTACTAGTTTTAATTATAGTCTTAAGAGGTAGGTCAACACAAATCAGTTCGTAATTATGTTTCTATTTCTCACCTGCTTCTTGTTTACAACAAATTTCCTGCTTTAAGGTCAGAACTACAAGTATGAAGCTCAGGAAGTTTGTTCCCACAGTGGATCCATTTGTATGATTGATGTAAAAGTGGATGGAAGTCATGTTTGACATGCCATGTTTGAGAGAACATCTCTCTCTTATGTCATTTTTCATAAGGGAGAGGTTAAAGGTAAGGCTAATTTCCAAAGGTGAAACTTGAGTGATTAAAGTTTACCTGTGGTGAACTATAGTCACTAAAAATGCCATCAAAAAACTGAACCAAACAATTTTTTGATGGTGGTTTGATTCCGAAAAATCTGGGTATATTATCAACTTCTCAATATGTCACATTGCAACCTGAAGGTTTAACATTATTTATTTTTATTTATTTTTTGTGTCAAACACAAAGCAGAAGGAAAACAACACATGGTGTCCTTATACAAAAAAACTGAGAAATGTTCAGAGGATGCAAGTACTTTTGAAAAGCACTGTCAATCAGATAAAACATTTAAAGAAAGATTTATTTGATGCAAACATGTTTTATACACAATAGAATGAAAGGCTCATAAAAGCCTTTTTGTTCTATTATATGGGATGTTAGGAATTCCTAACACCAAAGCAACAGTAAAGGAGAAAAGTTGCATAAATATTTATCTTAGGACATATGTGCATCTCTTACATTGAGTGCATGGGCCTTCTGACTTCATATTGCATTGGCCGCCTCCAGTGAATGGACACAGAAAGTTAACCACAAAATGGTTTCTAAACTCTGGCTAAAAGCTTTGAACAAGCACACACCTGTTCAAATAAAAAGAAAAACAGATGGCAAAGAAAAGGCCTAGTGAAAAACATCAAACTATCTGCCTTGAAGCAAATACGTGGACAGTTTTTTGATGAGCACAAAGCAGAAATAAGCACATTCTTAGTCAGTCCAAAAAACTGTCAGTGTGATCCTTTGCTTCCTGCTCTTTCTTTCAAAAGAAAGTCCACACTGTGCTTAATAACTCAATAGAAATACAAAAGAGACAAAAAGAAAATAACTTCCGCGCGCTCTGTTAATACACATATTGCTAAAAATAAACAAATCTGATCCAAGCTGCAGATGGCGGGCTGTGAGTGATGGTATGCTACGGTGCTCTGCGGTAAAGGAGAGAGCATGAATCAGCCTGTTTGAGGCAGACTTACACATGGACACCCCAACGCACGCACACACACACACTTCATGTAGCAGCAGATGAAGAGAATAAATGAAGGGAGGCTGATAGATGAGAAATATATAGAGAAAAAAAAGATAATGAAAGTTAAAAGAACAGTGAAAAAGTGAAGGTAATGATAAGATATACATGATGGCATGCATATCTAAGGAAGGACATTCATATGGGAAGCTGTATGTCTGTTTGTCATAATATCACGATACATAAATACCTTGTTGTTTGTGTGTATGTTTAGAATGAAATGAATGAGTCACACAAACAAATAAAGCTAGGTAAACACTGAAATTAAATCACCTCTAAAGTAGCTTGACTTTATTTAATTTTGCAGAGTTCCTTGTAAATGACTCATCTGTTCAAATAGTTTCATCTCCGTTAAAAGTGGACAAGCACTTTTCAAGAACCTCCTAGGAAAAATGAACAAAATGTTTTAGATCAAAGGCCTAACCTGCTGGAGACTCAACTGGAAAGCAGGCAGGTAAACCAGCAGGAACCAGAGAAAGTTTCCAACAGCCTTCAGCCATTGTTAAAATTCAATCTAATGTTATCACACCCATATATTAAGCTGAGCGTCGGTTCCCATCAGCTACTGTTTTTCACAAGCAGGTATTGCTTTTCATTGTAACTATTTTATTACTTGCTTAATGTGATTCCTCAATTAGGATGTATGGCAAACCTCACATATATCAGTAGGATATTATCTTAAATTTATGCTGTCATGGATTACCATCAAATAATGCCCACATCATCACACATCAAACTGCTAACAGACCATAAAACAATGATGGATAACCAAAATATTTCCTCTTATTGGCTCTGACTAGTGATTGGCAGGTCAAAATTAAATATATTCATATATATAATGTAAGCTGGATTGGTCTGTAAGTATAAATACAATGTGCTTTAACACACTTTGGAATCAAAAATACCTTTATAAAACAACCTGGAGAACAATTTCATTTTAAAGTCACTATTTTATTTTACATTTGTTTTTTTAATTAAGTGAAAGTATAGTAAATTATACTATATAAATAGTATTGCATAAAGAAAACAGAACTAGAAGTTGAAGAGACCAATGAACATCTAACTGATGTTAGATGTTCATTGGTCTCTTCAACTTCTAGTCAAGGCAACAAAATCAAGGCATCTAACATGAATTGCACCAGAGCAAAACACTAAAACAAAAACACATCTATAGGTAAAATAGGAGATTGTGATCTCTAAAAGTGTCACAGTAAATATTTGTCTGTTAAGTTTGCCCAGTGTTTGCTTCACTCAGTGGAGGAAGACCACATAGTTATTCCTCCCTCCTGGCATTCCTGTCTCCTTCTCCCTTTCTTCTTCACCTATTTCTCCTTTGCCCCTCATCTCTCCTTTCCTTCAAGGAGCCCCTGATCCATGGTGCAGGTGACAGCTCAGACACAATGAGATGATATCACTGGTCAAACCCGAGCAGCTTGTCTGCGTGCTGCACAACAGCAGACGGCTGCAGTCTGACTCAGGAACGCTGCTTAGTTAGTTGGACAAAGAGTAGAAAGGATAAGAAAGAAGAAGGGAAGAAGGAGGTGGGAGGAGGAGAGAAGACCAACATGCACCATAGTCAGACTGATGGAAAAAAGGAAGGTGAAGGATGTAGTATGGTCATTATATCTGTAAGGAAGGTATTCAGAGATAGTCTGCGTGGCTGTGTGAGTGTGGGTTGGACTGCAAACTGGGCTTCCTTTTAATTACACTTTTGCTCCCTCTTTTTCTTCCTCCTCCACTGTGTGACATGCAGACACACACACAACAAACAGTACATGCCACACCTGCCATGAGGAAGATTAGATTTACATAGCATCAATAATTCACCCCCCCTGAACACAGAAAACACACAGAGAGTCTGGGTTTCTCCAGAATGGCCAAAAAACTGCAGAGCCCCATAATGATGCTGAAATAAGCAGAAAGTCCTTTCACTGACCGATCACTGGTCAAACTAAGCAAACAAACTAGTTTAAGCTGTGCAAACACAAACAAGAAGAAGGCTTCTGGCAGTTTTCTATTTTTAGAAACACCTGACTTAAAAAAAAAAAAGAAAAAACATTTCTTGGCATCCAATTCCCAAACCTCTCACTGCTCACTGGGAACACTGACGAAGGCAGGCTTTTATCTCAACAACTGCGTTATGTATGAGCCAAAATTTTCATCGTCCTTCGTGTAGCAGCCAAATGCAGGATGCAAATGTGTTTCTGGTGTTGTTTTAAGCTGCTGTTGTTTTGTTTTTCTCCAGTCAGCTAATACTTATTCCTCAGATGGGTGATTTATTGCGGCCAGATGCCATTAGTAAGGAATCCATCATGCTTGTGCTTTCTGACTTTAAGCTGTGCAAAACTATTGTTTTGAATATTGTTTTGCTAGTTTTAGCCCCAAACAGATTTTAGAGGTCCAGTGAAATGCATCGAAGTAAAATACTCACAATAGCAAATAAATGTTACCTCTTCACTCTACACTTTTGAGACTGATGAGGCTTTAATAGGATTTACATTACAGCTTGAAGTAAATATGAGGTTTTTAAAGTTACTGTTTCAAATGGATGTAATGTATTTGTAAAAGAGATTAAAAATAAATACAGACTCAGCCACAGGGATGTTGATCTGTGGCAGAATAACAATGTAATGACATGTCGAGTATTTTTAACTCCATGTTAAAGTTGTAAATAAAGCAGGCGCAGTGCCATTTATAACCAATCTGGGATTTTTTTTTTTCCACAGAGAAAATAAATATTCATAAAAGATATTTATGGCTGCGCTAAATCTTCTGAAGTAACACGGAGAACTCACAGGTTCACTGCAAGGTTAGACTTTGTGATTGTCAGAGAAATTGCAAAAAATACCCTGGAGACACCGCCTAGATATTAGGTATTGGTTAGTGTGTTGGATTTTTTCAAGCAGCCGTGGTTTACTTAAAAAATTACTTGCCTGCACATATTTCATCTCACTAGCTGGAAACTTAGACTTTCAAAGTTGCATTTGAACAACTATTTTGGTGAATGAAAAAAACAAACCCATAATACAAGCAGGTGGAGGGTTTGTGATGTTTTCTTGTTTAGCATGCACATCTTACATCTTTATAGTTAAATTGCTTGTTAATCCACCAAACACATGGCAGTAGCTCAGTGTATTTAGGCATTGATGTGTCTTTAAATGTTGCTTGCCCTCGAATTTTCTCATACTAACAACTCTCACAGAAAACAGTCCAAAAAAGGAAATTTTCTAGTGGTCGTCAGCTTTGTGGGCGAAATCTTTTGTTAATGTCAGAGGTCAGAGGAGAAGCAGCAGATTGGCTTTAGACAATAAAAAAGTAACAATTACTCAAATAGCTATTTGTTACAATCAAATTGTGGTAAACCATCTCTGTGCAGCAGATGGCGCTACAGCAGCAGATGACCTGTTCCTAGCAAATTCAGCTGGGAACAGGAAACTGAGGCTAGAATCAAATGATAGAGTCTGAATTTTTGGTGAAAAAGAACAAACTCATCCTGTCTTGTGATTCAAACTGATTGTGATAAGTTTTTTTTTCCAAACTCTTAGTAACTAATCTTTGTTTAATATTTACATCCTATTTGGTGTAGGTTGCAGTCCATGTCCATCCCTTTATAACCACAGTGTACCCACAGGCACATTAACAATGGAGCAAATGGAACAACTGGAGCCCCATTTTAGCTTTGACTCAAAAGATAAATCCTGTGACCTGAATAATTAACTTCATAAAGTTTTGGTTACTTTGGTTTTTAAAAAAACAAAAGAAATAACCTAAAAATAGATGTGAGATTTAATTGCTACATTTTAGACCCACCTTCCTTCATTTCTGAGAGCTCAGTCCACCTCACCCCTAGGAACATTATTTGGAAGCAAAAGTAGAATAATAACAAAACCCAGTCAGTCAGTTATTTTTGAGAGGAGGTAAATGGATGTAAATCAACTTATTATGTGTGCTGCCTCTCATTCACTCACCATTAGTATATGGTCTTTATATAATACCAGATGGTTTGTTGCAAAGAACCATCTGGAAGCAGCTCAGTGTAAAAACCTTTCTGAAAAAGGTTACTGTTCTCTAAAAAATACTTGATGAAAAAAAAAGAATAAGGCATCTGTCTAACTTAGTGAGGCTTAATCAAATCAATGAAATAAGCAGAACAGAATAGAAATGGTGCATGCGGCTACAGAGCGGTTTATAATTTATCATCATAGCAAATTCAAGCCCAAAGCTACCAGAAAGGAAGATGTTGTTTGAATATTTTGAAGCTTGGAGGGTGACTTATTTTCAGTCTCGTAAGAGATTAGCTTTGCAAAGTAAGCTTAGCTGACCACATAGTGAGAGCAATGCATTTAACCAAGGAAGATCCTTTAATATGAAACTACCTGAGCAAGTATTTCAAGATGTAGTACTTGTAAACACTTAACTGTGAATCAAATAGCCCCGTTTATTGGAATGCACCCTTAATGGATTCAAATGCCCTATATATGTTCAGCCTCTGGTGTTATAAAGTATACAGTCAAAAGCTTATGTATTGATCAAAGGACTCCATTAGCCTTTTGATCTGTGTTTTTATTGGAGACATGTTAAGAATCTAGCTTTAAGATGTTTTGAGAAGACAAATCTTTGCACTGACAGCAGGTCAACTCATAACAATTGCACTTATAGTGGATACTCGCTTTCCACTGCCTAAACACGCAATAGTAAACAAGAATGTACGTTTGGAGGATACAATCAAGAAACCCTGGCACAAACAGAATAGAGCATTGTCCAATCTTTTAAAAGATTTGAGTTTGGTATCTTCTTGGAAGGAGTCATTTCTTCACTTGGATGCCAAGCACAGAAGGGGGGCTGGAATTTTAAGGAGAGAGTAACAATTGGGCTTTTATTTCGTCAGAACTGCATAATTATTGAGGTTAATTCAACTCGGAGCTTGTGCACTATTGTCTTTGAATATAGCTGCCACCGCTTAAATGAATAAATTAGTGACAAAACAAAGCAAACAGACAAGCTGTGCCTCAATGCACAATGTCAGAGAGACTGCCTCCAAGGATAAGATGAAGCTTTGTGGGGGGGAACCCTTTAGTTTGATTTTCTGGAGACAACAGCTTTGTCATTTACAGGCATTTGGGCCTGGGTTTTTCTCACTGATGTGATTTCTTTGGTATCTGTGAAACATGCACAGGTACTTACAACATAGAGAAGTTTCAGGCAGCCTGACTGCTGCATATGGGATGTAATATTTTTGAAGGTAAATGAATGAACACACTTTCAAATGGTGAGAGAGGGGTGTTTTGAATCTACATTTGTTGTCCATTAAATGTAAACTAGAAAACAAGAAAGAAAGACAGAAAAATAAATCTTAGCTGTTGGATTTAAACTAGTCAACCTTTTTCTTTTTGTTGCCTTTTCAGTGACTAAATTCAAAGTTAAATATAAAAATTGCTGAATTTCTTTTATACAAAAGTCAACTGGATGTCTTGGGACTGAACGTGTCAAAGTCTAAACCCACACTAGAAGCTACTTGAAGCTGTTTATAATAATGGTGCTTTGAACTAAAGATCAGTCGCCACCTTCAGTCACTGGCATGCTGGCACAGAGCCCTTGACTTTCCCCTGGCCTGTATAGATAAAATAATGCCTCATATGCTCTACTTTTGTTCCTGCCAATGCCAATAATGTGAGCAAATGACACTACAAAGCCTGTTGCTCTCTCATGAACCAATGTAGGAAAACAATTCTTCAAACCTATAGGGACAAAGAGTGGCACTAGCAGTTCATGTTTTTGAACTAGTGTTTCACAGAAAATGTGGCAGATCCATAAAGAGGTAAGTTCCTTTTGTAAAACTAAAACCTTTTCCTTTTAACTTGTAAAACCAATTGAGCTTCTGTAAACTCAGCTACAGGTCATCTGCCCTAAACTACCAATGTTAGATGAATTTACTGTTTCACCAGAGCCAGATTCATCCACCATTAATGTAAAGCTGGGTTAAAGCAGCATCTTCTTTATAAATTTCAAGTGAAGTCCTTTATAGCTCACATCTATTGTTTATTACAGGATTGGAGGAAGATAAAGGAATGAAAGGAAGGTAGAAAAATAAAACCATGCAAGAACTCTATCAACAGAAGAAAAGTGGACCAGGATTTTTCTTTGCCCATTCCACTACCTTCACTCCACACCTTCCTTCTCCATTTTCACTTTCTCTTCATCAAAAAGTCTTTTTATCTCTTCCCAAACTGACTCTCTCCGAGCTATATCTATGAAACACACCGTTCGTGTGAATACGAAGGTAGCACAGCTGCACAGCCAGAAAGATACTGCACTTTCTGAACCTCAAAGCTTGCTTATATATATTTGAACTCCAAACAGCAGTAATAAATAAATGAGCTCAGCTTCCTGTTCACTCAACTGTAACCACTGCTGAAATTAAATTGGTTCAGTCAACAGCGTCATATCTAAGTTTACATCATTATTTTCTACAGTGATATTTGTCTTCTGAGGTGGGAATTGTATTTATCTAAAAATGTCCGTCTGGGCTTCTACGTGTGTGTGTGTGTGTGTGTGTGTGTGTGTGTGTGTGTGTGTGTGTGTGTGTGTGTGTGTGTGTGTGTGTGTGTGTGTGTGTGTGTGTGTGTGTGTTCGAGCATTGGTGTTTGTTTGTCAGGCACTTGACAAGACTGATGACCGTTCGACAGCCACACAGAGCTCTTGTCAGGGAGGATTATCCCTCTGAGTGGTGCTGAGGGGCCAAAGACAGCTTGGGTTCAGGAGAGGGCCTGAGTGGTCTCTATCTTCAGGATCTACTTCTCATATCTAATCTGAGAGGACAGTGAGGAGTGGCTGACCAGCACTTCTGTCTGTCTGGGTACATCTGACCTTTCAAAGTGCTTCTTGAGTGTTTAGTCACAAAATAAAGAATTAAAGGACAGACCAACAAATCTTTAGCTGAAATATTCTAAAATAAGGCTCCCAAACTGTAGTGAATGTGTCATGTAGAAGCAGAAAACTGCGTATATGCCAACCTTCTTAGATTTAGTTTAAATTTGGTCTCATTTGACCAGAGCACCTTTTCTACTACATGTTCACAGTGATTCTATGTGCCTGTCTTGTATTTTTTTCCACAATAGCTTTTTCCTTACTGCTGTTCCGTAAATTTAGCATTGTGGAGGCGCAACTAATAGATATTATTTCCTCAGATTCTCCCACCTCCGCTGGGGATCTCTGCAGCTCCTCCAGAGTTATTATAGCACTCTTGACTGTAATTACACTTATGCCATGCTGGTTAAAATTTCAGAGAATGGATTGAACAGTGCTTTTTGAGCTTTTCAGAGCTTGGGATAATGTTTTATAGCTTACCCCAGCTTTAAACCTGTCTACTTTTTCTCCCTGACCTGTCATGTTCTTTAGTCTTCATGATGACATGTGTTCACTAATGTGACAAACATCTCAGGTCTTAGCAGATGAAAAAAATTAAGACCATGTAACTTATTTTTTCACTTCATAGCATGGTTACATGAAGTTAATGGCTGTAACAGAAAAACGAGAAAAAGTTGAAAGATTAAGAGTTTATCTTGCAAGGCAATGTAAAGCAGAAATCCTACTTTTTTTTTATAAAGGTATGCAAGGAATTAAACTACAAATTTCCCCTGCTACAGGTGCAGCTGCTGACAAGCTCATCTGGTGTCACAGTAATCACTGCATTCAGAAAGTATGAAAAGTCCCAGCAACAGAAGAATGGCCTGGATCAACACTTTATTCCACATTTCCTCTCTTCATGCAGAGATCACAATGCCAGTTAAAGCTGTCTGCTTCTTTTCCTTCCACTGTGTACTCATTATTGAGTGGCAAGTTAAATAGCCCCACAGAGTGGCAGGCATCCTGATCCCGGTGTGCCTTTCACATGGTAAACAGTTTCAAATGGGCCCGGTATTGTGCGGCTATAATACAGCATCTGCTTTATGGCATGGAAAAAATGCATTGTCACCAAGTGGCATTGAAAGAGCCATTCAGGGGCTGCCAGGGCCTCACCAAAACGCTAAGGCTTTGACAGTGACACGGGCTGGTGGGTGGTGGTCAAGCGGCCTGCATTCTGGTTGGAAGCCGCTGCTGCAGAGCAATCGGCCAGGCCAAAAAACTGAAATGTAGGTGCAGACGACTCCAGAGACAGAAGATCTTTGTAGTCTGGCCATGTTTGAGAAGACTGCACAGTGCAAACTAGTCAATACCCCGCATAACTTCAGTGAAGCTAAAACCCTCTCCAATGAATACATCCGTTCTCAATGCAGCAGCATAGCGGGTCAGAGTACTGCAGTGAGCACTGGACCTTGGCCAGACTGGAATGAGACACTATGCAGCCCGAGACAGAAGATGCCCCTTATCCCTTAACTCTCCATTAAACATTTAGAGCACCACTACTGCATTCTCCTTCACTGAAAGCTGCTGCTTCTGCTTTTGGTGAAAAAATAAAACTTATCTGGATCACAGAAATGTTAGGACTGGTCATTTCTACCAACATTATGCCAACATAAATCATACAGAATAATGCACATTTGTGTTGAGTAGTTACACACTTTATATTTCCTTGGAAAAATATAAGGTAACTGAAGCAGAGAATAAAGAAACAGGACAGCATCATAACTGAAGCTATTTAAATCTGACCTCAGGGAATAAGATGTTATCTTGAGTTATATTTAATCCACACTGCGAACAAATTTGAGTAGGAAGAGACAAATAATAAGCTATGATTACACTTGAGCAAATGAGTTTCCTTTTCTGAAATGATGCAGGAGTTAATATAAGCCCACACCTAAAAATAAAAATAAAAAAGTGTTATATATGTGGGCTGTGGACTAAGCTCCTTGTCATAGGATGAAAAAAAATAGAGTATCATCCCTTCTTCCCCAACTGTTAAAATAGACAAAGCTTCCTGAACTTTCTTCTCTTTAACAGCTAAATAGATACATAAAAGTCACTTTTTTCTACTTACAAAAAAAACCAAACAAAAAAAAAGTCATGGCTTGCTTATGAAAGTTGTGGCTTCTCCACTAATAACGTTATTTCAAACAAACTTTTCTCAACAAGTTAGCACGATATGGGAATGATGCCACAGCTGATTTAGGAGTGCTCTGCTTGCACGGAAAAAAGTGGGATTGCTATTTGTTTTTATGCTAAACACTATAAGCGATAAAAGCTAATCATAGAGCATTTCTATCCAGTTAATGCATTCACAAATTTCATTGAGAAGTTCTTCTTCTGAGTGGAAGTAATTTCAGTGTTTTGAAGTGTCCCAGTCAAAAGAGAAACTGATAGAAAATCTGTTGGAGCTAAGCTGAAGGCAAGGAGGCCCTCCTACATGAAAGATTTTGAGCTCATCACAACAGATAAAAACATGAAAATACCAGTGGAAACATGAAAATACTGGTCAATAAATATAAGAAAGGTTGAAAGATTCGATTGCTCTTTTTATTTCTTTTCAGAAACAAATTCTTTGTTAAATGGAACTACTTTTAGATCTGAATCTGCCTGAGGTTTAAATAGCTTTGGGCTTAGTTGTAGATGGGCATCGTGTGTCCTGTGTTGTGTTTTCCCTGCTTCTCATGTACCTGCCACTATATCAGCAAAGCCAGTGACAGCGGAGATAGAGGTGTTCACTTCAAGGGCCATCAAATACAATGTAGGGAGGAGTGCAACACTTTGCTGTTTGGAATACTGTACACAAAACAAGTCTTCTTACAGCAACAGATAATAAATAACAATGCTATGACACACTTTTATGACACTATGAAGTGCAGGTGAAAGCAATAGAAAAAAATGGAAGCAATTCTCGATAAGTGGAAGCCTAGATAAGTGTAGTGCCAGTGCTACAAAAAAGAAAACCAGAGCCTTACAAATTTGTTTCATTAATATTTTATAATACAAAGCTTTCAGGAATGTTGTTAGGTCTGAACGTTGCCTCTGCTGTGCTGCAACTGACTGTGACTGCAAGTATTGTGAACATCTTAAGAGGGTTGGAATAATTATTCTAATTTTCTTTATTTGTTAAATCGGTAAAGTTTGTTGTGAATGTTCTTTCAAATGTTTGAACCCACACAATGTAAATTCAGAGGGTACTTGAATTTAACTGGCAAAAACACAGTAAAGATAACAATCCTAATATCCTTGAAAAAAGCCTGCTGGGTCCTCAGTTTTTTCTTGGAACTTAACTTTTTATCTAAGAGCTTGAAGTTTAATTGGAATCTCACTCTTATACTGTATGTAGCTCATAATTAAATTTTTTTTGAATACACCTGCCAGAGTAAATTTTACACACTCTAAGCTGTCTTCCATAATTCTCCAAGTACGTAACTTGGAAATTTAAAATGTAAAATTAAAAATAAATATCAACAAAGCTCAACATTTCACCAAAATGTTGTCATTTTTTCAACCCTCCTAATAGGTTTACATATTATTTTAATTCTGTCTTATCGGCACAACAATGTGAAATCTTATTCAAGGCAAGGTCTTCAAGTAGTTACATAACTCTCTGCTTTTATCAATAATCAATGGCTTTGCCTTTATACTTCCCACACACTGATGTATGTTACAAATCCATAAAAATAAAATGTAATGGATTTATGAGTATGAACAGCCCCTTTTAAAGTCATGCTACAGCATCTCAATTGGATTTATGTCCAAACTTACAAAACCCTAATTTTCATCTCACCATTTATCTCTCATAACCTTGTCAGGCACATGCCTCACATTCTGCTTTACCATCAGAAACACAGCCATGCTAAGGTTGTTCTAGTTCAGCAGGGGCTAAGTGGTGAATAAAGGAGGTTAACTGTGCAGTTGTCCAATGTTATGTAAAATAGCCACTTTTTTACCAGCTTACCATGTCTGATGGTGAAAAAGAGGAGGTGTGTCAGTCAGACTGAAGCTCTGTGACGAGTTGTCCTGGATAGGTTTTCTATTGCCACCTACTCCATTATGTGTCGCACAATATGTGTCGCAACAAGGCGTCATAGAAAAAGATGGACCTCGGTTCCAGAGATAATTTAGTGTTTTTAAAAGTTATTCAAAAAGCTTCTTTTCATTCTCGTCATTTGGGACGTACTCTTAAATCAGGACTGTCAAGGACACCATATCAGCAATGTTATGGTTCGCTTCAAAATTCACGTCCAAAATCCAATTTCAGCTGAGTCACAGCTTAGATAAACAGCCCTAGTCGAACAAACTCAGAGGTTTTTGTTCTGCAGCCAAATCGTCAGCTTGTGCTTTGGCTGCATTTTCATGCTAGGCGGGGGAAAACAGCTTGCAAACAATAAAATCCCCTGAGAAAGGAAACAGACATGACAAACCCTTGCAACTTCTTAACTTTTGTAGTGAAACAGAAGAGAAGAAAGTGGGTTGGGTATTGATAGTAGAATCCCATAAGCTTTCCCACATAGGCAGGGACACAATGAAGACAAAAGTACCAGGGGGAGAAGACTTATCCTCAGGCCCCCAACAGGTACATTGTTTAGAGCAATGAAAGGAGACATATGTATTTGGGGTTTATCTGGCTGAGATGGACCAAGTCCTGGGCACTTATTCTTTCTGATCATTCACCATATACCGATCTGTCTATGTTTCAAACACTGAGGACAGACTTATGAATTGGTTTCAAAGCCTCAAGGTTATGTATGACTTAGATAAAACTACATAAAAATCTGTCTTTCTCTCATTATGTCTTCTCAAAAACCTCCTCCTCCTGAACTGTTTCACACACTCCAACTTTAAAACCCAAAATATTTCATTTGACCTTCACTCCGATTTAGTTTGGACTGTGTGTAGGATGGCATGACTGACATTTTAAACCTGTGGTGTGGTTTGGGTGGGTGGGTGGGTTCAGTTTGAATGGATTTCATCATCACTACCCCCTCCTTACGTCTTCCCCAGATCCAGATTATGGGAACCTGGTTATCACTCTCTCCCAGGGTAGGTTTTTAGGTGCACAACCAGCATAATCCTTCAGTATGACTTGTGACACCAGAGGCTTAATTAGATTTTTTTTGACAATGCACAACTAAAAAAATCTATTCAATCTTATTTCTATGTAGCTGCTTTTCTGAATAATTAAATATTTTGTCACTGCAACTGAGGAAAAATTACTACTATCATCACTAACCCTAATTTTGAATTAAAATGTTCACCTAAATGAGAATGATAATCACGGGGACAATACTGGTGCTCAACAAGAGTTAGCATCTGTGCTTATGAAAAATGTTAAAAGTGATGTGGAAACAAGAGAGTCAGATAGAAAATGAAACGATGTGAGGAACAGAAACAGGTTTGAGATTGGGAGCCTGATGGCAAGTGGTAGAGATCAGAGTGTAATCTGTTCCCAGGGCAGCGAAGGATCCTTTTTAAAGTCCCGGAGGTTTAAATAATTCCTTAAGCTCTGAGCACTTCAGGATCTCGCAGACAGATGTGGGAATGAAACTATTGTTTTAATCATCACACTTCAGTCAAGCCAAGTCCAAATGCTTGGTACAAGTCTGGAATGAGGGTTTCACACTTGCTATGGGCTTGAATGTAATGTTACTTTTGGTGCTTTTATTATTTATTTGAATAGTTTTTGTTGTTTTCTGGCTGAAATGGCAATTCAAAAAAACATCTCCAATGATTTTTGCCTCTGGCATAATTCAGATTGTATGTTTGACCTCACTTTGTATTAAAAGGCCTTAGTTTTATTTGTTGGTTTTCTGACCTGTACATTCTGTTATTTCATTCAAAATCTACTGAATATTCATTTGGTGTATAATAATTTAAATCTCCAAAAGTACCATTAAAATATCCGAATTACTATGTCACGATAACTGTATGTAAACCTCTGAACCTCCTTAATAGTGAATACATTGGGCAGCTGATAAAATGCATAACAAATTTTTATCCTTTAAACCAAGCCAAACACATTTCATGAAAGCAGTGGGAACATCTAAAAAATGCCCTTTGCCTCCTGCAAATCCCAAAATGTCAACTACAATGAAGGCGCTAACATCAAAACTGGGAGCTATATGAATTCCACCTCAGTGATATATTACAAATGACCATGAGTAAATGCGTCCTATTTTTCTCTCCCAGGAACTGTGGAGGCGTGTGCCATGGCACGCAGTGAGCCCTCTGAGTAACACATCCACCATGATTCCACTCATGGAGAGATGTGGTCATTGTGCAGTGAGCCTCAGAGGCCCAAAACCAGCCAACCTTGAAGACCCAAGCTTTAGGTCTGCTCCAGACTCCAGTCTTTTCAGCTTCCAACAACACAATACTGACTAAATCCAAAAGAATGAAAGCCATTCACTTCCAACTTCCCAATATACAATGGTGGAATAGTGTGAGAGTGTGAAGAAAAGATAAGTAACTTTTTTTTTATGAATCATTCCCATATGCTTTTAACTCCACAGGGATTTGGTGATCACCAGAGGCACACTGACATCGAATCATGGATATTTCCACACGGACTTATTGATATTTCCACATAAATAGAGACAAACATAGTAGTGAAAACGCCCAGTGTTACCACAGACAGCTTTCAGACATTTGATTGGGTTATCAGGCTGGCCAGCCTCAGAGGAAATCCTGAACAAATGAAGCTGCCATTTGTCTGTTTGCCCTTCATCACAGCAAACCCAGTTCACAGAGAGAAAATTATCTCCAGGACAATTACCGTCTTCCAGCCTCTAAAGATGCCAAGTGAGAAGCCGGCAAAAGGACTGACCACAGGGAGATTATGCTGATTGTTATTCCTTTGCTACTTTGCTTGATTCCAAATTGCTTCAGTGCAAATCCCTAACACATACAGAGGGTGTCCTGCCTACAAATCAAAATATTTTAAAAGACTATAAAAATAAACTTTTGATGAAGAGAGGATAAAAAACATGATTATATATATTCACATACATATACTATAGGATAAGAGAAGGAAATCTATGTTTGTTAGTAGCAATGCAGTTTGAAATGATTGATGATTTTAATAAAATCTTAATGGCAAGGCATGCGTGTTACAGTTTTGGCTCTTTTAAATGTTTTTATTATTGGTTTGGTGTGGAAAGGTTTTGCAAGTAGTTGTTTTCTAGGAGCCATTTCTGAGATAAATAGTAAAAAATGGCATATTATACTGTCCTTCCAATTTTGATGAGTGGGTAAAAGAATTGGGTTTTAATGTCAAAAATGAATACCCTGGAGAAACAGTGATGGATTACTAACTAAATGTTCCCACACACACTAATCAACGTAAAAACGTACATTAACATTAAAGAAACTGTTTTAAGTGCC